>NC_080852.1:33928458-34236226 GCF_030435755.1 Ochotona princeps | reverse complement strand
GGCATGAGGAATCAGAGTCATCTGGGCGGCTGCTCTCTAAGGAACACTGGTGGAGTGGCTCCCTCGTGGGCTTTCTGGTCATTGGTTTTGGCTGCCTGGTCAGGCACCAGGCACCTCCTTGTTTTCTGACCCTGCGAGCAGGGGCTGGCATCCTTTGCCCCAGGCTGCCTGGGACTTGCACTGCTATTCTAACAGTACCGTCACCTCCATCCACACCCTGGCTCCCTAATGTGAGCCCTACTGGCTGTTGGCACCTGCTCCTGCCCTGGTGGCAACAGGGACCTGTGGACCTCCAGTCCTGAAACCACATCACTGTGGCATGGACACCTGACTCCCAGCTGTGGCCGCTGGGGTCTTGGGTAGTCAGCTGCATCCCCTTTTCCTGACATCTCCCTAGGCTTCAGCTCTCCTGGGATCGGGGCCACCTGGTGCCCCTGCTACAAGTTGACAGTGAATTCCAGTAAGAAAAGCAAGATGAAAGCTGTTTTTTTGTTAGTAGAAATTTATGTTGCAAGTTCAAAGTTAAAGCCTTCACTCATTATGAAGTCGATTTGAGAACAATGATGCTCTCCAGTTGAACACAAACTGAGTGTTGGAGGGCAGACAGCTGCAGGCTGTGTCAGCCTCAGCATCCCGACGCTTCGGCATCGTGAGGCCTTGCCCTGCATCCGACAGTCCTGCGTCACCACCGTGAGAACCGGCAGCTGGAGAAGGCTGGGGGAGAGCCTGCTGCGCAATTTTGGGACAGCCATCTGTTGCAGCAGAAAAAAGGAAACCATTTCATAATTGGATCTCTGACAGAGTTTAACCTGCAGGGGGCAAGGGCAGGTGACTTAATTACAAAGAAAGCCAGATAGGAAGCACCCAGAGCTTAGCCTGAGCACCGCAGCAAGGAAGTTGCCTGTTACGTGATGATGTGGCGAGCCGTGTCAGGTGCTGTCCCAAGCCTTGTAGCCTGTGTTTGGATCTCGGTGGAGGGCATTTTGCCCTCTTGACGCGGGCTTGTCCTCCAGGGTGAAGCCAGCTCGGGGTAGGGGGCCCTGACGACCACAACTCTGGGCAGAGGCCATCTGCCCTCTACTGTCCTCTCCTGGAATTCCCTGGAAGGCTTGGCTCTCACTGCCCAGCCAGGCCGCTCATTGGGTAGCAGTGGTGGTTATATCTTATCTGCCTCACGTCTCCCTGCCTCCCCGCAGGTGCCCATCGGGCAGCCTCCCACATTTGCTCCTCAGCCCCTGGAGGAGCCAAGGGACTGCGTCTGGGAAATGAAGACACATCTCAGGCCACACGCAGGTCTCCACGTGTGTCTCTACGAGCCCGAGAGTCTCGGAAAGCACTGGTCTGCTTGTGGGGGCACTTTGCTGCAAGAAACACTGATGGCCACACTGCTGACAGCGATGACAAAATGATGGCAGCTGAAGCAGGTTTATTGCTTTCCTATTTAACAGGTATTTTGTTTACTGTCTTCCTACTCAGTCCTCACACCGACCCTGTATGTAAAGTATGTTGTGTTTTTTCCCCCATTCTGCTAACAAGCTGCTAGCCAAGTTGAGCTGGAACCTGGGCCTAAAGCATCTAGATGGGGGCATTGGCACATAGACAAGGCTGCCCTGATCCAGGGAAATGTGATACTTTCTAGCACGTTCCAGCGGATGGACTAGGAACAGTGATTGTGAGCCCCAGGGAGGTTACCCTTGACCTTGGCCACCAGCAGTCAGCACACTCGGCTTGGAGTAACTGCTCAGTCTGTAGTCAGGAGAACCCATAGGTGACAACCCTCCCAGAGGGAGAGGAATGAGCTGCTTGAAGCCCAACTCCTGGCTCTGCTCAGAGATGTTGCCCTCATTTGCCACTCAAAGTCCGGATTCTGCAAGGGGACACTTGGGGTGCACAGATGGGGCTCTGCCCGCCTAGAGTCTGGTTTACTCCAGGATGGCCAAACCTGGTTTCCTGGTCAGTTTAGTAATCTCTCCTCCTTCCAGAAGCGCCTTGTAGCATGTGAACTTCCACATGCCGTTGAGCGAAAACGGCCATTGACATACATCCTTAGAATTCACTGTGCTCCCAGACATCACATACAGATAGTAAACCAGGTGGGTTTCTGATATGTCATCGAAATGTCACTGGAGGATGTGTTTGAATGACTCCCTATGGGCTGACAGCTGTGGCACCATCCTTGCCCCCAGAACCAGGAAGGGAATCTGAAGGCTGGGGCCTAGAAGGCAGCAGCAGGTGGAGCCCTGATGTTACTTCCTGTCCCCTCACTCCAGAGCCTGTTCTGCGCCTGGGTTGGCTGATTTGGACCAGTTCTGTTCAGCCAGCACCAGCCCACAGAAGTCACATTAGTGTGAGAGATGATGGAGGTAGCCTGGGCAAGCCTCACTCAGGATCCTTAGCACCAACCCCAGAGGGTCCGGGGCCTGCATGCACAGGGGCTCGGCTCCGAGCGGAAGTCTCTGCTCACTGCTGTCTGTCAGCAGCACGCCTCGGCCAGCCTGATTCTGGGCCATGTTGTAGAATCTGCAAGACCTAAGACAGCATGGATTCTGAAGAGAAGCCTGTCTTGAAAATCCCTGTCCCAGAGAATCCCTGCTCAGGGACCAGTTCCTAACACCTTGTCCTGCCAGGGTTTCGTCGCTTAGCTCCACCCACTTTTCCTAGTCTTAGTAGCAAACCTTGTGTTCCAGGCAATCCGGCCCTGTGGGGAGGCCCCAAACATGCACAGCCTTTCCCGGTGCTGGGCCTCTGCTTAACTGTTTTTGTGTCCTAACCATGAGCTGCATCTAAGAGGTCATGGCCAGATAAGAGGCTGCAGCAGAATGAGACGCCCCCACCTCTTGTCCCCCTCTCGTGGCCATTCTAGCTGTTCCACCCACAGAGTCTCAATTTTACCCATCCCTCCCGGCATCAGCATAACCTTCAGGCAGGGGCCCCTACACATGCAGCGTGCGTATGTCAGTGTTGGTTGGGTGCCCAGGCACTGCGGCAGGGCCTCCAACAGGGGTGGTCTTCCTGCTAACTGCCCTCATCCACCAGGTCTGAAGGCGGGGGGATGAGGTCCCGGGGGTTCATCCTGGCCACCAGGCAGACGTCGTAGCTGTCATGCATGAGGACGTTGACGGCCACCACGTTCCACTGGTTTTCCCAGGGGTCCAGCTCCAGGATTTCCTTGGAGATAACCTCATGGCGATCTGAACAACAAAGGAAGAGGACAGAATGTTAAGGCCCTCATCAGTCAGTGAGCTGGCTTCATCTTAACGGCGACAGGAGTCAGAAATGTATTAACAGCTGAATAGAGATGCTCTAAATGCAGCATCCTGAATACTTCAGAAACCCGAGTCCCAGCATCACTCAAGTAGCACCCTGTCACCTCCTACCGCCCCCCCCCCCCCCACTGGAGTTTTGGGTCAGGTGCTAGTGTTCAGCCCAGACCAGCTCAGCAGGGCACAGATAACACCTTGCCCTGGGCACTTTGGAGAGCGTATGGGATCAGGATTGCTGACAGGTATCTTCAGGGTTCAGGAAGATGTGCAGGGACAGTGCAGTGTTCCAGGGCAGTGGCCTAGTGTGGCCACTCTCAAGTCTTCTCAGATCAGGAGAGTTGGGGGCCACTTGTACCCCTGACCCCATGTACCTTTCAGTCTGTCACCTGGTGCTTGAGGAAGCACATGTCCCGTGTACCTGAGAGCTCAGAACAGACACAGTGATGGATGAGGTGCTGCTAGAGCAGGTCCTTGTGTTGCGAGAAGAGGTGTCCCAGCCACAGAGATGGGGTTTGAGCCCTGGCTGTGCCATTTGGAATCTGGGTGACTTTGTACAAGTCACTTCATTTATCTGTGCCTCTTACTTCTCACCTGTAAAATGGATCTAATTTTGGTACCTGCCTTGCAGGACTGATCTAAGGATTATCTGAGTATTTGCATACGCGCCCATGGGAAGCCTCAAGAGGCTGTTAAGATTAACATTACAGAAATACTAGTCTAGTGGGAGTCTGGGCCAGGTGGGAACAAGAAGCCAGGAGTTGCTTTTGGGTGGGCACAGGGGCCCATGTATTTGATCCATCCTCTACTGCTTTCCCAGGGGCATTAGCAGGGGACTGGGTTGGAAGTGAAGCAGCCAGTAATTGAATTAGTGCCCATATGGGATGTCCACGTTGTAGGCAGCAGCTCAACTCACTACTCCATAGAGCTAGCCCCTAGACAATTCTGTTTGTATCAGAATCTCTTCTGTGGATAACAACTCCTACTTCTTGGACACCGTTAGGCGCTCTCGATGTATTAGCATTTATTCCTCTGAGCAATCATCTGAGGAAGATTCATTATTTTCTCAATTTTGCAGAAAAGCTAACCCATCCAGAGAAGCTCATTAACTGGCCCGAGGGTGCAGCTGCTGACTGGTGGCCCCGCTGGGAAGAGAATACCAGCGGGACAGAGGCGTCCCAAGACAGCTGGCTCCGAAGTGAGTGCTGGTGAGGAATCGTGTTTATTCTGCCAGCCATGAGGCTGGCATCGGGGGCCTCCATTTCGCGATGGAGAGGGAGGTATCCGTGGGAGAAAGGCTTGAATATTGCGTTCGTTTTCAAGCACTGGAGAAGAGTAAGGAGACAGGAGAAGCAGTATGTTTGTTAGGGGCGTAGATAAAAAAGGGAACAGCAGAGCAGTCCAAGCTGCTGTGACCATACGGGCTTCGCTCTTGCTAGCTCGGTGCAGATGTGAAATAGCTAAAGGCGAATCAACGACCGAACCAGCTGGAGATCCAAAACAGAATTAGTATGGTTTTGATTGGGTTGACACTGAATTCAGAACTGGAATTGGGAAGGGATAGCCATCGCATGGGTTTTCTAAACAGAGCATGGTATGTTTTCTCAAATTGGGGTTTAAGAGAGTTTTTTTTTTATTTGCCTCTTTTTTGTTTTTAATCTCCCGGTGCAATTTGTTTTTAAAAAACATATCATCACTGAGACTAGGGAATTAGACCAGACCTCGTAACTCCAGTGAAAAGCCTTGAGTACTGGGCACGGAGTAGTTTGGAACAAGGTAGAAAGTCTAGCTGGGAGTTGACTAGTTTTGATTTGTTTTGAAATGGGGACTTAGTTCATTTACTTAAAATTTTCAGTGTTTTCTAATACTATCTGCTCCACATTTTCTTCTGCATGTTGTTTTTTAGAAGATCCCCAGTTTCAAATTTTAGGAACCCAAGGTCGATTTAGGAAGCCATTTATAGACTTCCAGTTGGGTGTCCGTGAGTGTGAACATGCATACTAGCCTGTCCTTTCATTGTGAATTTCTAACTCACCTATTTTATAGATAGGACGTGTAGCTCCTGTAATTTCTACTTTGGGAAATATATTGAAATTTTCCTTTGCCTTAATTTACGATTACTGATACTGGAAGTGTTGGAAAGGAAAGGCCGTTTTTGTGTGTGTGTGTGTGTTTGGCACAAGTTTCTGAGTTTCTATGAAATTAAGTGTTCAGTGCTGTGTAAATCCTGCATACAAGTGTGGTGAGAGACACTGTCTAGTGCAGCAGCCACTGGGCGGAGTGACCAACTGTTAAACCTGATTTTATTGAAATAGTTTGGGCTTGAAATTGCCGCCGGCCATGTGCCCCGGCATGTTGTGTTGGACAGCTCTGCTTTAGTTTTCATCTGAGTGGGTTGCACGTGTGTGAGAACTGTGTCCTAGACTCCACGCGGGGTTGTGGGTTTATCCTTTGTGTCTTTAGTGCCTTCTCCTTTGTTTGTTTCCGAGTTGTGTTTGTTTCCGAGTTGTGTTTGTTTCCCGTTGTGCCAGAGCACCTAGGCGCCACAAGGGAAACCACTGTGGCTGGTGTCCGTGAGCCCAGGGCAGCTCAACTGGGAGAGCTGGGGGGCAGGTGTTCCTGCCGCCCCTTCTGCTGCCCACTCTGGCTGGCCACAGTGCCAGCAGGGAGAGGTTGACCAGCCTCGGGGGATCAGGAAGACTTCCAGCTTCCCAGTGGGTGCAGGCACCACAGCCTAACAGGAACGTGAGAGAGCTGGCACCACGGGTGGTCACAGGTGGCCAGTGCCACTGTCACATCGTCCTGCTGGGTCCTGCCAGGGAAGCAAGTAGCCCCTGCACTTGCCTGCTTGTTGATTGTCTGTCTGCTGCCAAGGAGAGTGGTCTTCAGTCTGCCACTGCCCACATTGGCCCCTGCCCGCCGTGGGTCTCTGGGGAGGACCAGCCCTTGTGTTTAAGATGTGGGTGTCTTCTGAGTTGTGGTTTGTTGCTGCCTTGAGGAGGCTGTAAGTCTAGAACAGGAGGGGCTCTGCCCCTGTAGCCTGGCCTCTTGCAAGAATGGAGACTGGTTGGCAACCCCTGTAGGGCCACGGCATGGAAAGCTTGGGACACACTTGCATATCTACTTTACCCTGTCTCACCTGATTTTTTTTCTCTTCCTCTTCATTCTATTTCCTGCTTTTTAAAAACATATATATCTACCCTTTGTGCCTGTGTGTCCTCTGGTACCCACCCCAGGATGGCTCTCCGAGGCCCTGGTTTTGTTCAGAACTAGAATATACATGGACAGGGGCCCGGCGGCATGGCCTAGCGGCTAAAGTCCTCGCCTTGAACACCCCAGGATCCCATATGGCGCCGGTTCTAATCCCAGCGGCTCTACTTTCCATCCAGTTCCCTGCTTGTGGCCTGGGAAAGCAGTCGAGGACGGCCCAAAGCCTTGGGACCCTGCACCCATGTGGGAGACCTGGAAGAGGTTCCTGGTTCCCGGCTTCGGATTGGCACAGCACTGGCCGTTGTGCTCACTTGGGGAGTGAGTCATCGGTTGGAAGATCTTTCTCTCTGTCTTTCTTCCTCTCTGTATATCTGACTTTGTAATAAAAATAAATAAATCTTTAAAAAAAAAAAAAAGAATGTACATGGACAAAGAGCAGAGTGTGTGTCAGCTGACCAAGCACCGTGCCCCTGCCCTGTGGAGATGAAGGAATGCCCCTAAGCAAAAGGGGCAAGTCAGCTGCCCCACTCAGGTGGCAAGAAGGGGTCATGACTGGCCTGCAGATGGTGGCCTCCGCCAGTAGAGGAGGCTGCTGGTCCATTTGAAAAAGAAGCCACTGCTGGGCCCGGCGGCGTGGCCTAGTGGCTGAAGTCCTTGCCTTGAACACCCCGGGATCCCATGTGGGCGCCGGTTCTAATCCCAGAAGCTCTACTTCCCGTCCAGTTCCCTGCTTGTGGCCTGGGAAGGCAGTCGAGGACGGCCCAAAGCATTGGGACACTGCACCCGTGTGGGAGACCTGGAAGAGGTTCCTGGTTCCTAGCATCGGATTGGCGTGCACCGGCCCGTTGCGGCTCACTTGGGGAGTGAATCATCGGACGGAAGATCTTCCTCTCTGTCTCTCCTCCTCTCTGTATATCTGACTTTGTAATAAAAATAAATCTTTAAAAAAAAAAAGAGAAAAAGAAAAAGAAGCGAGTGTCTGAGTATGTGAGGTCGCTTGTTAGTGGAGGGCAGCCTTTGGAAGTTGCCGCATGCTTCCGTTGGCTGTTCCCGCGTCCCTGTGTCCAGCGGGACCCCAGGTGGAGTGTGCTCACTGGACCAGTCTGCTGCTAAAGCAGGGCCTGGCTAGACTTTGGTTTAAAGAGACGATGGAGTCTCATTGCAGCCAGAGACAGGGGCCAGAGTTCCTGTGGGCCGGGCCCACACAGCACTGTGTGCTCTTATACCTGCAAGGTGACCTGCACCGCTTAACGTGAAGGATGTTTTTCTTGAAACACCATAAGTGAATAAAGCAAAATGCATGGTTTGAAAGGTTCTCTTCTCCACTGTCTCAGTTGCAAAGGAAAAAGTAGTCATTTTGCAGTGAGAGAGGTAAGACAATACAGTGACCAGGTAATTGCAATGAACATTGCCAGCAGGAGACGGGCTTGTCTCCACATGTGGTGTCCTGAACAGAACTGAACTGTCACATGAGTTATGTAAGATTACAGCCAGGAATACAAGATCTGGATTTAACCTCAAGGCAAGTCTTTAGACCTCAAAACAGGAACATGAAGGAAAATCATATTACTTTAAAATGTCGCTATTTGTAGTATAGAAATGTTCTGGATTTAAGAAAACTGAGGTGACATGTCAACAAAATGCAATCCCTGGTCACAGAGTGCTATGAAGAGAAAAATACTGCCAAAAACCACCTTCAGGCCAGTTGACAGGATTGGAATCCTAAGAACAGAATAAATACAAATGTGGACTCAGTGTTGAAATTCCTGCGATCATTAGCTTTCTGTGCTTGCGTACAACCCGTTGTATGGTGCGCCGAGTCTTCAGGCATCTAGGCATCTATGTGTCTGCTGGCAATGTGGCAGGGGCCAGACCGTGCTTCTGCTTGCATGTTGTGGGTGCATGGGTGCAGACAGCCACACCAACAGATGCCATGGCTGAGCCAGGGCCGAACAATCCAGACAAGGCCCAGTGTTCGCAAGGGGTGGACCTGGCTGTTCACAGTATTATTATTTTTACTGCTGTAGCTTCCTATGAGTCTGAAACGATCTCTGAGAAGAAGCTTTAACTAAAAGTTCCCCCAGCTTCTTTCGTGAGGTCACTGCGTTGCTGGCTCTCTCTGCCGCCTGAAGCCCAGTCAGCGGTTGATTCCCTCAGATCAGGAAAGAGATCCTGCTGTGGGCTGGGCAGTCACTGTCAGTCTCCCAAGGGTGCCTAGTCTCACACAGCTACAAGGACCTACATATCAACTCTCGAGATGGAAGCATTGGCACAGCACGGAGCACTGAGCTGGAGTTCCCAGGCTCAGATGCATTCCAGGAAAAGGATGGGAAGCTCTGGGAAGCAGCAGCCCAAGTGGGATGAGAGGACGAGGGTTTGGTGTCACCCCCACGAGTGCAGTCTGTCCCTGCCGACCCTGGCGCCTTCCTCATGTCTCATGTGATTCTGGGTCAAGTGCGGGAAACCCTCACCATTTGAGGGTGGGTGGATAGGATGACGTAGACGCGACCGTCAGAGCCGTCAGCTGGCCCATCAGCTGCCAGCGTGTTTCCTGTGCCATTGCTGTTCCAGAACACGCTGGCTGCCTCCATCTGCTGCTCGTTGCTGAGGATTTTCTCTCTGCTCACGTCGAGGGGACAAATGGGAAGAAGCAGGAAGTGAGTCTGAGGACAAACATCTCTAATCCTTCACCCTTTGGGAGGGCCATGCTGGGTTCTCAGCTGGGACCAAGCACTAGTGGCCACAGCAGGGACCTGTCAGATGCAGTTGGCTTCCTGTCTCCTCTTTGGCTCTGGTCACACTCAGACCCCGGCTTCAGGGTCAGACCCCAGAGGACTCCCAACTAAAACAGGCGATCCTTTGGAAACACAGTTGGGACATGAAGTCAGATGCTATTGGGGGAGAGGGGGGAAGTGTGGCGGATACTGGGGAGCCAGGAGCTTGTTCCTTTGCAGCTGGCTCACAGATGGACCCAGTGAGCTTGCAGGACCTGAGGGTACAGGCCTTCAGCTGAGGGTGTCACCTTCCCCAAGGCCCATGCGTGCATCACCCCAGCCAGTGCTGCCACAAGAGAGCAAGGTGGCTAGGCCAGAGTGTGGCCACATGGGGTGATGTAGGTGCTTTTGTCACCTTGCATGGTGTCACGGAGGGCCCCCAACAAGAACACAGATGGATGAGAGAGGGGAGCAGAAGGCAGACTGGGGTTGAGATGTGGGCTGAGCCGAGATCTGGATGCCTCCCACAGCAAGAGCCCACAGCCCTCACGTTCCCACTTGGCCTTGGCGGCTGGAAAATGAGCCAGACTTCCAGAAATCGTTCTTAGCTCAGGCTTCTGATATAATTACTCCCTCCACTGACTACTCAGCGTGTTTTCACTTCTGTTGTCTCTGTGCCTATTCAGTATGTTTTCTCCATTCTTCCTGGACACAGAAGTGGTAAACATAATGGCATGTACAGCATGTAATATACTAAACATACACACAATACTTCAAAAAATGAGTTAAAAGATCAACTGATCTTGGTACAGAAGCCATTTCGAAATCTACACCGATGGAGGTGTTTTATAAGTTACAGAAAATGTGTATGATGAGAAAACCATGGATCTCAATGTTTTGCACCAAAATAAGCCCATTTCTAATTCCATTTTCCATGAAGTTTTGAGCAGAGAAGCTGTATTATCTGAAGTTGCAGAGTAGCAAGTCTCCTCTGGAATATCCCAGGTCCTGCAGTGCATCCCCAGAGAGGGAGAAAGCCAGCAACGTCACGGGCATTCTCTCTCTCCTGGCAGTCAGGAGTCACAGTGTAAGATACAGCTGATGGTGTGGTGACTGCCAACGCGCTGTGCCTGTCTCAAGTTTTTATGCTGGAAAATGTCCAACAGAGAAGATGAAAGAACAGTTCAGTGAATGCTGCTGTTTTCTACATCTAGGTTCAACAATAGTTAACATTTCTCATCCCGTGGCCATATACACACGTGTACACACACATGCACATATATGCACACACATGCACACAGTTTTTCTGGAACCCTTTGGAAGCAATTGGAAAAACTATTCCACAGTACTCGGCAGGTTGCTTCTAAGAATGATGATATCACCCCCTACAATTCCAGAAGCCGTGATGAGACTTCCGAAAAGATAACACTAATCTATGGCAGTGACTCACAAACTCAACAACCTGGGTTCTCATCTCCCCAGCTGTCCCCACGATATCTTCTGTTGCTGCTATTTTCAGACCAGCATCCAGTGGTCCATCACACACTGTGTTGCTGTGTCCCTCTCATCTCCGTTCATTTAGCATAGCCCCCATCTCGGGATTTTCCTCCATAACCTGGATCACTTGGTAAGTCCAGGCCAATTTTCTTATGGAAGACATCCCAATCAGAATGTGTTTGTTTTATCACAGGATCCCTGAACTTGTTTCTTTGTTACTTCCTAGAAATTAGAAGTGTAGAAGTTTGATCAGAAGCAAGCTGATCACTTGGATGGCGTGAGGGCAGGTAGGCTTCATACGGTGTTATCCGGGCACCATAATTGCTGACAATGCTGTGACTCTCCATTGTTCTCATCACCACCAGCTTGTGATCTGTTGGGCAGTGGTGCCCTGTGACTCTCTGGTTCTTTATCACCTTTCAGCCAGAGCTCTTAGCATCCCTTTAGGGTTTTTGCTTGGGTAGGTTGTTCAGTGCCGGTTACACAATGATGGTGATCTCTGTCCTTCTATCAGATTTTCTACATTGATCAGCAGCTTTTTGTCCCAACTGAGTCCATTCTGACTTCTGATGTCTAAATGACTCCACATTTGGCCAGTGACTGCCCCTGGTCTTTGCCACGCAGCCTTGCTCTGCGGGGCTGACGAGGCATCCTCCCACCCACCTTGTAGCTTGCGTGCTCCAGACCTGGAGCAAGCTACTCTCTAAGGGCACAGCCACGCTCCCGGAAGCTGGTGAGCTCCATTATTCTGCTAATGTAGACATTTCTGCATTTTTCCTTCGATTAGCTCCTTTAGGGCTGCAGCAAAACACTCTTGTACCTGTATTCTGGGGCTTGGCTTGGGGTTGTTACTTATAAGGCATTTGATAAAGGTCTGTTCAGTGAATGGAAATCAACAAACATTCAGCTAGGGAATTGGCCCTGATTGCGTATTAGAATAATCTGAAGCCCTTATAAAATTACATAGATAGGTAGATAGACAGATGCATGCATGCTCAGGCCTCATCCCCAACTATTTTGATTTAATTTGGTATGGAGAGGGTTGAGCTTGCTGAGGAACAATCTAGACCTTAGGGTCAGAGTATCTAGGTTGGAATCCCAAATCTGACATTCGCCCTCTGTGTGACCTGGCTAGGTGACCCCAGTTTCTGCTCTTATAAAACAAGGGTGGGAACAGACCCACCCTGTAGACAGCCATGAGGCTTGAGGAAATAACACAGCTGTGCCTGGCCCAGAGCCACTGCCAGGTGATTGACAGCTGTCAGTTTTATTCTGCCCCCACTGTGTCAGAAATCTCACGGGGTCCCCAGAATGGGCCACTTCTACTCCAAGACCCACATCGGGCACTCTCCTGGTGGGCGGCTCAGCCCAGCTCCCCTCACTCCTTTCACACCCTGCAGCTACACGGAGTAGGGAGGCAGGGGACGAGGTGTCATTAATACATCACGTCCCTGCTGAACTTTCTAGTTCAGCAGTTTTTAGCATTTCACAACACCATGCAGCCACAGCCACCATGTGATTTCATATCTTCCTAATCCTCAAGATGAATTCCATAGTGCTTGTCAGTCACTGTCCTGGTCCCAACTGCCAGGAATGCACCCTCTGTTTTTTTCTGCACATCGTATGGACCCCAATCCTGTGCCGTGCGGCCTCTAGTGACTGTTCCCTCACCTGGCCTAATTTTTCCGAGGTTCGTTGATAGAGGAACGTGACTCAGCACCTCATCTACTGCTGAATAAATGACATTCCCATGGGCGAGTACAGTCCGTTTACTCATTTGTCAGTGGACCAACACACAGGCTGTGTTTCGCCCTCTGAGGAACTGCCAGACCTGCTTCCTGCAACAGCGCCGTGTACTCTCCCAGCTAGCAGAGTTCAAGGGCCCTGAATCCTTGGTCCTCGTCAACACTTGTTATTATCCATCTTGGTTATTATAGTCACCCACTAGTGACTGTAAAGTGGTAGTTCATGGCTGAGGGTGAGCCAACTGCCCATTTGCCTCCATTTATTGAAAGGATATCTACATGTGCCTTATTATCTTAAGATTTACTTATACGTCCTAGATATCAATCTCTTATCAGATGAATAATTTACAGATATCGTCTTTTTACTTTAAAGGTTTATTTTTATTGGAAAGGCAGATCAACAGAGAGAAGGAAAGACTGAGAGAAAGATCTTCCATCTGCTGGTTCACTCCCCAAGTGGCCACAATGGCCGGAGCTGAGCCGATCCAAAGCCAAGAGTCAGGAGCTCCTTCCAGGTCTCCCATACAGGTGCAGGGTCCCAAAACTTTGGACCCTACTGTACTGCTTTCCCAGGCCACAATCAGGGAGCTGGATGGAAGTGGAACAGCTGAGCTGCAAGCTAGCGCCCGTATGGGATCCCAGCACATGCAAGGCGAGGATTTAGCCACTGAATCATCACTTTGGACCCGGCAGATGCATTCTCTCACGTTGTGGGTTGTCCTCTGCATTTCTCAAGAGGATCTTTTGAAGGCACAGAAGTTTGAAATTCTGATGTGCGCCTTATCCACTTTCATGCATGATAATGGATTTAAGCCTATGCTTTTTTCCTCATATTTTGTATTGTTTTCACTCTTATGTTTATGATCTTTATTTATTTGCCTGGTGTAGACTAGGGGTCCAGTGTCCTTGCTTTTCATGTGGATGTCCAGTTACCCTGGCTTCTCTTGCTGCAGCAAGCTGTCTTGGGGGCCTTGTTGAGCATCAGTGGACCATAAATAGGGGGGATTGTTTCTGGACTCCACCATCTGTCCACTGACCTGTACATCTGTTGCGGGGCCAGTACCACACATTCCTGATTACTGTGGCTTTGAAGTAAGTTTCAGGATTAGGAAGTGTAAGTCTTCTGGCTTTATTCTTCATTTGCAAGATTGTTTTAGAGATTTTGGGTCTCTTGAATTTCTACATTGATTTTGTGTTAATATATTAATTTTCGTATATGTCCAATGTTATAGTTTCAAAGTCTGGTTTTCCATTGTGACTTTAATCTCTGCTGTGACATTTTTGTTTTGTTTTCTTTTAAGAAATCTTTAAAGGCCCCTCTTCCCTTGTGTCAACACGGTGTCCCTCCCCCTTTCCTGGGGTGACTGCTGCACATGGCTTAGTCTCTTCTCTCCCCCAGGTGGCTTTTCTTGTGGGTGTTTTGGTTTCTGTGTTTCATGGCATGCTTTCCTCTAGTATCTGGTAATTCTTAGCTGTGTGGCCCCTGTTGAGATTGGGCACTGCTGTGGTTTGGGTGTGTCTCCAAAGGTCTATGTGCCAGAAGCCTGGCCCTGAGAATGGTGATGGCTGGAGGTGGCAGAACTTAAAGGTGAGGCTTGGTGGGAAGTGCTTAGGCCAGTGGTTGCTGCCCTGGATAGGGTGCAGGTTGCTCTCAGGGGACCCTGAACGTCTTGAGAGCAGGTTGTTGCAGGAGCAGGAGCCTGGCCCCTGGAGGCTTTTGGCTCCCCACTTAGTGACGTCGTCACTCGCTTGTGGGTGCTGCTCTGCCGTGGGGTCTCGCTGGGTCCAGAGCAATGGGGCTGCCTGGCCTTGAACCTCCAGCCTCCCGCACAGTGAGAATGGCGATCCTCCTTCCTGCATACAGTTAGCTGCCCACACTTCACTCCTATGGACTAATGCAAGTCTTGTGGTATGTTTTTCTTTGAGATTCCTTGTGAGGTGATCTGGGCAGGTCCCTGCAGGACAACCTCCTAAACTTGCTGGCTTCCTGTGCAGGCATCCACCAAGTCCTCTGTCTCTAGGACTGCGTGCCTGACCCGGACTCCTGTCCATAGCTCCGGACGTCATGGGAGAGGATGCACTGCAGAGCTGAGGTCCTGCACCGCCTGCCCTTCTTCTCCCGGCTCACCAACTCCAAGGTTACCCGGGGCGTCTGTGCCACACGTCAGGATTTTTCTGTGGTGCCAGTTTGGGACTAAAGTTTCACATTCACCTACTCTCCAGCTTCTAGAATTCTCTCACTGCTGTTTTCCCTCCTCTTCTTTGTCACTTTAAGTGGGGCTTGGTGGGGAAGCAGAAGTAGGTATTCAACTTACTCCTATTTAACCAGATCCAAATTATTCCATTGGTAGTGTGTGCATGTCATGTCCATTTGCATGTCTGTCTTTTTCATCAGAACTTGAATATCTCAAGATTGTATCCCAACTACCTGTTCAAGATAGGCTTCAATTGCATTTTTTTTAAAAATTATTTTTTATTGCAAAGTCAGATATACAGAGAGGAGGAGTAGCAGAGAGGAAGATCTTCACTCCACAAGTAACCACAACAACCGGTGCTGTGGTGATCCGAAGCCAGGAGCCAGGAACTTCTTCCAGGTCTCCCACAGGGGTGCAGGGTCCCAAGGCTTTGGGCCATCCTTGACTGCTTTGCTAGGCCACAAGCGGGGAGCTGGATGGGAAGTGGAGCTGCCGGGATTAGAACTGGTGCCCAAATGGGATCCCGGTGAGTTCAAGGCGAGGATTTCAGTCTTAGGCCACAGCCCTAGGCCCTCAAATGCATTTTTAAAAATTGACAAATTGTATTACCAGGGATTAATCTCTTGATGGTGGTTTTCTGAATTAATAAATGGGACAAGTAGGTCTGTGTCACCCGAGGAGAGAAAATTCACTGTCTGCTTTTGGTCTGATGGTGCTGAGACCACTGGATCACAATGCGCCGTTACATAATTGTTCTGTTTTGCATGAAGTCCCAGAGACAGTTCATTCAGCTAATCCCAGACAGTCTACCATTTTAGAACCGAATAATTAAAATGGGCTCTGAGAGCTCGTGTAGTAAATCCCTCTCTGTCGGCTGAAAGTGTTATTAACCCATCAGAGTGCCAAGAAGCGGGGTCAGCTCATTGCATGAATTTATTCTACGTGTTTTTAAAACCATGGTTCTCTAGCTCAGCGTTCTGCAAAGGAAGATAGGGAAGAAGAACGGCAAGTACTGCTTCCAGGGCACGCGGGTGGTGCCCTTCCCTCCAAGGCCTTCACATTCTCTGCCTGTCCTTTCTGGTCTTGAGCAAGCCAGAAGACAGGGATTGGCAAGGAGTTCCCCTGCTGCCAACCCAAGAGCCTGCAGAGTGGGTGCTCAGTGCCTGGGCTCTCGCTGCTGACTCCACGCCTGCCTTCTCACAGGCAGAGCCTGACCAAGGCCTCCTGCGGGGCCAGGTTTCTTACTGCCACGAGAGAGTCTTGACTTTACCGAAGCATGGCATATGATATTGAACGTGCCAAAGCTGCCTAAGAAAGTCCTCCAAAGAACAGATGGGGAGATAAAGTAAAGCTTTTTATTATGGAACATTTTAAGCAGATGGAAATAAAACAGTGAAGGTAGTGAAATTCAGCCCAGGTTCTCCCAGCTCCCACATTAACCGTTGGTGACAGGTCTGTTCTTATCCCTCCTTCCTTCTCAAAAAATGTCTGCTGAAATAGATTAAAGCAAGTGTCAGTCATCTTTGTTCAGAACTACTTTTTTTTTTCTCTTTTTATTTTTCAGAACTGCTTCCAAATGGCCTCTAACTGCACAGGATGGTTGGCTTTTTTAATATAAAAATACAGCACCATTATCATCCCAAACAAAATCATTAATTTCCTAATATTTACTACTTAATAGCCCTACCCATGTTCAAGTTTCCCAGATTACCTGAAAAACATTTTTACACAGAAAATGTATTGGAATCAAGACCCAAATAAGATCCACTCATTGCATTTGGTTCCTGTGTTTCCTGAGTCTCTTGTAATTCATAATGAAAACCATATTCTCTAACTTGCATATGATTATGTGTTTAGAAAATGAAGGTGGGGCCTGGTTTGGTAGCGTAGTGGCTAAATCCTTGCCTTCATGCACTGTGATCTCATATGGGCACCAGTCTGTGTCCTGGATGTTCCACTTCCCATCCAGCTCCCTGCTTGTGGCTTGAGAAAGCAGTGGAAGATGGCCCAAAGCCTTGGGACCCTGCACCCCTGTGGGAGACCTGGAGGCTCCTGGCTCCTGGCTTTGGATCAGCTTGGCTCTGGCCATTGTGGCCACTTGTGGAGTATCTGTCTCTCCTCCTCTCTGTATATCTGTCTTTCCAATAAAAATAAGGAAATCTTAAAAAAAGAAAATGAAGATGATTGAGGAAAGGCTTTGTTTGCCAAGGGGTGACGTTATTCTAATCTGAGATTTTTCCACCGCTGTATGTGCTCTCAAGAGCTCCAACCAGAGGTTATGTGCTGACCTGTGCCTCCTGTTAGTGGGATTAGAATAGAGCAGTCCCCCAAAACAGAACCACACTGACACAGCTAATCAAACTTGGGTGGCGTCTGCCTTTCAGGTTTATGTATGGTTCAGAGTCTGCCTGTTGTGTTAGAAAATCATGAATCCCTGCAGTACAATGCACCAGTGCCACACCTGGATTTACGGAAAGCAGGTTGTGTTGGATACTGCTCTAGGAAGGCTTTTGAGCCATTTCATTCTAGTGGTGGTAACGCAATAGGAAGTCACAAGTCCTGTGATTCTTACTTAGCCACGATGAAGATGAATCCCAAGACTTTTGGTAGGCCCTCCTCTGCTTCCCGGGTCTAACTTCATCGATCCGGCTGCCCAGCATTACTCTCCCTTTTCCACATCTCCTCTGATCATATTCCATGACCGTGTATGGAGTGTCTGCCACATGTCACATGTGTTATGAACCAGACTTTGCAGAATCTGTACAACCACTGTGGACCTAGTCGGTCCAGTTGGTGGCTATGAAAGCCTTGGTGCAGAGGCTGGCAGATTGTTCAGGGTCACTGGGCAATCAAAGCCTTGCTTGTGCCAGCACTCACCTTGCCCACCACAGAATTTGCTAGTGATGCGGTCAGCAAAGGGAGGCAATAGGACATTTAAAACAGGACTGATACCTGCTCCATGGAATCCCCCGCAGACATAGAGCTTCCCGTCCACTGTTCCTGCGTTGGTAGAATTGGTTCGAAGCGAGAGGAGGGGACTGGGCATGGGTGGGCCCTCCCGCCAGAAGTCCCCGTCTGGGTTGTAGATCTCCACCACGTCAAGGCATTTTCGAACTTGGCCTCTATCTCGACCATCACAGCCAATTCCGCCTGCAGAAAAGCATGCGCAGAAGTTAGAACTCAATCCCCAGCATGCACCGTGCCCTCTCCTTGGGGATGTGGGTCACACAGGCAGGCCTCTGGGTCTTGGGGCTTTTCTGTTTCTTGCCTGGTGCTACTTCTAAGAGAATTTCTAAGCAATAGAGATGTCTTCTGTGCAATTTGTGGTCGGAATGCAATGTCATTTGTATTTGTGGTCCTGCCTCTATTTGTGCCCGTGCACAAGACTGATTCTATGGCAGACCCAAGGCTCCCCAACATCAAGTGCTGGTACCCAGTAGGCGTCTCCTCCACCTTAGGAATCTCAGGACTGAGAGGGTGACCTGAGTTGGATGTCTGCCTCACCGTGAGCTGTTTGCGGTGACCTCCTGAGCAGGCCAGCCAGGGAGGGGAAGGACACAAGTGAGGCCAGTGTCTGTAAGGAAGGCCCTAAACCCGAATACTCAGTGCATCCTCTGATTCACGGTTCCTTCCATGATTGTTCATGAACCACCAATAAGATGCAAAACAACGTGCTCAGTGACAAGGAGCTTAAAAAGACCGGAAAAAAAAAAAGCTTCCTGCCCTTCAGAGATGAATGAGGTGGGACGGGTCATGCATTCAAATACGTGAACTAGACAATACCCCAACAGGCGTCTTCAAAGAGACGCTAATGAGTAGTGAAACGCAAGTGACCTTCGACCCTGCCCTCCCTGGGAAAGGCAGTTGTATGTTCTCCCCAGCCCACTGCAGCAAGAAGCACAGGTTTGTCAGCAGGTTCTTCCCTCCTGAGTCCCACGGTGACCGGGGTAAAACCCAGGGCCTTGCTTCCTGTGCCTGAGGTGAATCCTCAGAAGGATGCTCTCCTGTGTCACAGATGCTGCTCTGGTCAGTGGCTTTATTCCATCCAAAGCCCTGGCCCATCCACGTGGCCAACCAAGGAGCCGGGCTGTGCTGGCCGCTGCCAGACGAGCTTTCACGAGTGGTCCCCAGTGTGGGCAGTGGCATTGCCCACATGTGAGCTGAGACAGAGTGTGTGTGTCGTCCCCAACCGTGCAGTTTCACCCTTCAGGGCAGTGGCAGGATCCCGTTCCTCTGTTAACCTGCTTTCCCATCTTACTCATGGTTCTGTGGCTTTCTGCCCCGCAGCCCCTTTACCCAGCATGGTGCCCAGCTTCACTCTGCCTCTGCCATCCCTGACTGTCCAGTGGGACAGCAAAGGCCACCTTTTGTGCTCCCTGTGCATCCCAGGGCCTGTCACATAGTACTCAGGGAACCCACATAGACCGATGGGAACAGCCTGCTTTCCCCTCGGTTAGGTCCCTACCAGACACATGTGGCAACAGGACAGGACCCCGTGTCTTTGTGGATGGGGCCTGCCCTGTGTCCTGTCCCAGTGTGAATCCAGGGACTGGACCTGTAAACTCAGGAAGCTCTTGGTTGTCTTCTCTCTATCCAAGTGTATAAACAACTGAGCTGGCCACAGAGCCAGGCCTGAGGTGCAGCACTTGCAGGGAGGGGGCGTGCTGGCCTTGGGGTCTTGGTGGGCGACAAGCGCTGCAGCCTGTTGCACACCTTGTACAGCGGGGCTGTGGTGGTGAGAGGTTTCCAGGCCTAATAATAAAAAGTGAGGATTTCCTGTCCACAAGGAAGGAGATCTTAAAGAAGAGGATCTGTGTTGCTGGTGAGCTGCAGCCGCCCCCAAGGTAAGACTAAGCTGCGTTAGCTGTAAGGGAGATGAGGAGAGCTGCTGCCAGCCGCCTTGCACTCCAGCCATAACTTGAGGGGACTGGTAGGTGGAAGCAAGTGGCAGGGGTCTCAGGCCAGGGCACCCCAAGCAGCCACCCTCCTGAACGTAATGCAGAAGTTTTGCTTCAATGTGTATTGGAAAGTATGTTGGCGTAGGCCACACAGAAAGTGGGTATCATCTCCTGGCTCCATGGGGACATTAGGGAGCTCACCATTCCTGCTGCTGGAATGCTAAGTGTACTTGGTTATAAGGAACAGCCCCAACCCTGCAGACCAGCCGTTGAGGCAGGCGTCTTATCTCTTGGCCGGCAGGCAGTTTGCAGTCTCCGCAGCAGAGTGACAGGGAGCACTGGGGGAGCTCCGCTTCCATTTCTGGGCCTTAATGCCTGGACACACTCTGGGTCTCTCAGCTGTAATTCTAGCAGCAGCTACACTAGGCTGGCAGCCGACTCTGTGAGCTTCAGCTGCAGGTGAATCTTGATTAGATAAATAATCAGACGCAGGCAGGCTCTTTATTAATAAGTCAGCACCAGCACTACCAGAGAGGTCCTTTGATGAGAGAAGTCCTAGGGTAGGATCAGCACCTGTGTAGAATTTCAATGAGAAGCCGTCGTGTCTTGATATGCCACCAGAACCTTTGAGTGTGGCTCTTCATTTGTTCAAAAACAGATAGCTAGGAAAAACATCCTTGCAAGCCCTACCCACGTGAACCTCAAGTGTAGAACCCAGGCGGTGGTTTGCAGGGGGAAGGCATGATAGATAAGGACTGCGACCCCTCTCCTCACTCGTTTTTGCAAGGATGAAGGTTCCCAGTTTGTGCTCTGCCAGTTTCGAGTCCCTCCTGGAGGCTGCAGGAGAGAACCTCTCACTGATCCCCCTTCCCCTGAAGCCTGGCAGGGGCCTGGCTGAGGGCAGAGGGTGGTGGCTCATCCCTGATGTGCCCTAAGGATTTGTGTTCAAGTCACCCTTGAATGTGACAACACTGGTCCTGGCAGGCTTCCTCCAGGTGGTGGTGGATGCTACGCTCTCCTGGGCTGATCCAGAACGGGAGGGAAACCATGCCATGTTTCCAAGACATTTCTAGAACAGGGGCTGAGGAAGCCCTCCGGTAGAATATGCAGTTTATAAACATGGTGGGCATTGTGTGGCATGGAGGAAGCTTTGGGAAATAGACTGCTTCCTGTTACCACTTCTCAGCTGCATGGAGGTGCTAAATTTTCTCTAAGCCTCAGTTTTCATGTCTGCATATAAAGGATGATATTAGCTTTAAAAATTGTTGGAAAGATTGCATTTTTAAAAAAAGTTAAAAGTGTACTTTACTGAAAGATCTGTATCTTCACATAAAGCAATAGCAAACAATCCAATCTAGAAAATTTAAAAAAATGTAAATAACTCTAACACTAGCCATATATTTATTAAGCTGAAGTCACTGCTTTTGTATACACTGCATCCAATATTTTACGTAGGACATTCATTCTTAAGGCAGAAAAAGTGAATTTCACATGGAATGACTTGGTTCTTACATCTAATGGTCAAACTGGGAGTAGACTCAGGCAGACAGATTCCTTGCTAACAAGAATTTATCTGTGATGACAACTTTAAGAATCTTAGGGTATGAGACATACGTTTGGGAGAACATAAAAGATGAATTTTTTTAAGACATGAAATAGGATTTTCAAACAGCAGTCAATGAGACTAGGCATTTTATTATGAGGTCAAACTATTCCCATAATAAACTAATAACCCTTGACGGATTCTTTCTGATATGGGACATAAAAGGTATGAAATATCAAAGAATAATCTTTTTGGGATATGTTACTTTAGGTTTCAAGGTCTAGTATGAAAGGTAGCCTGTATAGTTAAAGCAGTTGAATGTCAACTCAAACTGCTACTCAAAAGGCTACACTTAGGATATTCTACCCCATCGACAAAACCCTGTGCAGAGAAGAAATAAGTATGGCTACAACTGAAGCTCCTCCCCGCAAACGTGCAAAAAACACTTGTCAGTTACTGTAAGAATAAGATTGCGTTTTTAAAAGCTTTTCATTTGTTATGATGCAGTTCCATAGCACAGGGATTTCCCTTCTGCATCCCCATCCCCTCTCCCCCACTGTTTTTCCCTAGATTATTTACAATAGTATAGTCCTTCAGCAGCCATCTCAAGTCCATTATTCTGCTATTTAAGTGCGTCATGACATTGCAGGTATAGACAATGGTGAAAGTCCAGTATCATCTTTTTTTTTGTTTCTTTAATATATGCATTTTTTTATTAATTACATTGCATTATGTGACACAGTTTCATAGGCTCTGGGGCTCTCCCAACCCCTCCTGGAACCCTCCCCCCATGGTGGATTCCTCCACCTTATTGCTGTATTACATTTCAAATTCAGTCAAGATTCTTTCATTGCAAGAATATACCAAGCATAGAGTCCAGCATCTTATTGTCCAGATAAATTCAACAGTTTCTTGGGGAGACCATCTCTGGTCTGAAGGCAGAGAAAAGTCCAGTATCTTCTTGCCAAAATATATTTAGCAGTTTCACTGGGAGTCCTCCTTTTATTCAGCAATAGAGATGCATATTGCAACATATCTGCACTTGTATGCTGGTCTCCACTGTACAGTTCTTCTATGGGAATATATACGTACATGCATTTTTACCCATATATCTGGTGATCTTGTATTTTGCATGAAGGTTGTATTATACCAGAGAGAACATATGATATTTATCCTTTTTAGATTGGCCTATTTCACTAAGCATAATGGTCTCTAGTTGGTACCATTTTGTTGCAAATGGTAGAATTTCTTTTAAATGGCTGAGTAGGATTCCATAGAGTAGATGTACCAGTTTCTTTATCCATTCCTCTGTTGACAGGCATCTGGGTCGTTTCCATGTCTTCACTATTGTGGACTGTGCCGCTGTGAATACAGTATTATAGGTCACTCTCAGATGCAGCTCTCATTTCCTTTGGTAATATTCTCAGCAGTGGGATAGCTGTCCCATGACGGATCAGTTTCCAGTTGTCTTAGCACTCTCCATACTGACTTCTGTACTATGTGGGACTTCCTGCATTCCCACCAGCAGTGGAGTAGGGTACCTTTCTCCCCACATCCACATCAGCAGCTTGTTTTTAGTAAATTTCTGAATGTAGGCCAATCTCACTGGAGTTACTTGAAATATCGATGTGGTTTTTATTTGTCTTGCCCTAATAACTAGGGGAGCCTGAGCATGTTTTCTTATGTTTATTAGTAATTTGAATTTGTCCTTTTGAAAAATGCCTGCTCATTACCTTCACCCACTTCTTCCCAGGGTTGTTTGTTTTGCTGCCGTTGCGTTTCTGAAGCTCTTTGTAAATCCTGGATATTAGTCCCTATCTTGTGAAGCGTGCACACGTGTTGGTTGCCTCTTGACTTTGTTGATCATTTCCTTGCTGCACAGAAGCACATTTTACTCACAGGGTTTTTTGATCATAAGTATCTTCCTCTAAAGCATGAAAAAAATTTTCAAGCCTTTATGATGTTTTAAAATATTTATTACCTTCGTCTCTGCCCCTTTGAACTGAAAATAACAAATGTCATGTTTTCTTAGAAGTTCGGAAGTAATGCTTGATCTGCTGTCATCATATACCTGAAATGTAGGCAGCTGGGGGAGTCACCTGCTGACTGGAACCATTCTTGCCTACTGACCTGGCTTTTTAGTGTTCTGTTTCTTTCTGTGGGTCACACAGCAGCCAGAGGCTGTGGCGTCATTCCCCCAAGACGCGCCTTGTCTGTTCTCATGCTGTTATTGGCACTGCCTATGCAGCTTCCCCAGCATAGAAACTTCCAAGCATTCTGCCTGCAAAATCAGAAGTACTTCAAGCTTCTGGCTAGCTTGAAGTCATCTAAAAGTATGATTTTGGGATAGCCTTTTCATATTTGTATGACATGTCACAGAATAAGTTTATGAGTAGCTTTTGTCTGTAAGTCATCCCGAGTCAGATGGATGGGCAGTCAAAAACATATGAGAAGTCGAGTATAACGTGGCAGTGGAACTACACATGGACTGATGAAGTGCGATCTCTTTTTCATTGGCACAGTGAAATGTGGAATGCTGCCCATCGCAAATTTTGAGCTATGGGTGATAAATCAGTGTAGCTAAGTCACAGTTTGGGAGTCACAGGCAAACGCTAGTCATTTGGCTGTTATTTCTGAGTACCACCTGCAAGGATATCAGATGATAAATGTTTCAGGCACTTGATACTCTAAACCGGAAATCTGTGTTCTGGCCATGTTAAGCAGAAGCCTGGCTCAAACCCAGCTCTTCAGCTGCCGAACCCCTCTCATCCAACTGTGTTCCCCACCATGCTCATTTCTCCCTTGATCCAGCAAGACCTTGGGAAAATGCACGTGTAAGCCTGGAAACCTCTAGGAATCAGAACACCCTGGACAGTCTGCTGCAAGAACTGAGTCATGCTGTGTAACTATGCCCAGCACGCTTGCCCGACCACCTGGAACATCTGGGCACCTGGCACTGTTCTGCACTGCCCCAGTGTGTCCCTCAGTAGATCCCACGCCTGACACAGCAGCATGACCTTGCTGCTCCCTGCACTTTCTCTGTGGTCCCCAGTGTTACACCAGACATCACCTGGAGGCCCACACTTCTGCTTCCCGGATCCCACTTCAGACCTGCCGTCTTGCCATCCGCCAGGGCCAAGCTGGGCACCCACCATTTTAATAAACGACCTCAGCCATTGCAGAAACCCTTCTAGTTTTTAAAGATGGCTTGGGATTTTATTAAAGGGATGAAAAGGGCAGAAATCGTACCACAGTGAAGCTTGGCCCTCTCGTTTGATAAAATAATTCACTGCCAAAGCAAGCTCTGAAACGCATTTCCCGTAATAACCCAGCCTTTTATAAATGGACCGGCTCCCTCCCTCTCTTAATGGCATTCAAGCTGAGAGCCAGACACACACAGCGCCTTTAGGTTTGCAGTCAGCCAGCAAGGCGCAAAATGGTTTCCCACAGAAAACCGCACTGACAGTCTGGGACCCGAGCTGTGTGGGAAGCCAGGCATGTCAGTTGGCTCCTATTAAGAGCAGGAGTTGCAAGTCCTGCAGAGCCCTCCATGCCCTACAACTGATGGCCCTGGTGACATGCCCCATGAGCAGGACTGGCTGTGGGGTTGCAGGGAGACTGTTCTAAGAGCGTCACATGCAGCCGGGCCCTGGGCTGCCTGGTAGCCTAGGTGAGCAAGGCTGGGGGTCTTCCCAGGGACTGTGTGAGGATGGTGTGACAAGATAGTGGCAAGTGAGGCAGTGTACACCACATACCCGCAGTTCTCCCCAACCAGGGTGGCAGCCAGGGGATGGGCTTACGGACTGTGTCAGAGCTAACCGGTGCTGCACACTGTGTGGAGGAGGGTGGCCAAGGGTCTGAAAGGATGGTATCATCAGGACGTGGCTGGAGGGCAGGGGGCATGGGCTGAGAGAAAGGAGGCTGGGAAGGTGGCCAGGCCCATGTGATAACTCTTGGGGCACCCACTTTCCCCATGTGGTTTTGCCCAACCCATCAAACCAAAGCAACTCCTGAACAGGCCGACTTAAAAAATGCCCAATGGAGAATAAAGGCATTTTGATGAACACGTTTTCATTTCAGAAGCAAGCATAGTTTCCTGAGAAGAGTGAGCAAGGCTGGTGTCGTGGTGCATAGTGTCCTGAGAAGAGTGAGCAAGGCTGGCGTGGTGGTGCATAGTGTCCTGAGAAGAGTGAGCAAGGCTGGCGTGGTGGTGCAGAGTGTCCTGAGAAGAGTGAGCAAGGCTGGCGTGGTGCATAGTGTCCTGAGAAGAGTGAGCAAGGCTGGCGTGGTGGTGCATAGTGTCCTGAGAAGAGTGAGCAAGGCTGGCGTGGTGGTGCAGAGTGTCCTGAGAAGAGTGAGCAAGGCTGGCGTGGTGGTGCATAGTGTCCTGAGAAGAGTGAGCAAGGCTGGCGTGGTGGTGCATAGTGTCCTGAGAAGAGCGAGCAAGGCTGGCGTGGTGGTGCAGAGGGTTAAGCTGCCGCGCGTGATGCTGACATTTCATCTTGAAGTGCTGGTCTAAGTCCCGGCTGCTTTTCCATTTCTGATCCAGCTCCCTGCTGGTGTGCTTGGGAAAGCAGCAGCAATGGCCCAGGGACTCCAACCCCTGTCACTCAAGCAAGAGACCTGGGTGGAGTTCCACTCTCCCTGAGCCAGCCTGGGCCATTGAGGTCATTTAGGGAAGGGACCAACAGATAGAAGATCTCTCTTTGTGTCTCTCC
The DNA here is from genome assembly GCF_030435755.1 of Ochotona princeps. Taxonomy (NCBI): domain Eukaryota; kingdom Metazoa; phylum Chordata; class Mammalia; order Lagomorpha; family Ochotonidae; genus Ochotona; species Ochotona princeps. Next base: position 34,210,446 of record NC_080852.1, on the reverse strand, counting down.
CTCTGTTACTCTGCCTTTCAAATAAAGAAAAAACAAATATTTTAAAAATAGAAGAAGTGTAACTATTACTCTAAGGGATCCAAAATGCCCGATACTTTATCTGACATGGGAACAGTCCCTAAGCCAGCATCCTATAGCAGAGACCTCCCCCGGGGCTCCACTGGCACTGAGGTGGAACCAGGATGCCCGGTCTGAAAACTCTACTCTGTGTTTATTACTGTCTACTTCATAAAGTCAGGATCTCAAGATTGAAAATGAGTGAACAGTTTTCATAGCAACGGGAAAATGCATATTATTATTTTTTTAAAAGCCTGCATGTGTTACACAAAACTTTCTGCACCGAAATGAATTTGTCTTTTAAATGAATTTTCTACCACTTTCTGAAGTTCCTGCATAGGAACCAGCATCTTTGCGCTGATTCTTCCAGAGAAACCAGGCTGCACTGCGGATTCAGGTGGCTTTAGCTGTCTCTCAGAATCATGACTTTCCAGTGTACAACTGACAAAAGGAAGGCACCGTAACATGCCTGACTAGAAGCACTCTTCCCCAAACATCACCTGTTCTGCAGAGAATCCTTGGGGGGATGTGTGGGGAGGGTCAGCCAACAGAATCCTGGGATAACAGGAGGGGGAAGTGAGGCTGGAAGGACCTGAGCCGGATTGAAATCGCTGAGTCACTGCGGTTGTCACTTCTTTCTGAGTGTTGGTGTTCTTTTGGCCTTTCCAGAAGAGGCCCAGCAGAGGAGCCAGTTAGGAGGTGTTAAAGCTGACAAGCCAAACACGAACTTAGGGCCGCTGAAGCTGACCAGCCTGACTTTATGCTGTGTTAAGAAGGCTTTGGATGGATGGCCAGGATACTCCATCCGGCACACAACTAGTGTGTGCTCCTCAGCTAGGCCACCATGGCTCCAGAGCCCTTTTTCATCTAAATTCAAGTTATTCATGGTCTGTGACTGTGCGCACTGTTGCCAACTCTTTCCAGAGTTCAAAACAGCAGAAATGTTAACCCGGGGCCCGTGTCCTGACATCTTTACAGCTCAAAGCAGAACTCCAGGGGTCTGTGGTAGCCACCATGTCCAGCAGTTCTGTGTTCTCCTGGTAACTTCTTGTGGAATTCACTATTTTCAGTGTGTTCCTCACACGAACACATGTGCACGCTCCTACCCAGAGAAGCTGGCCTTGGGGACATGCAGCATGTCAATGGCATGGACTTACAGGGGAGGGAAGGAAGAAAGCAGAGACCGTGTGTGCAGAACTGAGTTTTATCTACTTACACAAGCGCATGCGTGAGGCGCCTATAGCCTTGGGCAGATGTCGCGTGAGAAGAGCCAGATGAGTAATGGGAGGGCGGTAGACACAAGTAGGAATTGGAGCGCTCTGTGTCTGGGGACCGCAGGGAGCGTGCAGGCAGCTGCCTGGGAGAGATCCGGAAGCCCAGGACGAGGGAGCCTCGGGAAAAGACTGACGAGAATGGAAAGCTACTGATGTGTGAGTTCCCACCAGGCCTGGCTGTTTCCTAAAAGCTCTGGAGAGTGGGCAGAGCTGGATCCCATCGCCAGGGACTTTGAACCAAAGCGTTTCAGACAGCGCATAGGTCTAGGGTCTGCAGGAAGATCCTTGGGCGAGGAGATGGCCTCCCAAAGTCCACTCCTGGGTGTGAGGCTTTCGAGTGAACCCTCCCAGTGCCATGGGCCCTGCTCTGTGAACATCCACTCTCTGCCACTCTGCCCATGTGTGTCTGGTAGAGGAGGATGGCCACCCTGACTCTGTATTCTGGTCTTCTGGCTCCACAGGCCTGGGAACAGAGTGACCCAAGCACAGCAACACCTCCCCAACTGAACCACACAGGACAAGGAAGATGAGATGTCTAGATTGAGCCTCAGTAAGGCACCATGGCATCTCCTTGATGTCTGGTTTGGAGACTGCTACAGGAAAGTTAGCAGTACTGCTAATGCATACCCAAGTGAGAAAGAAAGGCCTGGACCGAGAGAGGGGAAATATACACCCTCATGAGATCCGAGGACAGGGTGCCCGGAGAATCCAGGTGTGAACCCCACCTTATTAGGTCCTGTGTGAAAGTCAGACTGTTTGATGCCATCTAGGGAGAAGATTCATTTGCCAGTCAGTCTGTCAGATTCTGCAAGGGGGTAACTGACCCCCCATGGTACCCCATCTCTTGCCCTACTCTGCAGGATTTTACCCGAGAATCCTGCAGGGCAGATTCCCAAGGAAACAAGCCCCATCTACCTTTGGCTGACACAGAAGATCTTAGAGTCCAGTTCTTGGTACACCACAACCCAGTCTAAACTCCTCTTCCCACGTAGCTGGATGGTAACGTAGCCTGGCTTTTCTGTGCTGCCCAGAGCGTGTCCTGCCGTTGCTGACACTTGAGGTTGAACCTGTATCACTGCCATGGAGGAGGTACGACAGGTGCTGTACAAGCAAAAAGAAAATGCAAACCAACCATTGAGGAAGGCTCGGTCTTGTTTTCGTGGGCAGATCTGGGCAATCTTGATCGTTCCATCAGGCTGCCCTCTAACCCCTTCTTGTAAACATTCTTGTTCGTTGCACAGCTTGATGTGTTTGTCCAGTCTAAAATCTACACAGCCATTTTCCTGACAAACTGAGCATCAGCCCCACAAAGCAGACCTTGTGTGTGGGGAGAGGCAACAGCCAAGAGTCTGGCCCACCTGTCGCCTTCTCTCCTGCTGTTGTGGCTGATGGGAGGCTAAAATGGAGCCGTGGGGGTCAGTGAGAGCCCACATTGTGCGGAAAAGCCAATGGTTCTACAGTCTCGATCACAAGTCAATGTCAGAGCTGGTTTCCAGCCTGAGCAGTCACTCCTTGCTTGTCAGCCATGTCAGGAGATGGAGATGGCCTGTCTCTCCGAAGGGGAGCCCACTGCTGGCTGACTCTCCCAAGGCTAAGTGGACATTCTCTTGTCTGGGGAGTGAGCACAAGCCGCACTTATAAATGACAGCGAGCCATCCCACCCTGTCACCTACAGTGACCTAAACCAAACTCTTGCTCACTGCCCTGCGTGAGACCAGCCTGCTTCACTTGACCAGACCGTCTTTGACCGGCTCACCTGTATTGGGGCAAGGAAGAAGTGAATTCAGAATTTTGGCTTTAAGATGTGGCATTTCGCTGAAAAACAAATGAATTGGCTGTCTTGGGAACACTGGCATACTCTGTCCGAATCCCTCTTCCTTGTATTGATTTACACAGTTCTTGGGTGTCAGCTACACCTTTGTCTTTGTCTGTACTTGACCGACTGCTCCCTGTGAAGTGAGCTGGCAGATATGCCATGATGTCCCCAGAGTGTGCCCTTCCCTGCATGCGCAGCCAGCCTGGCCACATCTGATCCTGGTGTGCCAGTCCCTCTGGGCATCAACTGTTTTTCTTCTCTGGCCTCTTAGCACCCAGCCCGGGTCTGGCTTGTTCTTTGCCCTAACAAGTATTTGTTTCATCAAATTATAGCATAATAAGAAAATTCAGTCTCTTTCCAGTGGAAATTGCTGGTCTCCCTGGCACTAATGCTGCTCAATTGAATTTCACCTGTTACTGGGAAAGGCTTGCTTTCCATTCATTTATCTCCTCCCTCAGTTCCGAGAGGTCAAACTTTGTTTCGCTTATCCAGTGCCTGAGGATGGTTTGCTTTGAGTCTCAGGCTGTTTCTTCTTCATCACCAGCTTGGGGCCTTGCTCTCCTCCCATCCCCTCACTCATCATTTTGAATTTATAAACCATATTTTCTTTCCCCAGTGTGTGTTTTTCTTCCTCCCTTTACTTCTTCCTTGGCACATGTTGTGATTCTCCTATGTGTTGCAAAAAAATAACCGTAGGTTCAGAGAATCATGAGCAAAATCCAAAACCCTTAAAATGTCACAGAAATTGTATCACAATCTTATCTTAACCTCTGAAGCCAAGGCTAAGAGAGGACAAAGGAAACACAGATCATAAAATACACGCTTCCTCAAAAGCCGTACTTGGCTGTTGGCCTGGGATACCCTTTATAAGAGTATAAGTAAGGTCAGAGGACAAAGTTAGTGAGTTTTGTCTGCACTGCTGTTCTGGCTCATACCTGGCTTGTGCAACAGTGTTGTATCAGCGGGGACTTCACTTGCTTCCGTCTTTAGAAGTGAAAATTCCTACAGCTTCAGATTTTTATCCATTCTGTTTCTCAGCTTGTCCTGGGTAACGTGGCATTCTAGAGAGAGAACTACTGCCCATCTGTCTGCTCCAGAGTGCTATGCAGGGCAGAAGGCAGTAGGCAGACCCCAGGCTGTCACAGTCTTCAGGCTTAAAAATTCCAAATAGGCCTGGCTTTTTAAGTTAAAGCTGTGTGCAGGTTGAATTGAATTCTTTTGAAAAGCGCTAAGCTTCTGTCCCTTTCCATGGCTTGAACTGGTCCATCTCCTGTTACTGTCCCAAGTATTGCTAACATCAGATCGACTGTTGGCTGTCACACCTTGCTGTCGGTACCAAGTCAATCCCTCTGTCTCTGCTAGTCTGTGGAACAATTCTGTTATTCTTTCAAGGGTGAGCTCATGGTCCACCTCCCTGAAGCCTTTTCTGATAACCTGGGCTTGTATAAATCTCTATAAATAGCAGTCAGCACGTTGAACTCTGCCTGATGTGTCTTCCCGCCCAGGTTTCTTGAGTCAGTGTTCACACTTCTGCTGTCTCCCTCCAGCATTTGGTAAAGAACAGTTTTTTTAAAAAAGATTTATTTATTTTTATTACAAAGTCAGATATTCAGAGAGGAGGAGAGACAGAGAGGAAGATTTTCCGTCTGATGATTCACTTCCCAAGTGACCACAACGGCTGCGTCACCGCTGGTGCTGTGCCGATCTGAAGCTAGGAACCAGGAACCTCCTCCAGGTCTCCCACGTGGGTGCAGGGTCCCAAGGCTTTGGGCCGACCTCTACTGCTTTCTCAGGCCACAAGCGGGGAGCTGGATGGAAGGTGGGGCTAACGGGATTAGAACTGGCATCCCTATGGGATCCCAGCACGTTCAAGGCGAGGACTTTAGCTGCTAGGCCATGGTGTGGTGTGGGGCTCTAAAGGACGGGTTTTTGTGGAATGTCTATCCGAGTGAACAGATAATGGTTGCAAGTGAGCCAGGCAACATGGATCACTACAGTGTTTTGTCACAAGTGTTTGTCAAGTCCTGATGATGTGCCAGAGGGCACTAAATTAGAACAGTTGAAGGTAGGGACATTTCAGTTTGTCCTGCAACTTAAAAAAAAATATGGGGCCAGCTCAATAGCCTAGTGGCTAAATTCCTTGCCTTTCATACACTGGGATCCCATATGGGCACTGGTTCATGTCCTGGTGGCCCCACTTCCCATCTAGCTCCCTGGGAAAGCAGTTGAGGATGGCCCAAAGACTTGGGACCCTGCACCTGCATGGGAGACCTGGAAGAAGCTCCTGGCTCCTGGCTCCGGATCAGCTCAGCTATGGCCGTTGCAGCCGCTTGGGGAGTGAAATCAGCAGATGGAAGACCTTCCTCTCTGTCTCTCCTCCTCTCTGTATATCTGCCTTTCCAATAAAAATAAAATAAATCTTCAAAAAAATAGGTTCTTTCATTCCTCAGTTCTTTTTAACACCTAGGCTTGTTTTGTGCTATTAAATCCTAGTTTGGGCTCAAATCCTTTCAAGGATAATCTGGGAATGTGGCTCCAAATGTGCCTGTTCTCCAGGAGGTAAAAGTCACCTGATTTGGGCCTCAGGGCTAATCCCCAAGGGAGGCTGGGAGAGGCCCTGCTGTAGAAGAAGTATTCAATGAGGAGCTGTGAAGCTGTGCTGGGATGTGTGAGTTATCCCATAGGAAAACATCCCAGAATTCCAGAACGGTGAGCCATTTCCCCAAGTTAGCCCCTGTGGGGAAACCTAGTTTGTGATCTTTGGTGTAAGATAAGGAAATGCCAGAGTTCTGGAACCCAAATGCTGAAGGTTGAGGTGCTAGAGTGCAGGGCCAGTGCCCCTGCCCTCAGTGGACTCGGGGTGAAACAGAACCAGGTGTTTTCCCAAGGGCCCACTTGCTCAGGATGGCTACTGGCGTAAGCACAGTACACCTGTAGAGCAGATTCCAGCTGTCAGGTGGAAGGGAAGAGGCTGGAGACCATGACCTTGCCCTCAGACACCTGCTCCTGGTCGCTTTGTGCATTTCATGGTCAATGGTTGGAATGAAGTACTGCTCCCCCTTCACCCAACACCTCACCCTGAGAGGCCATGCCTTTTTCCCTTTATAGAAGTTTAAACAGGAACTGTGTGTGGGCAAAGGAAGCGTGTCTGTAATGTGTAATGGTAACCATCCTTTCCCTTGCTTGGTGGCACGCCAGGCCAGTGGTCACAGTGCAACCAGGAAAAATGGGTAGGTGGGGAAAGCACATTTTAAAGGTTGTGAGAGAGGAGTGAAGAAAGTGATACCGGAAGAGCCAGGATGGTGGACAGGGAGGAGCCCTGCCCAGATGGACTTCTGCCCTGAGGTGTTGGTTCATTCTGACCTGATTGATGACACAGAGGACTCCAGAGCAGTGTGTAGTGATGTTCGGGAGGGCTCTGGAATGACACACGTGGTGCAAGGGGATCTGCAGAGAGGAACCTCATGCCCGCGGCTGGTGTTCTCTCTCAGTGCTGATGACCAGGGCAGTCTAGGATCGTGGGCCAGAGCTCCTAACCAGCTGAGCAATCTCTCCCTGGGGACTTGATCCGGTAGGTGAGCGAGTCTGGCCCAGGGCAAGGACCTTGAACTCACACACTAGGGAATGAGCTCCTTTGGAGTTAGCTGCCAGGGAGGCAAGAGCTGGATACCTGTTACATTTCAGGATGGAGCAGGTAGAGCTGTGCCAGGCTCACAGGTGCATCCTGGGAGAGCGGAGCCTGAGGACCAGGGTACAGACTGCCAGCCAGGAGGGCTGGGGCTGCCTGAGGCTGTAATGCAGGCCTGTGCAACTTCATCCTTGGTGAGAGACGGTGCCCAAGGGACCAAGGGAAGGCAGGTGCCTCTGCGGTGAAGGATGGTGTCAGGGGTCTGTGCTCAGCACGCAATAAAGGGCTACCAGGCAATGGGACAGTGGGACACAGGACTGCTACAGGAAGAAAGGTGTTAAATGTGTTATCCTGATGCTGGAATTTAGCAGACAAATGAAAGATGATTAATAAAAGAAAGAAAAGGATGGGTGAGAACATTGCAGAAGTTCACTAAATAATTGGAATCTGAAAGAATAAGGTGGATATTCTAGTACTGAAAAATGCAGTAATTGAAGACAAGAGCTCTCTGAATGGAATTAGCCGCGGCTGGACACATCAGGAGACCACCCCCCCAATAGTGAATCTAAAGATAACATTTAGAAAATAGTTTTACAATGAACCATGGGCAGAGAACAGGATACGCAGAGAATTCAGATAAAGTCCAAGAGGTATGTAGTACATACAGCTAAAGGCCTAACCGAGGGCTCATTGGAGTCTCACAAGCAAAGATGACAGAAGAAAGCAGAAGCAATATTCAAAAAGGTAAGAGCTGAGAATTCCCCCAACATTGATGAAAACATCAGTCAGTACATCACAGAAGCCTGGCGAGTCACAAGCAGAATGGACACAGAGGAGCCACACGTGGGCAGACCGTGGACCCACCGAGAAACGGGCTAGGCTGCATCAGCTTCAAGGGGGCCACAGCGGGCCTGACACTGTGCTTCTCAAATAGTTGACATATTACAAATGTTGAGAGAAAAATAGACTGTCAATCTAGAATTCTATTACCAGCAAGATATGCTTCAACAATGAAGACAAAACACGTTTGCAGAGAACCACACGCCAAGAAAATTCATTACGAACAGACCTGCACAGGCACAGATATTAAAGAAGCAATTTAAAGGTTGGAAGCCTGCAACTGCAGGAAGCAATGATGAGCACTGGGAATAATCATTTCATGATGCAGTGTAAAGAGTTGTTTAAACAACAACAACCACGACAGAAAGATAGGTCAAAAATTATTTTGGTGCACAAAATTTGGAAGTCCTTACATCATTTTTTCCTAATATGCATTTTCTATAAACTTATTGAAGAGCTCTGCACTTGAATATGACAACAAAGTACAATGTGTTAAAGGGATGCAATCAAACTAGTGCTACTTTCTTACACTGAATTGATGCATTTTTCTGTCCACAAATAGAATATTTAAAAATCTATGTAACTGTCCTTTAATGACCTCAGTCATTTTAGAATTTTTTGCAATAATTTCATATTTTTTTCTCAAAATGTTTCTTCGGATTATATCCTTAAACCTTTAACATTTGTGTTATTTTGGATTGTACCTTTTCCTGATTTTCATTTGGACTTTCCTAATGGCTAAGGATATTGAATATTTTATCCTCGCTATCCAGCTCCCTGCTTGTGGCCTGGAAAAGCAGTTAAGGATGGCCCAAAGCCTTGGGACCCTGCACCTGCGTGGGAGACCTGGAGAAGTTTCCTGGTCCCTAGCTTTGAATTGGCTCAGCTCCAGCCATTGTGGCTATTTGGAAAGTGAACCAGCAGATGGAAGATCTTTCTCTGTCTCTCCTCTCTGTAAAATCTGATCTGCCTTTCCAATAAAAATAAATAAATCGTTTAAAAAGGAAGTGAGAATGACCCGCTATATTCTTTGAACACACTAAATTCACTAGTTATAGGAATTTAAAAAATAGATATTGGAGGCTTTCTTCATAGATGATCATGTGATCTGGAAACAGGGACAGTTTTATTTCTTTCCAACCTACTTGATTTTTCTTTCCCTGTTGCACGGCAACTGTACATTTCCTGTCGCAGTTTGGTGTTGAATAGCAGCAGTAAGAGTGACATCTTTGCCTTGGTCATGAACTTGGGGGAGGAATGTTCCATTTTGCCATTTTAACTGAAAGTTTTCATAGGTGACCCCTATTGGGTAAAGAAAATGAAAAAGCTATTTTCTGAGTTTCCTGGGGGATTTTTGTTTTTTAAATCATGAATGGATTTTCCCCCAAAATAATGTGTTTTTTTGGCATCAGTTGATGTCATCCCATGATTTTTCTTTTCTAAACTGTTCATATCAGTTCAAATTCATTTCTGATTATTAAGTTAACCTTGAATTCCCAATATAAAACCCACTGGCCATGGTTATTCTTTTTATACATTGCCTTAGCAAACTTGCTGATACATTTTGCGGATGTGCGAGTCTGTTCATGAGGGGTGTTGCTCTTTTTGGTATGAGGTAATGGTGGAATCATGAAATGAATTGAGGACCGTTCCTTCTCCACGTCCTGAGGGAAGTTCAGAGCTGGTGTTGATCGTACGGATTTTGAGATGCTTGGTTCAGTTCACCAGTGAAAGCAGTCACACTTAGAGCTTTGTTTCTTGGAGTGTTTTAAACTAAGAATTTAACACATTGAGAATGAGAATACTTCAGGAAATTTGTGGAAGTGGAATTGAAAGATAAATGCATCGTGGCACGAATATCTTTGAAATTTGTGTTTTTATGAACTTTTTGAAGACCTCTCATATGGCAGGATTTCAGTTTGTTCTGTACCAAAAGTTAAACCGTATCTTAATTCTGTGTCTCATGAGCGTTTCGAGCTACCTTCAGAGTTCTGAGTTGTCCATCGCTCTTGGCTAGCTTCTGTCGTTTGTGCCTTTCAAGGACTTGGATCATTCCATCCACACAATCACAGTTTGTGTGGAGCTGTTTGTGCTATATTGACCTTTTAATGTCTGCAGAGGCTGTGCCCTTTTTCTTTTGGTTAATTGGTCAGCCTTGCTAAAGGTTTATTAGGTTGACTTTTCCTTTTTTCAGCTTCCGATTGTGTTGTTTTCTGTTGTTACTTAATTGCCTCCATCTATTTGAGTTTCTATTGCTCTTTCTAGTTTTTTTAAAAAGATTTATTTATTTAAAAAAAGATTTATTTATTTTTATTGGAAAGGCAGATCAGATTTTACAGAGAGAAGGAGAGTCAGAGAAAGATCTTCCATCTGCTGGTTCACTCCCCAAATGGCCACAATGGCTGGAGCTGAGCTGATCTGAAGCCAGGAGCCAGGAGCCTCTTCTGGGTCTCCCACGTAGGTGCAGGGTCCCAAGGCTTTGGGCTGTCCTCAGTTGTTTTCCCAGACCATAGGCAGGGAGCTGGATGGGAGGTGGAGTAGCTGGGACACCATCCAGCACCCCTATGGGATCCTGGCGCATGCATTAAGGCATCCTTGCCTTAAATGCCTTCCATTTCCTTGAAGTGCTGCTTTAGTTACATCCACACTGTTGTGCTACACTTTCATTTCCATTCAGCTCAACACATTTTCTAATTTCTCCAGATACTTTGACCCAAGGATTCTTAAGTGAATTGCTGAATTTTTAAGACTTTCCCATTATTCTTATATTTTTGGTTTCTAGTTTAATCCCAATAAGTCAAAGAACATGATTTATAGGAATTAACTTCATTAAACTTTGTTAAGATTTGTTGGTGACTAAGGGTCTGATTTACTTTGGTGAATGTCGCATGTCCTCCCTTTGGCTGGGGTAGCCAGTTGCATCCAGTTGGTTGGTTGTATTTTTGCACTCTAGATACTTGCTGATTTTTTGTATACTGATTGTATGTATTGCTCAGAGGAATGTGGAAATCTTTAACTATGGAGTTGACTGTTTCTCTTGGTTTTGTTATTTCTTCATATAATTTGGATTCCAGTTAGGTACACTTAATATTATTGTTTTCTTTGTGAATTATTCACTTTATCATTATGTAAGATTATAATATATATCCTACATATATACATCTCCTATATATATGTATGTATGTGTGCAATTTTCTTTTTGCCAATCTACTTTGTCTGATAATCATGTGGATTATCATACAGATAATATTTTTATCATATAGATAGAAAGTCTTGCCTTTTTATCAGACTTTGCTTGGTTTATATTTTCCACTCTCATTCTTTTGAATTATCTAAATCATTATAGTTGAAGTGGGTTTCTTATAGAAAAAATATTGTTAGGTTATTCTACTTGCAATGCATTCTGCCAATTTCTGTCTCTTTCAAGTTGTCATTAAACTGTTTGCAGTGAAGATAATTATGTTCACGACTGGACTTAGTTGTGTGATTGTATTACTGGTTTTCCGTTTGCTCTCTGCTGTTCAGCTTCTTTACCTAGTCACTGTCTTTTGGATTTGTTGACCATTTGGAAAGTCCTCTGCCCTAATGTATCTAGGATGAGCTTAACTATCTTTGAATAGTATTTCTTTGGAGATTGAAAATATATGAACGTAACCTTTTGAAGTTTACTTAGAATCAGGGTTTTACTACTCTAACTGGGATGCTGGAACTTTCCACTTGTCAGGTCCCTGTTTTATGATGTATGAAAGTATGTGTCACCGATCACATCTACGTGCATTGGAAACCCCATAGATGTAATAACGCTTAGTCATCGAACTTGTATTAAAAACCCACAAACAGAATAGTATTCTATTTTATTTACCCTGATAGTGATCATTTCTGCTGGTCTTAATTGACTCCTGTGCGAGGTTCCCTTTTGGCATCCTTTCCCTTCTGGCTCAAGAATGTTCTCAGTTCTTTCCGAGTACACTTGCCTTCCATGTATTCTCTTGCTTTTCCTTTATCCTTGAATATACTGATTTCAGCTCCATTCCTGAAGGATATTTTCATGGGATTGACAGCTCTTTTCCTTTCGTACTTTAAAATTACAAATATTTGCAGTGCCTTCCAGTTCTCATACTTAATTTTAAAAAAAATATTTCATAGTTCAGTGGGAACCAGAGCACTCCATTATCTGATGGTAGACTCCCTAAATGCCCACAACTGCCAGGACTGGGCTGGACTGAAGCTGGGCGCCGTGAACTCAAGTCAGGACACCTGATGGGGGGAGGGCAGGAACCTGCGAGTTCAGCTATCCCTGCTGTCTCCCAGGGTCTGCACTGGCAGGAGAGAGGAGTCAGGAACCATAGCAGCGTGTTGAACCTGGGTACTGTGATGGGGATGCAGGTGTCTTCACTGTTCAGCTACTCCCCCAGCCCCTTCCCACATCTCCGCCTAGGAATTTCTTGTTATTCAAACTCTTGTTCCATGATGGGTAATGCACATGTTTTTGTCTGGCTACTTTTAGGATTTTTTTTCCCTTAATTGTTCAGCTGTTCAATTGATTATGTGTCTGGGTATAGATTTTATAGATTTATTCTATTTGGGGTTTGCTCGGCTTCTTCAAAATATAAGTTTATGACTCTGTGTGTGGAAGGGTCCAGGCCTTTGTTTAGAATTCAAGCTTTTTTTCTCATCACTGCTCTCACAATCCTCGAGGCTTTGGATTCCAAGAACCTGAACAGGAGAGCTTCCGGTATTGTACACAGGTTCCTTTCAGTGCTTTTCCGTCACCCGGTGGCAGAGGCTCTGCTGATCCACATTTCAGTCCACTTTCTGTCCTCTGCATCCGTCTCCATCATCCAATCCCTTTTTTATTTTTATTGTAGTATTTTCAGTTATAAAAATTTCCAGTTTTTTTCTTTAGATCTTCTATGTCTTACTTGAGATTTTCAACGTTAGCATTTACTTCAAGAATATTCTCAATAGATTTTAAAAAACACTTTGGACTAGTTGCCTTAAGGCCGTCTGTGTCATGTTGTCATTGCCAGTTGCATTTCCCTTATGATCTCGGATCTCCAAGGCGCTCTGTATGATGAGTGGTTTTGGAGTGCATCTAGACCTTCTGATTGGTGAGAGGCTCTATGTCTGGAGAGAGCCCGTCTCTTCCTTCCTACCCTCCTGTCCTTTGCTTCCTGTTCTTTTTTCCACCTTTTCCCACCCTCTCCTCCTCTCCTTCCCCTCCTCTTCCTCTTCCCACTGCTCCCTTTCCCAGTATTCTCTCCATTTCATTCACTCAAATCTTACAGGTCCTTTAAGTTTACTTATTTTCATTTGTTCTGTGAAGGCATGGCCACGATGGGACGTGGACACTCCTGAGAGGCCTTTTCCTGTATGATTTACCAGAACAAGACATTCTGCGTTCTAGTCCATGTGGAGCTTAGCTTTGATTCTAGATTAGGGTGCACCTCATTCTGGTTCAGTTGATGGCAGCCCTTTTAGGTTGCCTCCCACCTGAACACAGTAGGTTGGACCTTCACCCTTAGTTGTGTGCCTCCTCAGCAACCTATTATAACTCAGTAATTGTTTCTTCTAAGCCTGTCACATGGCATACGGTTATGACAAAGAGAAAAAACTTAATTATTCTAAGTGAATCTCCTAACTGAGGTAGTCATACATTATAGTGCATAGTGTTCTTATTCTTAAAATCATGAGTCAATGATTAATACAAAAGGACTTGAGTTATTTTGCTTCATGCTGTGAACACACCAAGGGATAATGGCCTCTCCTTTGGAAAAAGATCCATTACCATTCACATGCTTGGTTTACTCTCAGCCCTTTTCTCTTTCCCAGCTGTCCCTCACTTCACCCACGTTTTTGCCTTTCAGCCGTCAGTGCAGAGGGGCTGAAGTAAGGTGGCATGGCTATCATTTGGCCAGGCCAGGAGGTTCCTCTCCTGCCTTTCTGCAGTTGGAGGGAGAAAACAGAGACAGAATGGACTTGGGGGTAAAGGACTTAATGGAAGACAACAGGAGTGAAGAAGGAGAGAAGGAAATACAGGGATGTTCTGGAGTTGTTTTTGTCCACTTTGGTCTTTCCTTAATCCCTAAAAGGATTTAATCCTAAAAGGGCTGCCACCAACTGACCCAGAATGAGGTGCCCCCTAATCTAGAATCAAAGTGATGAAGGAAGAATGCATAGGGGCAGACGAGGGTTAAACCACCACTTGGGACACGCACATACCACACAGGAATGCCTGGGCCCCCCTGGCTGTGTTGTCTGCTACCGGCACAGGTGGTCACAGGCGCCGGCAAAGCCCAGGGTCGCAGCGCCCAACAGCGGCCAAGGGTTTATTCTGCCTGAGTATATTTACTTGCTACTCACGGCTTCATTGCAGGGCACTTGAAAATGCCATAAGAATAATTTTACTCTCAGTAAAAAGTCAATGGAGTTTCATGTAATCCTATTTCTACTCTAGAAAAAAAATACTAGATGAAAGAAAATGGCCGGTTATGTATGTGTGTGAGCTAGGCTAGAAGAGGAAAGGAGAATATTTCCTTTTTACTGAGACAAACCGCTGAGAACAGTCGCAGCGGCAACCCTGCGTGAACGATGTGCCTCTCTTACCCAGGACATAGATCTCGCCGTCCACCACGGCCGTGCTGAATCGGTACTTGGAGTACCTCATGGGCGCCCGCTCGCTCCATCGATCTTGGCTGGGGTCATACTGCAGCAGCTTGTTGCTTAATCGATCGGGTTCCTCATCAGGAAGATCCATCTGCGTGAAGTACGACAGCCAGTGTCATAACCAGCACTTAGCCGTGTGAGCGCGCCAAAGCTGTGAATCAGAGCAGGCAGCCAGGCAGGCAAGCGGAGGGCAGCTGTGGCCACTCAGTCAGCAGCGCGTGCGCTGCGCCGCAGGGACGCAACGCTGCCAGGATCCTGGCAGTGTGTATTCCGTTAAGACGGGGCTGAGGTGTCACGTTAGAGCTGACAACCTGTGATCTTAGCTGTGAGACACTGTAGCTTTTTTTTTTTTAATGATGCAGTCATAAAACCTTAAAAATGAAAGCCAGCTCCCTTGAACAGTATTTAAAGCATAATCCTGTTGCACCAGAATTTAGAGTCATGGATTTTAGTATTTGTGAGAAACTAATCTGAATTACATACAAGCTATTTTCTTTATATTTTCTTTTTTTTTTCTTTTAAAATATGGAACACTTTGCGAATTTGCGTGTCATCCTTGCACAGGGGCCATGCTAGTCTTCTCTGTATCTTTCCAATTTTAGTATATGTGCTGCCGAAGTGAGCACTACACTTTTCTAATTCATATGGAATGAAGGAGCAAAAATACTTCGGTGTTTTATAATCACACTATTTTTATATGGTAATTGGGACCTATCTGTCATATTCTCAGTTCAGTTTTCACGCTACATGGATTAGTGCGGATTCGCAGAGGTTGTTTCACGTACTTCCTTACATTTTGGAAGAAACAGACACAGTGCAAGCTGAGTGGCTTTCCTCTCACCCAGATGCAAGCGCTGTCTCCCACTCACAAGCCACAGGGGAAAGGACGCTTTTGGGGGACAGTGGGCCTGCAGCTCCTGAGGGCTTCAAGCTGAGGACTTCCGGGTGCACGTATTCAAGTAAGAGATAACTGTGAGGGCAGAGCATGCGGCCCTGTGGCCCCAGTGCCTGCAGGTCACGCCGGAGTGCTTGGGTTCCCATCCTGGCTTCCGCTCCAGCCCCCCACAGGCTTTCTACCACCGTGTCAGAGACCCAAACTGAGTTTGTGATTTTGGGGCTTCAGCCTGGTGTTTGCTGTTGTACGTATTCAGGGAGTGAACCAGTGAGTAGCAAATCCCTGTGTTTCAAATCACTCATTAGTGAAGAAATCTAAAACAAGGAGGACTAATTACGAGAGCTGCATGCTAAGAGTAGTTTGGGTTTAATACTCCAGTGCCCTCACGGCCTGGTGCTGTCTTGCCTTGGCTGTACTGATCAGTACTCAGACCAGCAGCCGTAGCCCTGGCTACATAGCAGGTGTTACCCTGCCTTCTGTTGAAAGGCTGTCCACTAGCAAATATGTACCTTATGCTTTCCATTTTCTTTCTACTTTAAGTAAGTAATCTCTATTGTAGTAACAGAAAAGCTTGCAAGTTGCTTTTGGTATTTACTCATGCAAAAGTAAATTTTTTTTTTCTTTAAGATTTATTTATTCTATTGGAAAGTCATATCTATAGAGAAAAGGAGAGACAGAGATCTTCCATCCGCTGGTTCACTTCCCAATTGGCTTCAACAGCCAGAGCTGCTTCCGGGTCTCCCACACGAATGCAGGGTCCCAAGGCTTTGGGACGTCCTGGACTGCTTTCCCAGGCCACAGGCAGGGAGGTGGATGGGAAGTGGAGCAGACCAAACAGAAACTGGTGCCCATATGGGATCCTGGTGCTTGCAGGGGTGAGGATTAGCAAGTTGAGCTATCACACCAGACCTTTGAAAATAACTTAATTACAAATGATTTGTCAGATCTCGGTTACTAGTTGTGGTGAAATCTGCACCTTTTTAAATAGCTATCACAAATAGGAAATGTGTTAAGTGTGAAATCTGAGTTTTTCAAACAGGTCTGACATATTCTAGGGGATGGCAAATCCAAGCTCATGAAATGAATGCCTAAGTGTTAGTTTTAACATGAAGCAAATCCAGAGAAATAAGAGCTAAGCTAGGCAAGAGACAGCTGGCCCTGAATTTCCTGTATGTCCTTTCTGGGATGGCTGAGTGTGAGGGCGGGTGATTTTTGTTTGGGTGGCCAGGGCAGTGCGCAGCTGTGAGAGCCTGGGGATGCCGTGCACCCTTGGCTGCCTTCTCAGTGTCACGACCACAGCTCTGCTGGACTGCACTGGACTCTGGACTTTGGTCACCCTCTCTGCCAACACTCATGAAAGATGTGAACTGCCAGCACGCTAGCGGGATCGGTCTTCTGGTTTCCCCCATAGAAGAGGTATTTTACATGTGTAAAAACCCAGGCCCCAGATTACACAGCTACTGAAGCATGGCCAGGACAGAGATGCGGATCCAGCTCTTGCCTGTGTTTCAGATTTGATGGCGTAACTGTGCTGAACACAGGGTCTGCGCTGGCTGAAGGCAGGCACGTCTGTAGGTTGTGGCCTGTGAATTCATTCCCCCAGATGGTCTGAGCACCCTAAAATCTGACATCTCAGTCCTTGTAAGGCCAGAAACCTGTCCAAGCCTAAATCGCACAGCAGCTTTTCTCTGCCTGGCGGCCCAGCCCTGCACAGCCATGCCCATCCTGGGTGCGGGAGGTCACCTAACCTGAGGAGTCCAGCCTCCAAGCACGTACAGCTTGCTCTTCACAGCCACAGCGGCGTGGCATGCCAGCTGCAGCGGCAGGGGAGCCACCCTCTTCCACGTGTCCCCTTCCACAGAGTACTTATCCACGCAGTTGGTGATCAGATACTGGTTTTTAATCTTCATCTGCCCTCCTAAGACATAGAGGTCATTACCCACACTGCCCAGGGCATAGAGCTCCCGAAACTCCGCTGTGCACAGCCTTTCCCAAAATTGGTTTCCTCTGTCATGATACCTGTGAGTCAGAGAGAGAACTGGGATTAGCATCAACATGGGAACCACCAACCCAGAAATCCATATGCTCACGTCATGATGTGGGGTTCTCTGTGCCTGATGAGAGCAAGAGTGGTACACATTTGCTTCTCAACTCTTTTGAACTGATGGACAAAATATAATAGACTTCAAAATGATTAACCTCACCTACCTCAAGAATGTTAGAAAATGGCATACAGGACAATTAAAGGTCACCCAGTGACTGTCAGCATTCACTTCCTTATTGTGGGACAGGAACTCAAGAACACAGTGAAGACTCCCAAGCAAGTCCTCTATAATTTTGCCATAAAAGGAGGATGAAAAAAAACCCCACAGAACTTTGAAGATGCGTTATTCTGTGGCCAAGAGATGTATCACTTTAACCTTAGCATTAAGCAGCAGACCTGAAAAGCTTTTTAGGATTTCTAACAGGATAATGCACAGGACATGCAGAATTTGAAGATTGTTCTAGTTTTTATTGGCTTCCAACGGGGTCAACAGCCCTGTATAAAAATGCACTGTGGATGCCCGTGGGGCATTTCACAGCTATTGTAATCTAATGGATATGGTAATGCTGGTAATTTATTTCATGAATAATTGTGGCTGTCTGAGAGCATTGGGAGGTAGGGATATTAGGATAGCTGGTGTTTCAATGCCCTCTGGAGCCCAGCACTTTAACTGATGGTTTGTGGGAGGGGAGGTGGGGGGACATTACTCTGTCACTCTGCCTGTGAATTTGTAGCCATCCTTTGTCCTGACTCAACCATGAGTCTGGAGGAAGTCAGTACTCTTGGGGAGTGTGGGATGAAATACGTGAAATTACGACGGCTCAGAAAATCCAGAAAAGATATGTGCAGTTCCAAACCAACAGAGCACAAATTTCAGGAAAACACGGGTACTAAGAAAAAAGTTACTCTGAAAACAAATGAGGCAGCTTTGGTATGGGCGTTCTGAACAGAACGCAATGAAATGAAATACAGACTCCTTATTTTGTGTTAAGTGAGTGACAGTCACATCAGAGGGAGTTTTTCCCAGTGGCTGTATCCTGACTGTGCTCTTCTTGAGCTGAGTCTTTCCCTGGAGCTTGACAAGGCGATGGGGAGGTGTGTTCATCTCCCTGGAGCACACCCGACTCATCTGCAGGCACAAATTTATCCAGCTCTATCATGGCTCCCTACTGTGTCATCACAGACAGGAAACCAGAATCCTAGAATCACGGTGATGTTTGCACTAACATTTATGTGCTTAATTATTTGAGAGGCATGGATGGGGAGGGCTCAGGAAAGCGGATCGCTCTGGTTGACTCCCCAAATGCCTGCAACAACTGGGGCTAGTCTGGGGCTGGCCTCGGCCGGGGCCAAAGCTGGGAGCTGGGAATGCTGTCTCAGTCTCCTTAAGGGATGGCTGCGACCCAGTTCCTTCAGCTATTGGTGCTGCCTCCCACGGGCCATGTTATCAGGAAGCTGGCCTCAGAAGCCAGCGCTGGGAGCCGAGCCATGGACTCCAGAGGGGGACATGGCTACCTTAACTGGGAAGCTAAATGCCCACTCTCTTCACCAATCCATTTAATTGTATGTGTTTTAGAAGAGAAGGGAGGATTGGTTGTCTATTTGTGGAGGCTAATAAAATAAAGCCAACTGAATGAAAATATAAATAGAACTAAATAGCGGGTTTTGGTTCTCTGGAGCTGCAGTTTAAGAAAATAGGCTGGGGCTGATATAAATCCCGTGAAGGTTGGGGAGTACATGTTTGCTGGGTGACTGGCCGATATGATTTTTCTTTTAAATTCAGAACTGAAAATGAGGAGAGAAAATGCTCAAAACCCCCCCAAAAAACCCAAAACTTCATTATCAAGAAAAATGGATATGACTTAAAAAGAATCCCGGGTGCCAGGATTGCTCCATGTTGACAAAGGTCAACAGTTCGAGGCAGCTCCCACATTCCCAGCTGCCAGTGTGCCAGTGTGTGGCAGGTGAACAGAGCAAAAGAAAAGGCACAGCTTGGTGAGAAGACATGGCCCAGCTCAGCATTCATCCACTTCACCTTTCAACTAAAGAGGAAAACGGACCAGCACTCTTCAAAAAATGCATGGCAAATGGACTTGGAAAATAATATTATGTTGGTGAAAAAGCTGTTGAAATCTGTGCCTATGGTGGGTCTTCAGAAAGTTCATGAAAAAAAAAAACTGCATGGATTTCATAACTTTGGCACTCAGATAAACATCTTTTATATTTATTTAAAAAGTTATTTCAGAGGCAGAGGTGGAGCTATATAGGCTTGAAGGTTGAGATCACCAACCTGCTGAATCATGCCTCATAGGCCTCTAACAGCTGCGGCTGAAGCCAAGGACTGTGCAATCCATTCGGGTCTCCCCTGTGGATGCTAGGAACGCAGTGGCATGAGCTGTGTCTGCTGCTTCCTTGGGGTCCACGTGAGCGGGGAGCTAGAATCATGAGCCCAAGCTGGAACTCGAACCCAGGTATTCCACTACTCCATGTGGGACATAGGCCTCTTAACTGCTAGGCTATTCACACCTCCCTAAACTCATCTTTTGAATGCATTTTTCCACCACTTTTTTGAAATCCACTCATATAGTAGGACTGTATCTCAGACCAATATATATTTCTCACACATTTCACAAAACTGGTACTAAAGTGACCTGCAGTGGAGTGGTGTTGGCAGATTAAAAATCACCAGACCTCTGCTTGGGATAATTTCATTGTTTTGTCTTGCTGATGTTTCATTACTAGAGAAAATCGTGGGGATAACTGATAACTCTTCCCACAGTTCTCGTGGTTGTGGAAGAACTGGTTGGTGAAGAGAGCCTAGCTGAGTTCAAGATGGGTGAAAAGGGAAACGTGGAGGCAAGTGGTTGGACATGATATAAGAAAGGAGAGAAAGTTAGGAGAATAGATATTAAAGGATCAAAAAGACTTCTGACATGCAGGATTTCCTTTGTAGAAAGTGTTCTGCCAGTAGAACTGGGCACTGCCCTGATGGGGAAGCATAAGAGCTAAGTAAAGAACCTGAGGTTCTTGGCCAAGAAGCCCTTGGGTGGGAAGAAGGGCCCCTAGCCAAGAGCAAGTGCCATGTGAGTGGCTCTGACCAGGAAGCGTCCTGCCAGGAAGACCCAGCGCCCTCTCCCTGTGTGGATCCCACATCCTGGCTTCTCAGTCTACACCTGCCAGTGCTGTAGAGAGCTATGCTCATGGTCCCGTGCTGCCAGCGGCCACCATGCCTGTGGCTTCGTCCAGGGCCCCACCTTTCCTGTATGCTAGCCGCCAGTGGCAATTGGACACATTCTCAAGGTATGAATGTGAAAAGGGGACACCCTTGTTACCTGATACCCACCTATAGATTTCAATATTCTTGTCCTTTTGTCTAGAAAGTTTGGAGGCACTTGCTTCTCCCGCCACAACGATGGTGTTATTTTCCATGACAACACCAGCACACACAGTTCCTAAACCCTCGCCATACTTGGGAGATGAGATGAAGTAGGTCTTCCGAGACAGCGGATCATAACAAAAACTGGCATCGCCGTAGCTCCTGTGTCTTGATCTGATGCCTGAAGAATTGTTGCCGACACAGAGCAGGAGGCTGGTGGTCTCCATGCCGTAGCGGAGGTTTAGTGAGGGCTGCTGGGGTGCCTTAATGGCTTTGAACGCGTTCTGGATGATGTCAACACAGTCTGCATCACACAGAAGCATCGTGTTCCTCCTCAGGGCCTGTCTCAAAAAGGAAGGACTCACAAGTTCCAGTCTGACTCGCTTCAAGAGCTCCACGAGGTGCTGCGTGCGCAGGTCCCGGCTGTGATTCACCCACCTGAGGACCAAGTCCAGAATGCTCTCCTCTCTGGAGATGTTAAGATCGTCCGATTGGATGAGTGTCAGAAACTGGTGCACCTCGACGTCTAGGATCTCCTCGTGCAAGCTCACCTCGGCGAAGTGCTGATACAGGTACTTCTTGGAGCGATCGGATAAGTCTTCAGCTCCGATCTGCCTTGCAAAGTAATAGATGCCTACGCAGTTGGAAGCGTCCATGTGGTCCATCATGTATTTTTGACACACATTGAAGACGTCCTCCATCTGCATGAAGTAGGCAGCCATGGCCACCGTCTGCACGTTGGCATTGTTTATCTCCAGGGACGCACTGTACATGTAGTCCAGGATCACTGACACACTTTCTGCCGTGATGTCGTGGAGAACCACTTTCCTCTGCGTGCACTCGAGCAGCCCGCAGGTGAACATGGCTTTGAAATAAGGACTGAACGCGGCCAGGACCAGCCTGTGGCAAGGAAACTCCTCCGCTTCGGCTATGAGCACCACATCAACCATTTCTGCCTGTTCTCTCATGCTCTTGACTTTGTGTAGTAAACTCACACTGTGTTGCTGTTCTTCTTTTCCCTTGGTCTTGCATTCCATGATCCACTTTCCAAGATTTCCAAGTCTTTCTGCTTCAAGTTCAGCTTGAGTCCCGCGGGGCTCTGAGCATGCCTGATCACTCAGAAAGCAACACTGCTTCCAGGGAATGTTCCTGAGGGAAAGAAAAAAAAGCAATATTCTAGAAAAAAAAAAGCCCTCTGTAATCCAAGCATACAGGCGTAGTCCTAACAAGTATTCCTCACTCAATGCTCATTCCAGACGGAGCAGCTGGAGACAGCCACCTTTGTGTCTTTTCCTAATCAGTAGCAGAGATTCCCATGGCTGACAACTCTTTCCTTCCAACGGGACTGACAGAATGGAAGGTGGCACCCTGTGTGGTTTCATTTCCAGGCGCCGAGGCCAGCTGTCGGCAGGCAGGACACGCAGGGCACCGCAGCCAGTTCCTCTGAGAAGACGCCACATCACCCCAAAGGTTCCTGCACCCCTCTCAGACTATGCGCATGGCTGTTACACCGAGCAGTCCGCCAAAACATGATAGGGCCATGAGAAGACTGGGAGGAAAAAGTCTATGAAAAGTCTGGCCAAACATTGCTATGGGGCAAATCGTTCAAAACTTTTGAAGCCATCTGGGGAGTGAACCAGCAGATGGAAGACCTCTCTGCCTGTCTCTCCTTCCCTCTGTAACTCTGCCTTTCAAGTAAAATTAAACAAATCTTATAAAAACAGAAAGGACATTTGTAGATGTGAGGGGGGATCTGAAGTCTCTATGAGGTGGGAAGATGACTGTAAGAAGAATAAACACTGCACTATTGGAGCAGGTGTTTAAGCCTGCTCCAATAGTGGTTAAGCCATTCGGATCCCACCTCCAGGCTCCAGGCTTGACTGCCAGCTCCGGCCTCTGACTCAAAGTTCCTGTTAGAGCAGACTCTGAGGAACAGCAGAAGGTGGCCAGTAGAGTTCCCCAGTCATGTGGGAAGCCTACATGGAGTTGCTGGCTGCCCCCCTTCTCAAAAAAAAAAAAAAAGATGGTAGAAAAGTTAGTATTGAAAGTTGAAAAAAACCAAAAAGTTTGGGAAGGTGTTATGGCACAGCAAGTTAAGCTGCCTCTCGGGTTCCATGTACTGTATTGAGTGCCAGTTTGAGTTCTGCTTGCTCTACTTCCAGTCCAGCTTCCTGACAATGCACCAGGGGAGGTGATGAACCATGGCCCAGTGACCGGGTTCCAGGCCCCTAGCTTCAGCCTGGCCCAGCATCAGCTGTTGCAGCCTTCTGAAGAGTGACCCAGTAGATGGCAAATCTTTCTCACACACACTCTCATTCTCCTAACTCTGACTTTCAAGGAAATGAAAATAAATCCTGGGGAGTTTTCAAAAGAAGTAAAAAGTGCAATATAGCACGAGCACAAATTTTGTCAGCTATAAAGGTTAGCAGTTTTCTAAATTTCTGTAACCCTGTAAAGAATTAGGAATCTCCAAAGAAATGGCACTTCTTGGTGTGCTACATCCAAGTTGCTTTCAAACAGCAATGGTGCATCCGGTAGGAATGTTTAATTATGTAATGGAACTACAGGATGCGACAGGCACTGGGGCTGATGCGTGCGGAATGACATAGCAACACGTCAGTATTACAAGCTGTGTAGTTGAAATAGGGGCCACTGCTCTTGCTGGAGTATCTTGCATCAGTGGCCCTGTTTTATTTCCACGCAAGCCTACAACTTCTCAGTGAGGGCTTACTTGCTGGTTGTGTGTAAGCATTTGCATTTATTTGTTTCCCGTTACAGATAGGGGTAATTCAGGACTCCTGACATTTCTGAGTTCTCCTGCGGCACACCATGAGCGGCCCTGCTCAGTGACAGAGGCTTCTCTACACATTGGTCGCCTTCGCTGACAGCTCTTACACGGAGACAAGACACCCAATGCTTTCTAGTGAGGAAAGGTCTAAAGATTTCTCCTGTTCCATTTGCTGTAGTTCATGAGAACCCCAGAGAACACCAGCTCTCGCAGTGTTTGAAGGCCAAGTGCAGTTTCCAGGTGGGACCACTGGGCCCGACACACTAAGTTCCCAAAGTGCTGGTCCCAGTGGTTGCCAGGGCAGTGGAAGGAGGCGAGAACTGAACTGTGGGGATCCAGATGTTAAGACCACAGCCCTGGACTTTCATATCTGTAAAGGAGGCACCGTTCCACTCATATGTTGGACTTTTTGGCATAAAGGTTATTTTTAATTAAAAAAAAAACACAAGTGACATTTATTTCAAAGATTAGAAAAGGAAAAACAAGTGAATTGTGATTTCTTTGTAAGCACATTGTAGGTTACATGCCCCAGACAGTTGTGGTGATGTTCACCTCAGAATCCACCTGCTTTTCCCTGGTGCAGCTGGGCTGGGCCAACTCCCACACTTTTCCCCACCAGGCCAGATCACAGGGACAGGCATTTCGAGACCCAAGATCAGTGGCTGGTGTGTGTGTGTGTGTCTGAACTGCTACAGCCCTATCCCCGAAAGCCAGCCTGAGGACAAACCCAGCCTTGGCAAGGAGAGAGGGGAGCCGGAGCAATGGAGTTGGAGACATGCCCTGTAACTGAATTCTTCTGTTTTAAAGCACAGACTGTTGAGTCTGTAGTTTGCACTAGGCTCGTTGTGAGTAATGAAGGCTGCTCACTCGGAGCAGGTGTTGAGGACAGTGGCCAAGACGTCGGTGTATCACCGCCTCTAGCTCCTGACTGTAGCCTCTAGTCCACACAGGCTGGGAGGCTGCTCTATGTCCCCAGCTCTAGGCCTCAGCCTCCAGCCTAATCTCGGCCCAGGCAGGCTCTCAGGGAGTAAACCAGTGGATGCAAGCACTGTCTCTTTCTCTCTCTTCCTCTTACATAATTTTTTTTAAAGAAAAATCCTTACTTGAGTTCAAGTGGTATATGCAGAAAAATTAAGGCAAGGTGCCGAAGAGAATAGTAACTGAGGGTACCGAGGCTCCGCCGCCATGCATCCTCTGCCGGCCCCCCTCCACATGGTTGTCCCCCACAGAGCCACATGCAACACGGAAACAGAAAAGCAGGGCTGCGTTCCCGGTGGGGGGGGTGTGCATTGAAGCTTGCGTGACAGGTCTGTTCACGAGTCACATTCCCATGTGTCAAGAAAAAAAATTTACTTTTCATTTTAAAAGTCACTGCTGTTACAAAAGCCATTCTTGGCTCATAGACTATGCAAAAATAGTAGGTTGCCTACTCCTGTTCTAATGTCATGAATAAATCTGTTTTCTAGATTTTGAGGGGGTGAGAGAGCTCCACCTCTCTGGTGACACTCTGATCAATCCTACTCCCCAAAGATCAGCTGCCTGTCTCCAGACTTAGAAATCAGCTTCTTGAATAGAGACTTTGATGCACTCTCTTTCTCTCTCTCAAACACTGACCTTGATAAACAGCAAAAATACAATTTCTTCTAAAAAATAACTATTTCAAAACCTCGTTAAGTTATGGTAAGGTTTTGCGCGGCACTTGTGCTCCCTAAGTTTCCTTTCCTCCCGCCGGACTCCTAAACAACTGCCGAGCCTGTGCTGATGGCGGTGGATTTATGGACCAAAGGAGTTTCGTGGAATTCCCAAAGAAATATCGAGACTCTTAGATGGGCACCAAAGCAATTGTTTCCTTGGATATGTACAATGCCCTAAAGACACTGGCATAGCAGGTGAGGGTTCTGAGGGAACACAAACCTGGGTTTGAACTCCAGACTGACTACTTACTTATTATAGTCTTGAAATCATACAAGCTCCTGCAACCTTAGTTCGCTCACATAAGGCCAACAGTGCCTATGAGTGAGCTAGAGAGTGTAGTCCTTGGCTCCCAAATGCTCAGTAAAAGGACTTCCTTGCTAGCTTGCAGGTGCAGAGCACAGTGCAGTGCAGAGAAGGGAAGCATGGACTTGGACCTGGGGTGCTTAGACCTGTGCCAACTGGCAACACAAACACGTTTCTGTTTCTTTAAGATTTATTTAGTTTTATTTGAAAAGATTTACAGAGAGAGATGAAGAGAGAGATTGTCTATCTGCCACGCAGGCACCACACGTAAGGCACGTGGTGACATGTACTCGGCACAGCCAAAGCAGGAAGTACCTGCATCACCACACTTCACATCAGTGTCTGGGCCCAAACGCAAATGGCTGGCTGCAGCACAGCTCATAAATGAAGTGCACTGACAGCAACTCTTTTTCTTGTCATGAGGCGGGGAGCACTTTCTACTTTCATCAGCAAAACAAAATGTATAAATGTTCTCAGTGCTGTCAATGGGAAGTGATTCTAGCGCCTTCATAATATCAGAACCATAATAATGAAGAAAAATGAGTAGCAGGGATAAATATAAACCATGGGAAGAAAGCCTCAGTACTTTGATATCTAAAGTGCAGCCATACCCCATGTCCACGATATTCAGTTGTGACAAGTGGACGTCTATACATTTTAATGTGGTGGAAAAATTTCTGTTTCCTTAAGCTATCAATATTTTGCTTTAGTAGTGTTGAATTCTATAGTCTGCATTATCTTGCTAGTTGCTGCCTTTTCTAGCTAATGGCTGACACATGAGCATGCTTCCCTGCGAGAACTCCATGTCTCATTGGTTTGAATTCCTACCAGTGCTGTCTGTAATGGTAAAAATGTGGAAAATAACCTGCACATCTGTTCACAGGAGAATAAGCTATGGTGTAGTCATTCACCCGGGAGCACACCGCACAGCAGAACAAGAGCTGCGTGGGTCAACGTGGGCGAGTTCCACGGGCAGAACCAGTGGGGAAGACTGTAGCATATCCCGTGTCTGAGACAGGTGGGGCAGTGTGATGCAGGCATGGGTGGTCTGGTCTGACACCATGGCCAGAAACCCTCGGGGAATCTGGCACAGTAGAGAGAAAAGAGCTTTTTCTTCTCTTTGTGGAGCTTTTCTTAAGTTTGGGGTTATTATTTATTTTTAAGTTTAGAAAATGATTCTTTAAGGAGCCGTGCCACAGCAGTGGCACAGGAAGAAGGGCAGTGAGGGTCAACGGTGTCTTCGGGGCGGCAGTGATCGTAGAATGGGGGCCTGCGAGCTGTGGGGTGGTGAGGGGCTTCGTCTGCGCTAACACACGAGTCCAGTACATTCTGTCTCCTTCCTGATGCGAAAGTGCACATTTTAAATATTGCATAAAATAAGCTAAAAGTAGAAAAATATATCAACGCCAAGGCTACCTACAATACATTCCAATGATTATGTAACCAGTGGATAAGATCTATCTGATACATATGAGTCTATAATATGTAAATAATATACAATGCACATATCCCAGTGAATAAAACATAGCTCTGATACAGGTATGTGTTTATATATGGGGAGAGGAATTCATGGTATGTACATTCTGAATTTTTTTTTTCCCACGCTTAGATGCAGGCAGCCCAAATGATGGACGACTGGAAAATCCAGAGAGTCCAGCCTGCTTGTTGAGGCTGAACGAGCAGCTTTGAGGACCCTCCCCCCTCTGTTATTCCACGACAGCGGCCTGGGTGAAGGGAGTGCAGGGGCTGCTACTGCCGCCGTTCCTGTTTGGGTGGGAGAAGTGACCGGAGGTGCGCATGGTGTGGCGGGTGGTCTCCCCATCCTCAGAGCTGACCAACGCAAAGCCTTGATGTTGGTCGGGGAAGCACTTATGAAAACTGTGGAAACAGCTCAGACAGAACTCCCCATTCCACAGCCTAAAACTCCCTGTGACTGTTTTCAACTTTGTAAAAGCACCGGACCACAGCCACGAGCTAATGCCTTTACACCTGCTGTTTTGTGCCAGGAGTAGCCTTTTCCCTTGTCCACAATTCAGCTCCACTGTGGCATTTGTAGGGAACCCAGCCCTTGGCTACCTTGCCTGCCTCCCCCCGCCCTTTTTAAGATTTATTTATTTATTATTGCGGAGTCAGATATATAGAGAGGAGAGACAGAGAGGAAGATCTTCCATCCAATGATTCACTCCTCAAGTGACCACAACAGCTGGTGCTGCATCGATCTGAAGCCAGGAGCCAGGAAGGAGCTTCCTCCAGGTCTCCCACATGGGTGCAGGGTCCCAATGCTTTGCACTATCCTTGACTGCTTTCCCAGGCCACAAGCAGGGAGCTGGATGGGAAGTGGGCCCACCAGGATTAGAACCAGCACTCATATGTGATCCCAGCACATTCAAGGCAAGGACTTTTGCCGCCGCCATCGCACCGGGCCCCCTTGCCTGGCCCTTGTTACACTGTCGTCTATGGACTTATGCATTTGCCCACCTCCTCTGTTTTAGTGATGGGCCTGCTGAGAGCAGGAGATTGGCTTCCAATCATGTGTCCATGGGTCTGTTAAGAATGATACCTGCAGGGTGGATATTGTGGCACCGAGGTTGAAGCTATTGTTTGAGATACCTGCAGCCCATATAGGAATGCCTGATTTGAGTTCCAGCCCCTCCACACTTCGATCCCAGCTTTCTGCTGGTGTGTCTTGGAGGCACTAGCTGATAGCCCATGTACGTGGTCCCTTGCCAGTCGCTGGGAAGGCAAGGTTGGAGTCCCCAGCTCCCAGTCTTTGCCTGGACTGGCTATGGAAACCATTTAGGCAGTGAACCAGTGGATGGAATCTCTGTGTGTCTGCCTGTCCCTCACTCTCTGTCACTTTACCTTTCAAATACACACACACACACACACACACACATATAAGAGATGCTCAGTATGGTTTGCTCAATTAAATTAAGGTTTTGCTTCATCCTAAACTTCAAGTTCATGTTAACTTTTGGGGTGGGTCATTTTGGTCTTACATAGATTTGTTAATTAATCTAGTATTCTGAACATTTTATTTTCTTTTATATAGGAAAGTAATATTTAATGTTCTAAATTGTTCATTTCTGGCTCAAGTATGAGAAGGCACTCAGCATTATTACCTTGATTTCCTTGCTGGTAGCTGGGTGTATCACCACACCACCCCCACCTCACCCCACCCCTCACCTGTTGCCTGGGGTTCAGCCTTCTGCTTGGGGAACACTTGAAGTCCCTGCTGCCTAGGCCGCCCTTCTGGCGGAGGTCACATGTCAGCTACCCAGAGAACTTTTTCTTCTCTTTTTCAGTAAAATATCCATCAACATGCAAGGTTGAAACATCCCTGTATTTATTGAAAAAGTGGCAACCAAGGGACCCAGGGCAGCGAGCTGTGTGGTTAGCCATCCTTCTGCCCGGCTCCTCTTCAGGTGTCCTGGCCCTGCCCTCCCGTTTGTGACCTGAGTTTTCATTGATCTTTGGACTGTTGCTTTCCTTGCCCCCCTCCCCATCTGCATTACCCTGCAGGTAAGCCTGGGAACCCACCTTTATGCCACTGTGTCCCTGGCCTCACCATCCTGCTTACATTCTGCCTTCACAGTTGCTCTTCACACACAAACACACACGAACACTCCTCCTCTAGGGAGACTCCATGTTTTCCCCTGGGGTGGAAGGTGGCCCTAACCACTGGCCTCCACCACAGGCATGTGGGGGTGGTGGGGGTGGCCCCATTTCCCCCTGCGTTGAGCTCACGATGTTTTTGCATTCTCCCAGCGCTTTCTACTTTCAAAGTGCTCTAAGAAGCATTACAGCTCATTAGTTCCTCTTAACATCCTGCAGGGAAAATGCAGGGCAATTATTTTCCTGGCTTTAAAGTGCTGAGAGTTGCCCAGGGATACATCCGATGGTTGCTGAATTTAAAGGAACCGTTTTAAGCTCCAGGCCCTATTTCTCGGTTCCAGGAAGACACCAGCAACAGAAAGGCACCAGCGTCTACCTTTATGACGCTTGCCATCCAGGGGCTGCAAGAAAGGAGGCGGAAGCAAGCCACAGGGAGGAGGAGGACCCAGGGGGGGGGAAGCACCTCTGAGACCTGGTGACAGCAGCTGCCCTTGCGGCCACCCCAGACCACACAAGAGGGACTCAGTATCCAGGGCTCAGGGACTGAACTGAGAACCGGGTCTGCCCAGGCCTGCAGCCCACATGGCTCAGGCCCCTACTTACAGCGCTGCTGGGCTGGCTCCAGGTGCGGCCCCACTTGCTCTGCAGGGACGCCAGCTATGGCGCCGCTGGGACCTGCCTGGACCTGCCAGACACTCCCAGCCAGGCAGGGCGCAAGCCTACTGACCACACTGCCCAATATGGGCCGGTGCCGGCCGAGTGATATAAATAGACGGTGTGGGGAGGACAGAGTCCTAGTACATGGGAGGGCACCACCGTTCCATGACAGGCGACAGGTGCACCACGTGACAGCACAGGCTGTTACCGTGCTGACCAGCATTCCTTCCACAAAAAAGACGTACTTCTCAAGAAAATTCAGATAATATTTTTAAAATGACAAGTCTTCCATTGTTACTTTATAATCACAAAAATGGTCCGGTGTGTATGATCTCCTCAAGGCTGGTCCTCAGGGTCAGGGTGCCAGATAAAATAGCTCATTGTGCACTTCGGGGGACGGGTGTTCTGCAGGTGTTTCTGAGTATCCTTATTTCCCAAACTGAATGGAACGTTAGTTCACCACGCATTCAGAGTTCCAGTTTTGCTTCGGTTCTTTCCGGTCATGCTTTTTTGTTTGCAGCAACTGGCAGCTTCACTGAGCCATCAGCCTGTGGCTTCTGCCCAAGGCCTCTGGGGTGGGAGGCGTCCTGGAGTCCTGAGAAAGGACTGGCTGGCCATCCACAGCCTGGCGCAAGGTCATTGCGCGTCTCCCAAGTGGTTAGGGCAGCAGCACGCAAGGATTAGGTCAGCTGGTTTAAAACAGCACGCAAGGAAATCGGTCTTAGTGTCAGCGGCACCTTTATTAGCTCAGAGCATCCCTGCAGGTCCAAGTCCAAAAAGCACCCCAGATTAACCTGAAGGTGTCCATGAGGCTGTTTCTCTGGGGGGCGGGGGCAGGGAGGGGGCTCAGCTCCCAGAGGGTCCTCCCTTTACCTCCATCTTAAGCGCCAGAACCCCAGAGCAGAGTTTCCTTATGAATGATTCCCCTCCCACTACCACTGCAGGAAGACACAAAACGTGGAATTCACTATTCGACCTTCTGTGTCATTAAGCAATGGCTTGGCTTCCCATCCCTTCTTCCCGCCAGCACCCAGAACCTGGGCTCTGCCTTGTGCCTGCGAGCTTGTTCCTGCTCCTGGCTTGATTTCCAAGATGTTTGTATGGAGTTAGTGAGGTGGGTCCTCAGCCTGTGTGGAAGGCTGTTTCATTTCCTGTTACATGGCTTTATTTCACCTTTCTCAGTTGCATCAGGAGGAAGTGGGTGTGAAGGGAAGAGTGTGGGTGTGGCTAATTCAAATTCTGGGCTTGATCACTTCATTATCAAAGCCTCCATTTGCCAGGTGATGAATGAAGTCCTGAATGAATTACTCTTCATCAAAGAGAATGATTTAGTCAAAATTGTGATGAGGAGGCTTGAAGTTCACTTCCAAAACCAGATTGGCTGGCCTGATGGATTTGGTCTCATGTGTATGCACGCACGCACACACAGGCATGCGACTTCAGATTCAGGGAGCGTGAGTCCCCGTGGGAGGGTAGGCCCTGCAGCAGCCCTGACGCCCTCTTTGCGTCCTCACTGGCTGTTCAGATCGGAAGGGCTCAGGTGCTCCCCTGGGAAGCTCCCCTGTGCTACCGCGTTCACATACCTGTCATGTCTGCCCACCAAGTTTCTCTGGCATATTTTCATGGCCAGCTCAGGCCCACAAGAGAGTGGACTCTTAGGGATGGTGACAGTGTGCAGTGATGTGGAGAAGGAAGCTGGGCCTGGACCGGGGACACCTGTAGGCCCCGGTCTCCCAAGGGTTAACTCCACAGCTTAGCTTGTTTCTAAGGGGTAACAGGATGGGCAGTCTTGGCCTGATACATTTAGCCCCTGGCTTGACTGCAAGTTCCTCTTCCCTGCTTCCCCTTTTTTAAGATGCCCCCAGGGGAGCTTAGGAGTTGCTTGAGCATTGGGATAATACTGGGAGGAACTAGGAAGACTATAAAAGAGGCAGGCTAACCTCGAATAAATGGCATTCTCTTTACAAGAATGACCCACTGCATGTTGTCTTGTGTTGTCTTGTGTGTTGTCTTTTTGTAACCCTAGTCCCTCCGCCCGGCTCAGGTTGCCGACAGACACCAGTGTGTCCTCATCTCGCTCTGTTTCCTGAGGCCTCATGGCTGAGAGTCTGTCACCTCCCCAGGCAGAGGAGGAAGATGATCATGGGATGCAGTGGGAGAGTTAATGATGCAAGCGTGCTTCCTTAAACCATGATATAGCTCCACATCATTTCCCTCTGAAATGGGCAGGGAGGCCATCCCTGGCTGGTCACCCCTTGCTGATCATTTCCTCCTGTCGCGAGGTGAGACCTCCACCAGGTATCTTGTGGTAGCTCTCCTGCCCCTAAGAAGCCATCAGGGGCTGTGTGGGGGATGGAGTTTTCTCCACCTGCCATGGTTCTTGTTCCCAGTTCTGTGGTGATAGAGCCACGGCACAAAGCCCACCCCAGGGTATCCAAGGCCACAAATAGCTTCATCCAGGAGGTAAGAGATTCTGTAACAGTTGAAACTCTGTGACATATTCCCAGACTATTTCATTTTCCTCAGCAAATCCATTCCCCAAATCCTAAGTGTATAAATATTGAAAAGTTCATTATTGAAAAGCTTCATTTAAAAAATTTTAAATTGATTAATTTTATACATTTGAAAGGCAAGGAGCCAGAGCTCTCCCATCATCTAGTTCACTCTCCCCACATTCCTGTGACAGCTGGGGCTGGGTCAGGCTGGAGCCAAGGCTGGAAGCTCAGTCTGGGTCTTGCATGCAGGTGGTAGACACTTGAGTACGTCAGCTGCACCTGCTGCCTCCCTGGGTGCACAGCAGGAAGTTGGAATCTGAGTGAAGCCAGGCATTCCAATGTGGGCTGCAAATGGCCCAAGTGGCATCTTAACATACCAAATGCCCATCTCTCAAACTTTGTTAGAAACAAAGTCCCCATGGATTGTTGAATTCAGGCCTGACTGATTACTAAGCAATGCCCAGTGATCTTCTATGCACATTAGGTAATGCAGGCTTGGTTGCTCTAACGAAGAAATAGTGTGAGAGTTCCCTAACCCAGAGTACAGTGACTTTGCTCTTGTATAGTAGCAGGAGTTGGGAACATTCCAAGGGTGCAAAGAAGGCTCCAGTGTCACAGGCCCTGGCTGCTACTCCTTTCCTGTCTGCCTTCTTGGGTGTTGCCCTTGTCCAATGCTCACCGTTACCTCCAGATGGGGGAAAGAGGAGTAGAGGAAGACAGACATCTCACTTTGAGAGTACACCGGAAGTCCTGTGTGTTGCTCCTGCTCTTGGACCATTGGCCTTAACTGAGTTGCTTGGGGAGACCCAGCTGCAAAGCCATGGGGCTGGGAAATGCAGTCTATCAGTTAGCTAGTGTTTTATTCGGCAGAAGGGAGGAGGGTATTGTGACAAAGCCAGCACTCCATAGTTTCATTTATTTCCCCTTTCTTGAAGCCTGGCACTTCCTTCTGGCCCTTGCCAAAGCATAGAGTTGGCATCTATTCTTGGCATTATAAGAGGAAGGCTCCTCTTCTCCAAACTGCAAATGTTGGAAGGACAGGGGCCATTTCTGGGCACCCACCTGTCAGACACAAAAGTTGAGTCCAGTGCCTGATGTAGAGTGGATTTTCAAGTAAATGAGTGAGTGTCCCCAGGAGCCTCTCGCTGCTCGCCAAGTCCAACTCCAGTGTCACCTTTCCTTGTGCCTTTCCTGGAGGAGACCTCAGCAAAGTTGCCGCTGCCATTCCCCTTGTCCCCCTTGTCCCCTGTGTCCCCTGGGCACTCCTGCTCTGCCCTGCTGCGGGGAGATGGCCTTTAGCCTTATAGTACTGTAGTGTGCCCTGCACTGCTGGATGATGGGATCTGGTAGGGCTGAGAGCCATCCCCTGCATCCTGTGTCCCCAGGGACCAGCATGGGAGGACTGCTAGGCTTTGAATGTCCCTTCCTGAACTCATGTCCTGATTTAATTGCCCATATGATGATGGTGCTGAAAGTGGAACCCTTTCATTCAATGATGAATGAAAGCAACTATAGTGGAGGGGGGCTTCATTATCTCGAGGGTGGGCCACTCACAGAACAGATTTACCCAGCCCATCTATTGTTGAGATGCAGCCGAAAGCCCCTCCCCAGCCTCCAATGTGAGTGACACATTTCCCTTCTTTGTTAACTTCCCAGTCTAGACTGTTTCGTTATAGCAGCAGTGAGCAGACTAGTATAGGACCATGCCCTGAATAGATCTGTGTTTGGAAATGAATGACTTTGCTATAGAACCAGTGGAAGCTTCCACTTCTCCAGGTATGCCTTTGCCCACACTGCTTGTCCCTGTTCCTCTTACAGTGTACTCTGCTATGTCTGTGCCCCCTGCCCTTGTCCTCCATCTGCCAGTATGATCTCAGCATGAGCAGAGATGCTCATGCCGTATTGCATGAGAGAAGCTGCCGCAATACAGCATACCACCCAATTGCAGTGTGACCCAGGTGAGCTCTGTTCCTCTTTGAATGCCCACTTGAATTCTGGATGTTGTCCTTTCCTGTTCCTAGAATCCCTTGGCATTGGCATCGGGAGGGCAACATCTCCTTCTCCATCTCTCTAGTTGCGTTTTAAAAGATATTAGAGTTACAGAGGAAGAAGGAGAGAGAGAGATCTTCCATCTGCTGGCTCACTTTCCAAATGGCCACAATGGAACTGAGGCTGTCTGAAGTCAGGAGCTAGGAGCAGCAGCAGCAGCTTCTCCTCCTCCTCCTCCTTCTTTTAAGATTTATTTATTTTTATTGGAAAGGTAGATTTTACAGAGAGGAGAAATCTTGCATCTACTGCTGGCTCATTCCCCAAATGACTGCAAATGACCAGAGTTGAGCCAATTAGGAGCCAGGAGTCTCTTTCAGGTCTTCTATGTGAATAGAGGGTCCCAAGGCTTTGGGCCATCCTCTATATTTTGCCAGGCCACAAACAGGGTGCTAGATGGGAAGTAGAGCAGCCGAGATAGGAACCAGTGCCCATATGGGATATCACACTTGGAAGTGGAGGATTAGCCAATTGAGCCATTGTGCCAGGCCCACAAGGAAATACCTTGAAGAGAGAAAGGAGATGTCACAGGCTCAGACCCGGAGGACAGAAGAGGGCAGCGAGACACCTGCAGGGCTGTGGGTCTGCAGCCAGGGATCCTGAAAGAACAAAGGTGTCCGTGATAGAGATGGGCCAGGGCCAGAGCTCCTGCTTTCCATCTTGCGGGTTGGATATGATTTAAGATGTTGAGTAGATGGAGGCAGAAGGCCCTGTCTGCCTGGATTCCATCACTGACTATAGGCCTCACAGTCGAGGACCCTTTGAGCATCTCATATCTCTTTTCCGATGATCAGAAGATGTCATTAAAAGTCCCGGTGACTCCTACTGTTAATGGTTACTGGTTAATGCCGCAAGGGAAGAGGTGTTTGCAAGAGGCCAGCCGTCTTGGGCACAAAGAGGACCACTTTAGTGCTGGAAACGCTTTTTCCGATCCATCTACAGGTTAGCAGGTTGAAGGAGGGACGTTGGGGGGGCTTAGGGAAGACTGTCAGCATGTTTCCAGTCCAGTTCTGGGGGTCATCCTCACGCCCCTTGTTAGATTCACCGCTTGTCAAAATGTTAGATTCGCCAACCACCAGGGAAAGAATAACTCAGCGAAATATATGAGAAGAATTTAGATGGCCTTTATTTCAGGGAACCATGGTCATGGCTTCCCTTCCCCGTGCAGCGGACAGACATGAAGGAGTGGGCTGCAGAGGAAGAAGAGAGCGCGAAAGAGACAGGAAAGGGGTTTTTTAAACTCTCCATGACATGGAAGCTGAAATGGGGGTCGCCTCGGCCCTTCTTGGTCGGGGGGTATGGGTCTGTGCCCCTCATTGGTGCAACAGTGGTCTCACCGCCTGAGGGGCCCGCCTGAATTCCACCATCTGTTCTGTGGTTGGTTGGAGGTAAACTCTGGGGTAGCCATCACCCCTCAGCTAGAGCCTTCTCTGATAGGATGAGTTGGCTATTTGGAACAGAGTTGTCATAAATTCCAGTCCTCATCTGAACTTAGCCCCTGCAGCTCTCAGGCCAGCCTCCAGTGAGCAGATAGGATCTGTCACAGGAGTGGCAGCTGGCTGTTGCTAACTTGAATGTGAAAAGGAAGATGAGCTTTTGTTACAGTTGCAGCTGTACAGCTGGATGGTTGTGCAGGGCCAGAATGTGCAAGGGAGAACAAACAAAGGTTAGATTCAGAGATTGAGTGCTTCCCAAACACCCTTGACTGTGGGGCCTCTGGATTCTGTTGTGAAGATGATCCCGAATCTGGTGCCTGCTGAAGTCCTGGGGATATACCCAGGAAGCACTGTGAGGCCCCAAGGTGCCTTAACCTTGGCCTTGGTCTTAGCTCAGCTGGGCCCTGTGAAAACAGAAACCTTAGATCTGTGCAAAAACAGAAATCAAGTTGGATGTGGTGAGGGGGAGATTCTAAACACTGTAAGAAATAGGAACTTGTCAGCAAAGGCAGGAGACGTGGACCCTTCTGCGGGGGAGGGTAAGACGGCTCGTGATGAGGGCCTCTGTGATGGCTGCCCTGGCTGATGATGGGGGAGGAAGGGGTGTGGGCTCCAAGGAGAATGTCCCAGATGACCCTGTCTCCTCAACTCATCTGAGGAACAGGAAATGGATGGAAATCTCTTGAATATGTTTTGGAAATTAACACACAATTAGATTTGTAAATTAGTAAATCCCCACATCCCACACCTGATAAACACAGCTGTAGAAGACTTGGCAGCCCCAGTCTGCTGGTCCAGAACCGGTCCTGGCCTCCCGCCTCCCGCCTCCCACCTGCCCTGCTCTCTGATGGAGTCTCCCGGCAGGTGGCCTTGCTGTGATTAGTAGGAGTTCCGCAGTTTGCATAATGTCTCTCCCTGGTTCTTTCATTTAATCCTCGCGGC
The DNA here is from genome assembly GCF_030435755.1 of Ochotona princeps. Classification (NCBI taxonomy): domain Eukaryota; kingdom Metazoa; phylum Chordata; class Mammalia; order Lagomorpha; family Ochotonidae; genus Ochotona; species Ochotona princeps. The sequence continues at coordinate 34,173,873 of NC_080852.1, read as the reverse complement.
CACGTGGGAGGAGGCTGGCCTGGGGATGGTAGAGGGTGACTGGCAGCAGGGCCATTCAGCAGGCAGGAGGCCAGCCCTTCAGCCCTGCGACTGCTCAGCCAGCAGCGGGCCGCCTTCTCCTTGCTTCTCTGGCCGCTTCCTGGGTAGGTTCTGTATGTCCTGCATCTGCCTTTGTGGATGGTGCTTGACGGAGGGGGGCTCCCTTGCACACTACTGGGACCCATCCCTGGTGGAGGGTTTGGCAGATGTCAGAGTCCTCAGGCTGTACCCTTGTTTGAGCTGTGCAGATGTGACTGAGTGACAGTGGAATCACTATGACTGGTATCTTTACAGCAGGGTGAGCCTGGAAGCAGGCACACCCCTGGAGAGGTAGATATCTGTGAGCCAGGGAGAAGGGCGCAGCATGCATTCCCTCTCAGAGGAGACCAGTCCTGCGCATTCCTTGGCTTTGGACTACAGCCCCTGGGACTGTGAGATGTCCAGCTCTGTTTAGTCACCCCCTGGATGTGTGGTCCTTGGTTACAGCGACCCGAGCAAACTGCAAGATACCTGCCCCCGCCCCCCACACACATACGCCCTGAAATGACTCAGGTTGCCATCAAAGTGCCCTCGGTTGCCACACAGACATGATCTGAGGACTTAATCACCAACTTCACCAAATCAGGGTTTACTGGGCTGGAAATCACTTCTTTCCTTTCTCTTAGGAAAGGAAATGAAGTTAGTTTGGCTTTATTTGCATGCATTGATTTACTTCTTGTTAGGTAATTCATATTGACCTGTAGAGAGCCTCATGATTTTTTGTCCTACTCCCAAGCAATTCCTATGGGTATACATTCTGGAGGTTTCCCCAGAATCTATTTCAGCTGTATTCATTTGTAGTAATCCCAATCCCTGTTTTATGATTTGTAGCAGTTGCCCTTCCAGAACCTGTATTGCTATAGAACGAGGTGGACGCATGGTTTCATGCGTCTGAAGGCTAATTTGTGACATAAGGATTTTGTTGTTGATGGTAAAGATGTACTTATTTTTTATTGGAAAGTCAGATTCACAGAAAGGAGGAGAGACAGAGAGGAAGATCTTCCATTTGCTGATTCACTCCAAGTGACTGCAACGGCTGGAGCTGAGCCAATCCGAAGCCAGGAGTTCTTCTGGGTCTCCCACGTGGGTGCAGGGTCCCAAAGCTTTGGACTGTCCTCGACTCCTTTCCCAGACCACAAGCAGGGAGCTGGATGGGAAATGGCGCAGCTGGGAAATGAACCAGTACCTATATGGGATCCTGGCACATATAAGGCAAGGAATTTAGCCACTAGGCTAGTGCGCCAGACATGGCTCGGGTCTTTTGAGAAAAGAACAGCTTTATTTGTATGAGAGTGGTGAATGAGACAGGAAGGTGACTCAGATCTGTCTCCCCAAGTAAGGGGCTGGGGAGGGATCTCTGCCTTAGCTGGCAAGTGCTGATTGGAAGGACTTGGAAGCAGAACATTGATGGCGAAGGTGAGTAAGATGGGACTCAGCTGCGACTTCCTCGGTCACTGCATCTCTGCCTTCCCAGCATTCACATTCTTTGGTTCTGCAGGTGTTTCCTCCTCCTGCGCATGCCTAGGTTGCGTGACTTGCAGATTTTGGCTCCGTCTTCATGTACCTGCATGACTAAATCTTAAGCTGCTTTCCTAAGAAAGGAGGCACCTCGCCGTGATCCTATCTGTTGTTATCACACTAGATGGGGAGTTTTCAGGAAAGGGGTGGGGAAACATGACAGAGACTTTAGAAGTTGGGAGTGCCAAGTGGAAACACCGAAGGGTTTCAGACTATCGGGGTTAAACCTGAACTCCATCAGGGTGGCTAAGGACTATCCTTCGATGGGGTCCCCTGATCTGGGAGGTATTTCTCTTGCTTTCCAGAACGACAAGCTGCAAGACCACAGCCACGCTCTCTCACCTGCCTTTTGTCCAGCTTGGCTTGCAGAGCGCTTTGCTCTCCACGAGGCGTCCTTCACCACACGTATTGGCTCTTCTTGCCATTTATTCCCAACCTTTTCCTCTGCTGTTGATTCTTTTCAGGTTGCAGCTTTATGTAAGCACAACGCTATGGCTGCATATAGATGGAGGACATTCCAGGGTTCCTGTGCCGGGGGCTTGGTCCTCAGCACAGCTACAGGAGCAGGTGGGGGCCCTGGTGGGAGATGGTTAGGTCGTGTGCTGCCTTGGGGAAACCATGGTGCTTGTGGGGTCTGCTTAATTCCTTTGAGAGCAGGTTGTTACAAAAAGAGGAACCTGGCCCCTGACTCCCTGTCCCACATAGAATTCCTTCCATGTACTCCCACTGTGAAGATGCCTGCCCTGAAGGTCCTTAGCAATGGCTGAGGAGATGGGACCTCTTTTTTTTTTTTTTAAGATTTATTTATTTTCATTGGAAAGTCAGATATCCAGAGAGGAGGAGAGACAGAGAGGAAGATCTTCCATCTGATGATTCACTTCCCAAGCAGCCACAACGGCCAGAGCTGAGCTGATCTGAAGCCAGGAGCCCAGAGCCTCTTCCGGGTCTCCCACGTGGGTGCAGGGTCCCAAGGCTTTGAGCCATCCTCTCCTGCTTTCCCAGGCCGCAAGCTGTATGGGAAGGAGGGCAGCTGGGATTATAACCACACCCATGTGGGATCCTCACGCATTCAAGGCGAGGGCTTTAGCTGCTAGGCTACTGAGCCAGGCCCAAACAGGACCTCTTGATGTCACATTTTCAGTCTCCAAAACTGTGAGCTCAGCCACTGCTTGCCTTCACAAGTATCCAGGCTCGGGTGTTGAGCAATACCTACAGAACATGATGATGACCTAACCCACACTACGTCCTAGACAACAGCAACAGGAACACTGTTGTTTTGGCAAGGGTGGTCCCAGAAGGTAGTCCTGGGTACCGCTCCCTTCAGGTCAGTGCAGTCCCTACAAGGGAATGCAGTTTTTCTGTAAGTCACCAGGATGGCAGCAGATTTTGTAGATGGCTTTTCATGTCCATAAACATAGATCCTAACTTGTGGTGTCTGCATTGAATGGAACAGAATAAACATAACAGACTTTACTCAAATGTTGCTTAGAGTTCACCATTTGTTTGAGCAACTGTAAATTTGATGATGATGTTAAACTTGCCTATACAGCTGTTTTAAACTTCATTTTTAAAAAAATATTTATTTATTTTTATTACAAAGTCAGATAAACAGAGAGGAGGAGAGACAGAGAGGAAGATCTTCCGTCCGATGGTACACTCCCCAAGTGACCAACGGCCGGTGCTGAGCCAATCTGAAGCCAGGAGCCAGGAACTTCTTCCAGGTCTCCCACAGGGATGCAGGGTCCCAAGGCTTTGGGCCATCCTCGACTGCTTTCCCAGGCCACAAGCAGGGAGCTGGATGGGAAGTGGAGCTGCTGGGATTAGAACCAGCACTTATATGGGATCCCAGTGCATTCAAGGCGAGGACTTTAGCCGTTAGGCCACAACACTGGGCCCCTAAATTTCTAATGATCATCTTCTTCTGAGACAATCTTAAAAATTGGATCTCTTGGGCAAACAATGTGTCATTTACATTCAGATCGCCTTTTCCCAGTGGCCTACACAGTGGGCAAAAGTTGGGGTGGATCCTCCATCCCACGTCTTGGCCAACACTGGAGTCCAGTATTTTTCATCTGTGCTGTTCTGTTAGATAGGAAACAATGTTGTTATTTTCACTCTATTCTTAATGCGGTTGAACCTCTTTTTGTCTAGGTATTCCTCCTATGTACTTCTACTTTGCCTTCCTATGTTGTGTTGGTCCTGCCTCAGTAGCATCCTACCATCATGCTTACAGTTTTATCATATGTGTTAACACATGTCAGGATACATTTCAGATTGGTTCCAACAGTTTCCTGGGTGTCCCTTTATTTATATTTTTTAATTTCAATTTTAGAATCAGTTTGTATTCATTTGGGAAAAGAAAATAATTGTGCATCACAGAGACTGTGCAGGTCATGCCTTTCCATCCGTGAGACGTCCACGGCTCGTGTTTCCCCTTTCCTTGAACGTTGCTGTCCAGTTTGCCTGTCCAAGGGTGTGTGTCATTAGTAGGCCCTCCTCGCTCCCACTCTGTTTTCTAGCTGGCTGGTCACTGGCTTGTTCAAAGGGCTTGGAGTGTGCTCCCCTGTCAACGCTTCTCTTGGACAAGGCCTTCTGAAGCCTCACATTCCTTCAATCAGACTTGCTGCATGGACATGTGTGCGATCCTGCCTTCAGCGTAGAAATGGAATAGGAAGCATTACTTTACTTAAGACTGGCCCCTGCACACGAGAGTAGTGCCCCCTCTGCTCCATGGCAGGGCAGAACCCTGGAGGCAGGCAGCACAGCAGGGACCACCTTGTGTCCTATGTCATGGAGATAATTTCTACCACTGCCAAGGATGCGTTGGAGTTGCCTGGTTGCCTGGCCCGTGTAGGTGCAAGGTAGTACTTGTGGAAGGCTGCCTGGTCTGGAGATACTTCTGTTTTGGTTTTTTGTTTTGCTTTGTTTTTGTTGGTTCTGAAGTAACTGAATTAAACAGGGTACAATTGGGAAACACAAAGGGAATGGCTTGATGCCACTTGGCCCCTGGTGTGTATGTATTTTTGGCGCCATGTGACTTGCTGTGCTTAGCTCAGGCATTCTCCTCAGGTTCACCAGGAGCTCGCTGTGTCACCGTGACTTCTGAGGACAGGACTGCCGTGATGGTTGGCACCTGTGTGACTCTGGGTAGGCCTCTTTGCAACCATGGTGCCAACAAGCCGGGAGAGGTGGGGACAGCTCCTTACCAAGAAGGGTTAAAGGGAGTAGAGTCCCAGTAGCCAGTGCCAAAGCCCAGGGTTCCCTGGGACCGTTGAGAACATGGCCATTAGTGCAGTCCCCGTCACCAGGTTCTGCTGGTCAAAGACCCAGTGTGTGGGGTTGAATAGCAAGGTGCCCACGGGTCCTTTTATGGACTCATGGGACTTCATGCCGCCAAAACAACATTTCCACCACAGTGATTTCTGACTTGTTCAGCAGCTCTCTGCCGCCCACTGCTTCCTGCCCCCGGCCTGATTCAATGCCCACAAGAGTGTTGTAGGCATAAAATGGTGACCAACCACTGGGCAGCCAGTGGAGTTCCAGGAAGGTGGGATTTTAAATATAACCGGGCAACTGACAGAATGATTCATTGCCTCGTAGGTCACTGGAAAAGATGAGAGTTTCTCCAACTGCGCCCTGTGGGCTGGGAGGAATCCTACAAATACTGGAGCACAGAAAGTTCTCAGGGCTCTGGGGCCAAATTGGCTTCGGAAGCGCTGCATGCTAATTCCCCCTCTGAGAGCTGTACAATGTACATTAGCATATTAAAAGTTCCGGCTAAGCATCCAGTTTTAATTCTGCGAATGATTAAGCGAGTTTATTAGCGCAAGGGACAGGTTTCTTCAAGGCCAGGCAGGTTCCCTTAACGTCAGTTTTGGAGGGATTAGAATAAGCTTCATGGAATTTTACCTCTCCTCTTGTCAAGGGCTCCTGGAAACCTGTTCAGCCATGTGTCAGTCTTGAAGTGCTAGAGCTAGATCCAAAATGAAACAATCAAGCTAAATTGTGACAAAACATCATTTTGCTGACTTCTTCCAAAGGTCACTGGTTGTATTTAAATGCATTTGGTGTATTTAAATGTAGTAAATGACCTACCTTTTAATTCCAATGGACCCCTTGTCACTTTCAGAAAAATGACCTTCTAATGCCTTCCTTCATTAGTTTGTTCATATGATGGATATTAAAGGATTTCTGCATCTCTATAGCTCTGTGCTCAGTATGAAAGAAAGCTGTGGCTACTGTGCACACAAGTGGTAAGGGAAAAGAGATCTTGGAGAGTACAAAAAGGCCACCCTGCTCACATGGCTCCGGCTGTATGAGGGCAGAATTGCTCTTGTGGCTGAGCCGGGAATGGCGGCATATCCCCCAGGAAATGCTGCATCCCCCCTGGGCCCCCCAGGATGTCGAAAGGGACAGCAATACTCCCTCCAAGCCAAATTCTGATATGTAATCGTTCCCAGTGTCAACAGGACCACTGTGGAGAAAGCCACTTCCAAACCCAGGTGCCAAGAACACTGCTTCTTCACTGCAGCCTGGCTTGGACTGGCACCGCATCCCGGCAGGCAGCTCTGCTCCGGGCAGCCTGGCCAGGGTACTGGCACCACATCCCGGCAGGCAGCTCCGCTCCGGACAGCCTGGCCAGATGAGCTGGGGAGGCTTTGCTCCTTGTTTCTCTCATCTTCCTTGGACCAGTGGATGTGCCAGAAATGTTCCCATGGAAATGGCAGATGTAACACACTAGAGTAAACTCACGTAATTCCATTTCCCATGAGCCATGATTTGCCTATTTCAGCCTAATGCAGATAAAATTATTATGTCAACTCTTAGATATGTTATAGCTATGACAAAGATCATGTAGTTTTAAGGGAATAACATATAACATGCAAAGCAATGGGTCCCACCCTGTGTGACTGCATGTCCACTGATAAGCACACATGCTACGTGTTCAGAGCTGTTCACTGAAACAGCTGCAGGAAGGGCTGTTTCAGCAAATAGGGTAGTGGGTCTATGTGTTTTACTAAACATTTTTTAATAATTTAAGCCTTTTAAAATGCTAAACAATTCTTTTTCATCAATCTGTGTGCTCATGGCAGAGCATGGTTCTGTTGCTGTAAGCTGATGTGTGGGTTCATATGGGGGCATCTGAGCATGAAACACAGTCATTTATGAATTCATTCATCAGGTGCTGAGCCTCAGGGCATCCACCTTAAAAATCTGAAAGATGGACTTGACAATGAGACAAGAGCAAGGGCACTGGGGGATGTGTTTGCTGAGGGTTTTGCACACCCTATCCATTAGCCTTGACTTGGGAACACCATTTCCGTTACCATTCTTTCAGTCCTTGGCGCTTAGCTAAAAGAATGGCAGCATCTGACACCCATACACCAAGCTTCCAGAGAATCCTATTATTGGCAGGGGGAAGGAGAGGCAAATTAACCAGTTTCTGAGCGATCATTCAGTTGCAAACCAGGGAGATGAAGGTGCAGGCGGTACAGATGGCGGGCCTGTGATCACACAGCCAGACAGAAGCGGGGTGGGACATGAACACTTTTTACTGCTCTCTGGGAAGGAAAGGGACCCTTTGCTTCCAGCTTCATCACCTGAACGTCCCCTAGCCTTGGAACCAAGTGTAGTTTAGAACAGATTTCAAACAACACAGTTCATTTATGTGTTTATAATTTTGCAGACCTGGAAGATGCCCTCAATAAGAGGAGTACATCTTCAGAATTTGGCCTCAAACCGACGGCCTTTTCGGCAGCATCGCATTAACGCTGTAGACTCTCTCTTGGTGCGCGCCATGGCCGCCGCTGCCCTTTTCATTCGCAGTTGCAGCTGTTCTTGCTGACCTCGCTCCCGCCCTCTGGGAAAATGCCCAGTCAGCTGTGGAAATCAGAACCCCAGAGACACGAAATCCAACAGTCGCGTCCATTTATGTAAACAGAGCAGCGCACGCAGGGCTTTTTAATGTTAAAAAATCTCCCATACACATGTTTCAGGGCCAGAGAGCACCCGATTTCCAAAATAAAGCTTGTGGAAACATCAGCAGGCGTGAGTGGACTCGCTAAACAGGCCGTCCCTGAGCCAGATGTGGAGATTGAGACGCCAAGGCATTTTCCCCGAGTTAGGCAGTAAACTCGAGGCCTGGACCAGATGTGGGATCCAGCAAGGGAACCCGGTGGGGGTGGGGTGGTTGAGGAGGGTCTCAGCTTGGGCTGCTCACAGAGGCTGTTGGACTGCACATGTCAAGATGTGTTACGTCTGTTAGTTAGCAGATGTTTTAAGGCACCTGCAGCGTGTCCCGTACTTCACACTTGGCACGAAGGATTGTTTGTGTAGCTTATTATCTCTGTCTCACCCTCTTTTTCATAGATTCTTTGGGATGAACCTGGAGTCCTAATCTTGGCCAGCTACGGAATGTTCTAGAAGACCTCCTGACTGCCTTTCTGGAACCTGTCTTCTGCTTTTTATTTTTAATCTCAGCTGGAGTGTAGGAGGGGAATATCATTCCTGATTGATTGCAAGGTAAGAGAATAACATTTCTCTCTCTAAAAAAAATATGTCAGATGGGGCTTGTCATCACCACCTTTCCTGGTGAGTAATGTACTTCTAACTAGGACAGGATCAAGAAGGCTTTCAGTTTTACTAAAATGCAAACAAGCAGTGGTATTCAGGAACCTCTGTTTTTTAGCATGTGTGGTCTTTTATGCAATGCACTCCTATAGTTAGGACAGAGTCATCCTGTTTTCCATTTTTTAATGTAATGCACTGAGGACTGTGGCTGTGGGGATGGTGGCAGTGTTGCTCTTGGAGAAGAGCCGACAAGCAGTGCCTTCACACTGCGTAAGGTCTCTCTTCAGACCTCAGCCAAGTGCTCAACCGAGTACGCTCAGGACGCAGCACCACAGCACCCATGAGAGGGCGGCCCTGGGAAGCAGCAGAGTTGATATGAATTGCAGGGGTAAGTCAACATCGGGATTTCAGCCAGCCAAGCCAAAGGCCTGGGTGGACACACCGGAGATTCAGTTAAAACCCTGGAGTCCACTGATTATAAGTAAGAATCTGAGGCTGGCGTTGTAGGCTCTGGTTCAAGTCCAAGGTGCAGCTCCCTGCTCATGCACCTGGGAAGACAACGGAGGATGGATGCCCAAGGGCTGAGACCCCTGAACCCAGATGACCCCGACGAGGCTTCTGGCTCCTAGCTTTGGCCTGGCCCGGTTCCAGTCATTTAACTGTAAACAAGAGTTGAAAGATCTTTCTCTGTATCTGCTTCTGTAACTCTGCCTTTCAAAGAAGTAAAGAAGTCTTTTAAAAACAAACAAAAATGGTAAGAATCATGTTGTAGGGATGTAAGCTGTGCCTGGGACTTGGAGGAAACACAGAACTACATCATCAGACTGGAACCCACAGCTCAGCAAAATTGAGATGACCTCTTGCCTCCCTGAACAAAGCTTAGAAAAAGAAAGCAAATCCCCACATCTCTACCAGGCTCCGCACAGCAGGCGTGAGGTTTGGAGGGACACCGACATTTTTCTCCCTAGACCTGCCCTGCGTGAAGGGAGTCTTTGAGGTTGCACTATGGGACACAAGATGCAAATCCCAAGCTGCAAAGAAGTAAACTTTCCTGGCCCTGCGCAATAGCGCAGTGGTTAAAGTCCTCGCCTTGCACATGCCAGGATCCCATATGGGCGCCGGTTCTAATCCCGGCAGCTCTGCTTCCCATCCAGCTCCCTGCTGTGGCCTGGGAACACAGTCGAGGATGGCCCAAAGCCTTGGGACCCTGTACCCGTGTGGGAGACCTGGAAGAAGTTCCTGGCTCCTGGCTTCAGATTGGCTTAGTTCCAGCTGTTGTGGCCGCTTGGGGAGTGAACCATCGAATGTAAGATCTTTCCTCTCTGTCTCTCCTCCTCTCTGTATATCCGCCTTTCCAATAAAAATAAATAAGTCTTAAAAAAAAAAAAAAAGTAAGCTTTCCAGGAAGGCCCATTGTCAGGCACGATCAATTTATGCTGAGTGTATGTGCTGCTATATTGTCCTGAAGTCCAGAAACTGCAAGTCTTACATGCTAATCTCAATTTTAAATTTAAATGCTCTTTGGGACTCGGCGGTGTGGCCTAGTGGCTAAGGTCCTCGCCTTGATCCCATATGGCCGCTGGTTCTAATCCCGGCAGCTCCACTTCCTCTCTGTCTCTCCTCCTCTCTGTGCATCTGACTTTGTAATAAAAATAAAATAAATCTTTAAAAAAAAATTTAAATGCTCTTCAATTTCTTTTACCAGTGATTTATAATTTTAACTGTAAAGATATTTTACCTGTTTGGATAAATTTTCCCCAGCTCTTTTCTGTTTTCTTTAGTAGCTATTGTTGATGTCATAGCTTGGTTGGTTCCAGATGATTCGCTCTTGGTGTATAACCATACTGCTGGCTGTCACATGTTGACAGCTGAGTTTGTTTATTGGTTCTACCAGCTTTTTGATGGCGTCTTTGGTGGTCTTCTCAGTGTAAGATCATATCTTTTGCAAGCAGTGGCCAGCCAGTTGGCTTCCTGCTTTCTGACTGGGATGCCCTTTCTTTCTCTTATCTGATTGTACTTCCACTGTGATGTTGAATTAAATTTGAATAATCTCAGACAAACTAAACCAAACTAAAAGAGTGGTGTCAAACCATCAGAAATAACAGTGTCAGAAATAATGGTGACAAAAAAGAAAGAACAGTGGTGATGAGATAAGGAAGTGACAGTCTTGAAGGTTCTAAAAGGGAAGAAATGTCAACTGAGAATCCTAAAACTAAGTGAAACATCTTTCAAAATATGAAGATGGGAAAAAAAAAAAAGCCAAAACAAGTTGTTGCTGGTGATCCTGGGTTCTCCAAGGTCACTGTTCTGGGTACCCCAACTTATCTGTTGACCCCATAATCTGTCAGGAGGATGTCTGAAGGTGAGACTTTTGGGAGGTGAGATTAGACCATGATGATGGGCCTTCATGAAGTATTGATGCCCTGGTGAAAAAAAGGAAGAAGCAAGAGAGTCCTCGGTGCCCTCTGACCCAGGAAGGCCACCTGAGGATGTGGCGTCTCCTGGTCCTCCCCAAACACCCCACTAGCCTGGCCTGCCAACCTTGTTTTCTGGAGCTGTGAGGCTTGGTGTGTGGGCCCAGGCTGTGCCTATGCAGGACAAATGAGTGGGCCGGAGAGCTTAACCAGGGCACCGCCAGGGCAGTGCCACCCAAACCTGTTTTGTAAAGCTTGTGGACAGCATCTTTCTCCCAGGGGATAATCCCTGAAGATTATCTTCCCCTGCAAATGTCTTTCTCTGTGGCCAAATTTCCCTTCCGTACCAAGGCACCAGCCCAATGGAAGGACATTATGGTAGTTTGAATAACTGTAAAGATTCTGTCTCTCGCTAAAGGAAGGTTCGGACTCCACAGGTAAACCTGTGACGTCCGCCATGACCTCAGGGGCATGACCTTTGCAGCTTTTAGAAGCGAGTGACTCCAGGACCAGTCACTGGCAGCCCTCTGATCCCCTATAGCCCTGACTCCCAGCTGATCAGGGATGCTCAATACGGATCTTCTGACGGTGCCTGGCACATACTGCCCTGTGACAGACACGGGCATGCACGACCGTGAGGCTTGCACAGTCTGCCTACCAGGGACATTTTCAGCTTCATTTTCAGCTGCTCACATGCACATGGCCTGTGCTACAGCTTTGCAGTCTCTGGGAGCCCATGTTCCTCACCTGCAGGTTAGCATCATTCCACATTCCCACCAGCAATGAGCAAGAGTGCTCGGGCGCCTCGTCCTCACCAGCATTGGTGTCATCCATGTTTGAAATTTTGGCCATCCCAATATGTGTGTAGTGAGAGCTTGCCCTTGCTTTGATTGGCAGTTTGCCCAGCCATAGCATCTTTGCAGGTGATTTCTCGCATCTGTGTATTTTATTTGGTGGTCCATGCACGTCTTGTGCCCCCTCCCCCGCCCTTTATTTAAAACTGGTTTTGGTTTGGTTTTCTTCTTGCTGAGTTCTAAGATAGTTCTTTGTATGTGTTTGGATGAAAGTCCCTTAGCAGAAACACTTATGTCCCTTGGAAATGGACCCTCCTAGCTTGGGCCTTATCTTGACTGTTTTGCAGAGCAAACATTTTTAATTTTACTACATCCCAGCTCATCAATTCTTTCTTTACAGGATCCTTTAATGTCAGTTATAAAAAAATCACTACCAAACCCAAGGTCATCGTCTGTCTCTTTGTGAATGCTCTTCTTAGAGTGTTATGGTTTCGCGTGTCAGATCCGTGATGCACTCTGGGCTAATTGGTGAGGATTGGAAGGCCTGCACCTGAGTTCCTCTCCACCTTCATCCTTACATGTGCTTTCCAGCTGTTCCAGCCCTTTGGGGGGGGGGGGGGGACAGACTATCATTTTCTCGTTGTGTTGCCTTCGACTCTGTCAAAGACTTATAGTTAAATACATGTTTGACTGATAGCAGTGCCTGTCCATGTTCTACTCATAGCATCCATACAACAGATAACATACATCAACCGCAATGGAACATTCCTTTGCCAACAGCTACTTAACCTTAGAACCCATGCTATTCGCTCACCTGGGTGTGCTCTGTTGCTGTCTCAGAAGCAGTGACTTTTGTGAGTCTGACAGCTACTGGTTAGTTACTAGTGGGGTGCTCTGGGAGACATCTTTTTGCTCATTTGACACCTGGGCTGGGCAGATTGACCAGTTGGGGTTCCTTGGTAAATGTCCCTCACCCCAAGGGGTGGTCTCCCCAGTAGGGCCTCCTCCTGCCCTGACACCTGGAGGTCTTAAGTCACTGGCAGGACCCAGGTTTCTCCAGGCAGGACTGGAAGCAGGGCAAGCTGGTCTCCCAGTCTGGCATTTGACAGCCCACAGGGCAGGAGGAAGGATGGCTTTGTGGCGCTGGCTTTGAGCTCAGCTGCCTGAATGTTAACTCCTGCCATGGGCTCTCAGGAGGAGTTTCTCAATATCCTCTCCCTCCTCTTCCCTACCTCCATACCTGCCAGTCTCCTGCTCCTCCTTAGAGAGTTGGAGTGGACAGTAACACCCATCTTGTGGCTTTGTGTGCCAGGCATTAGCTACTTCACCCACACTTCTGAGGACCTGGTTAGCCACAGTGATGCCCCCACCACACACCCTGTGGATTATTAGTATTGATATTCCTAACTCAGAATTGTTCTTTTCCATCAAGTACAGAGAATTTCTACTGGTGAGATTTTGGCCTCACGTTCCCAACTCTCAGAAGACGCTGGTGCGTGCAGACATGAGTAGGCATCAATAGAGAGACACCTAAGCATGTTCAGCTTGGTTTGACAGAGAAACAATTCTCCTTTCACAATTACGGGGCTATAAAAAGAATGAAAGCAGCATTGGTCTTCTCAACACACTTGCCAATCAACTTGGCTCAGGGGTCAGTTACAGCACACACAAGTGCCGAGGAGCCTGGACTCTCCTCTGCTCCAGCAACTAGGGGAGTTTCAGGGCTGAAGGCAAGAAATATTGCCAAGCAGGAGTGTGAAATCTGAACATGCCAGAACCAAAACAAAAGCCAACACATCTCCTTATTTTAAAGAGGCATCAAGGTTGAGCTTTGCAGCTGTTGTCCCGTATGGAAGAAAACGCTGGCTCCTGACTAGAAAGAAAAAAAACAAATGGAACATAATTATGTTATGATGAGTTGGGGGAAACTGGCAGAGAAAAATTGTCATGCAAGGCATGATGGATGCTGTTTCCTCCACTGGAGCTGCTGGAATGCAGCCACGATGCAAAGTGTCATAATGAGTCTTTTTCTCCCTGCCAGTTTGGCAGAGATGCTGCAAGGTGCCACCTCTTCATGTTTGGTAGGGTTTTTTTTCCTCACATAATTATGTCAGGAAGCGACACGCCATTATATGGCCAGCAGCTATAATTCGGTTGGGTAGAAGTTTGCTGTTGCTTATTTATAGTTTTTCAGTTGCACAATAGTCTTCTCTTAAGGATGCTTACATTACATGATGGCAAACTATCCTTTAAAAAATACATATGAGCGAGAGGTAGAGAGTGCTTCCATCTGCTGGTTGGCCAGTTCCTAACTAGCTGCCATGCTTGGGACTGGGCCAGGCAACGTCGGGAGCTGGGGACTCAGGGCTCCCATGTGGTTGGCAGGAACGCATACTTGGGTCTATATTATTAGCAGGTAGCTGGAGTCAGGAGACATTGTCAAATTTCAAGCTCAGGTACTCTGGTAAGGATGTAGGTATCTTAACCAAAATCTTAATTACCTGCCAGGCTAAATGCCTTCCCCATTCTCTTTGGATACATGACTTCCAGGTAATGTAGGTTTTATTTATATTGAGTCAGTGCTAATCATATTTTTCATCATAATTTGTGTTATAGCCAGGAAAACACAACCCAAAGTGTTAGTCAGTGAGACTGAATTTGCTGTTTGTTCTTCTACAATAGGTATAGTTGGGTGGCTGGTTTGGGAGCAAGTGAGTGGATGTGTTTCATAGAAGTAGAAGGTGTAGGCTGTTCATGTAGTTTTTTAATTTCATGTTTTCAGATTCGCGATCTTGTAACTGAATCCAAAGTCTGACTAGTGATTCAAATATTTTAACCTAACCAAATTATTTGAACCAGATGTGGTTTTTTTAATGAATGGGGATTAAAAACGTCTAATTTAACAGATAACCAAGGGAATATGGAGAGTGTATCAGCCATGCCACAGTCAAGAAAAACACCCATGACTCCAGAGAAGGTGCAGCTGAACAAATCTGATGGAACAGAAACAACAGCCAAGCATGAATGGAATACCTAAGAGTGGGTCTCAAAGAGAGCGCCCAAGTCCTGCATGTGGCATGATTGGCCGTTGTGAGCCTGAGGCAGGGGTGAGTTTGGACATAATTTTAGTGACCCAAACCCATGCCAGGAGGCACTTGAGCCCAGGCAGTGGTGGTCAGTTGGGAGCAAGGGGCCAACAGATTTGGTAGACCAAGAGGAGAGGTCTCAGGAGCCAAGAATGTCCGGTCATTTTACAGAATGCTGCAGTCAGACCAAAGTCTTGTTTCCAGGATTCTTGCTCTTCACTTAAAAACTGAATCACCACCATCATGGCCGTTACAGGTCCCTTCGAGTGGCTAGTGCCCCTGTAGCAATACGACATTTACCGAGTGCTTCTCTCCCTTTGCGTCAGGGATTCCACTCATTCATTTAGATCTGTAGACTTTTTTTGCGGGGGAGGAGGGGAAGCCACTTACAGTGACACCCCCTCCAGTCCCTGCAAAAAGTTGTGTGCCTGTGGGTGCTCAGATGGCGTGGTATTTGCACAGAACTTACACACCTCCTTCTGGGTCCTTGAGATCACCCTGATTACTAATTCCTAAAACCATTTAGATAGTTTCAATCCTGTGTTGTTTAGGGAATAAGGACAGAGGGGGAGTACCTGTATGTGTACAGCACCCTTGCAATTTAAGCAAAAAGTCTGATCTGCAGTTGGTTAAACCTGTGGATACAGAAGACCAACAGCCATGGCATTTTTGTTGACTCTTTGCATAAATATCGTTCACATCTTAATGCAGTTTATGAATGTGTCTGTGCAGAAGAGTGCTGGGAGAAGGTCAAGAGCTCAACAGGTGGGGAAATACAACAAGCTTACAAAGAGCAAGAGTTGACGTGATTAAAGTACCAGATCTCCTAAAATTGATCTACAGAGGCAAAAGCCAACCAGAGCACCTCAACAGAATTTCTGGGCAAAACCCAGAAATTCTACTTCTGGGTTTTTCCCAGGTAAAAGCTGAGTATATGTTCACAAGCAGACACATGTAAAGCAGCAAAATAAAATGAAATAAAATAAATAACTAGCTGTAGAGGAATAAACCATTTATAGCACGTCTGTGCAGCCAAACACTGATCAATAATAAAAAGGAACAATCTATTTTGAATCTCAAAGACATTGTGACGAGCCAAAGAGGCTAGACATGCAAGACTACATGCTATGGGGCTCAGCACGATAGCCTAGCAGCTAAAGTCCTCACCTTGAACACGCCAGAATCCCATATGGATGCTGGTTCTAATCCCAGCAGTCCCACTTCCCATCCAGCCCCCTGCTTGTGGCCTGGAAAAGCAGTCGAGGATGACCCAAAGCCTTGGGACCGTGTACCCACGTGGGAGACCTGGAAGAGGCTCCTGGCTTCAGATTGACTCAGCTCCAGCCATTGTGTCCACCTTGGGGAGTGAATCATTGGACGGAAGATCTTCCTCTCTGTCTCTCCTCCTCTCTGGATATCTGACTTTAGAATAAAAAAAAAGACTACATGCTGTGACTCCTCCTATCTGGAATTCTAGAACAAGCAAAGTCAGGGCCTGGGAAAGCAGCAGAAGATGGCCCAAATGCTTGGGCTCCTGAACCCATGTGGGAAACCCAGATGAAGCTCCTGGCTCCTGGTTTTGAACAGGCCCAGCTCTGGCTGTGGCAGCCATTTGGAAAATGTATCAACAGAGAGAAGATCTCTCTCTCTCTCTGTAACTCTTTCAAGTAAAGTAAATTACATCTTTAAATAAGTCAATAACTGACTCAACAGCATACAGAACAAATGGTGAGATTTAATTTTTTTGGACTTCTGTCATGAAGAAAATTCTGAGTAAGAAAAAAGAAGCTAGGGTTATGGCATCTAAACCTGGAAATGTTAGTTATATAAACATAGAAAAAAACCTAAGCAAACAGATAAATGTTTATGGAACTAAATGTGAATGTTATAATACTTGACAAAATTTAAAAAATTAAAATACAGTGAAAAAAATGCTGGGAGAGGAAAGAAGTGTAGGAACACAATTGTTTCTCATATTCCATGGCAAGGAATCAGTGCTTATGCAAAATTAGCACGTGCAAAAATGGATGATAGGGCCAACTCTCTGATTGTTTTACAACCTTAGCAAGATCTCCTAGGACCATCTTACCACAAAACTTTTCTAAACTTTCGGGGTAGTCCCTGCAGTTCCGCGTGAGCTCTGCTGCCGTTGTTAATACAGACCCTCCAGGGCTGCATGTGTCTTTAGAGGAATATCTGCACTGACATTTATCCATGGCTGAACACCATGCTCCTTTCCTGCACAGCAGGATTCTGGGGCGTTGGGGAGCCTTTTGTGTTCTTTTAAAAGTTCCCCCACAATCCTCACTGTTTCCCTGGGGAGCAGAGAGCTCATGTCTTTGGCCATGGATTTGGAGCCAATGCTCAGATGAGAGCATTGTCCAGTAGGTGTTCAGTAAGCACAGGGATGCCTCCTCACTGGATAAGTGAACGTATCAAGTGGCGTCTAATGTTTCTTTTCAGGGTGAGGTCAGAGGACTACCAGGGAAGTTCATTTAAAATTGGCTGGCTGTGAGGGGGTTAAGCAGAAGAGAGAGCAGAGTTCCTTAAGTTAAGATGTCACTTGGGAGACCAGTGTTGTGGTACAGTGGGTTAAATCATCACATACAATGCTAGCATCCTATATGGGCACCAGTTTGAGTCCCATGTGCTCTGCTTCCAATGCAGCTCTCTGCTAATGTACCTGGGAAAACAGCAGAAGATGCCTGAATCCTTGGGAGACCCAGGTGGAATGCTAGGCTCCCAGTTTCCCCCTGCCATTGCAACCATTTGGGGAGTGAACCAGAGGATGGAAGAGCTCTGTCTCTCTCTGAACTTAACCATTCAAATAAATAAATTTTATAAAAGATTTAAAACATGCCACTTGATATGTTCCCATCCCATATCTTGTCCTCATTTCAAGTCTTGGCTCCACTGCCCAACTCTACCTTCCAGCTGGCGTGCATGCTGGGAGGCATCAGGTGATGAGAGCTCCCTTTGGCTGGTGCTGGGCCCCATTCCATGTCCCCAGAACCCCTGCCTTCTGAACTGATCTGTCCTCCACCTTATCTCCACTTGTCTTATCTCATCCCTTAGCCTTGAACTTTCACCAGGGTAACTGTGCCCAGATTTTCACAAAGGCACTCTTCAGGCTCCTTCAGCTTGAAGATCCCTGCCACTAGATCACTGGGCCACCGGAAGTTATGACATCACCAGAGCCTTCCTGCCAGGGGCCGCCAGCTCTTCCTGTGAAAGTTGGTGTTTCAGACACTATGATTTAGGCCCTTGCCTGCTGTGTTGCTGGCCAGAGTTTCTGCTGCAAACTTGACCTTGGTGAGTGTGGAGTGGCAACAGGTGATGGGTGAATGGTTGGGTTCCCATAAAGGTTCACATATAGGTACCACAACAAGAGCATCACCTTTTGGAGCATTCTAGCCATTGAGGAGCTGCTTGTAGCTTGCTGGTGCCAAGTGCAAATTGCAGGGAGCACCGTCTTGCCCTAAATCCTTGCAGTGCCCACCAACCCCTCCCAAGCTAAAAATAGAAGGAGAGCCACTTGCATTGGTGTTTGCCCAACTACCCCTGGACTGTTGATGTTCCCTCCTGAGAAATGAGGATTAAGACATAATGGCTGGAATTCCCCAGCGTGCCACTGTCAGTTGCCCTATAGCAATATGCCCTGCGCTCTAATCCGTAGATGAGAGAAGTGACCATAAGTAACCGGGTATGAGCTGACACCTGTTCAGTTTGTTCTGGCTCTCTCTGCCCACTGCACCAGGAAAGTAACTTCAAAAACAACCAATCTGCATTTGGGTTGGTTTGTTGGTTTGCATGTTTCTGCTTTCTTTAAGCTCTTTCTTGTTCATGAATCCAGCCTCTTTCACTCAGATCATCAGAGCAGTCTGTTTTCTAGAATGAGGTGTTGCCCAGTGCTAGGATAAAAAGCAAATGAAGATCTCTGGACAATGACGTAGTCTTGTCCTCTAGCATGGCTGCCCAGAAGTAACCAAGGAGCTGGCCTCAGTCCTCGCTCTGTATTTTTTTTTTTAGATTCATTTGTCTTTATTGAAAAGACAGATTTACAGAGAGAAAAGAAGAGACAGAGAGAAAGATCTTCCACCCATTGGCTCACACCCCAAGTGGTCACAGTGGCTGGAGCTGAGCCGATCTGAAGCCAGGAGCCCATTTCCCATGTGGGTACAGAGTCCCAAAGCTTTGGGCCATTCCCCTCTGCTTTCCCAGGCTACAGGCAGGGAGCTGGATGGGAAGTGAGGCAGCCAGGACATGAACTCCTGCAAGGTTAAGAATGTAGCTACTTAGCTATCATACTGATCCCCTAATTTTGCGTTTGCCATCCTCCCTGCAAAGCCAGCGGGGAGAATGTCCGGAGCACCTGCTGCCTCTCTGTCATGCTGCCTCCTGTGTGCTGCTTTGTTGATTCAGAGTGCCAACGCATTGTCTTTCCTGCCTGGAGATCCTCTCCTTCCCACGAAACACTCTGTCCAGAAGGGATATGCAGGCTCAACATTGTTTGTCCCACGATTGTGGATTCGACCCAGGGGAGCCGAGACACCCCAGTTGTATGGAATCGTGTGTTCAGATAATGATAATGAATAGAAGAAGGTGAAGACCAATGTGTCTGCTGGTCATAAGGAATAAAATGCCATGTCAGACACCTGGCTCTGTGGAGTCTGTGTTCAGGATGAAGTGGGTGCAGTTAGCGTTCCGTTCAGTAGAAGCTCTGTGGGCCTCAGCAGCACCATGAGGGTTGGAGAGAAAGCGACTTCTCAGAGAAGAGTGGGGCAGAGTGGGCAGTGGGGCTGCGCCTGCTGTGGCAAACTAGGAGCAAGTTCAGGGAAGTGAAGGAAGTTTTTTTTTAATGTTTGTTTATTTTTCATCTGCCTAGAAGGCAGAGAAATAGAGATAAAGATGGAGATTAGATAAAGATACACAAAGAAATGCCAGGCTGCAGCCAGGAGCCTAAAACTCCCCATCTGGGTCTCCCATGTGGGCGGTGTGAACCCAAGTGCTTGAGCCACCTGCTGCTTCCCATGGTGCACATCAGCAGGAAGTGCTGTTCCAAGGTTCTGGGTCATCCTCCACTGCTTTCCCAGGCTCCAAGCAGGGAATTGGATGGAAGGTGGAACAGCTGCTGTATGGACCGGTGCCAGTATGGGATACTGGCGTATGAAAGGCTATTGTGCCAGGACTGGAGCTGTCCAATTTGTTCTGCCCTCCATGGCACTAGATGTCCTCTGCTGGCCTCAGTGAACTGCTTGTCATGCCTTCCCATGAGCATCTGGGCATGCTGTCCACTGTACAGGCCTGAGCAAACTGTGGAGACCCAGTTCTGATGCATACACTCCATAGTCAGACCGCGTATCCTGTCATTTTCACCATGGTTGGAGTTCTGAGTCCAGTGATCCAGTTTGGTGGGGAGGTGTCCCCAAAGAAACCTCGCCAGAGGTGACCCCAGAGCTGACTCCTGTGTGTGCCAGCCATGCAGGGTTTGGCTCAGTCCATCACCCACATCAGCACACACACACACACACACACACACACACACACACACACACACACACACACACTCTGGTGGTTGCAGTCGCACAGTCCATTCTTCCCGCATCTCCATCTTGTACACAAACCAATGGATACTGTGACCCAGCCTAACCCTGCCCACATACTTGTCCTCATGCACACCAGTGGGAGCTGTAGCCAGTCAGGGTGACCCCCCAATATCCCCCACTATGCCCACCCCCAGCCCTGGTTTCTGTGCATGCCAGTATGTGCAGCAGATTGGTCCAGTCTGTCCTATTTCCCACTCAGCTCTTGTACACATCAATATGCTTTGGAGTCTAGCTCAACCCAACTGATCCAACCCATACTCATGCCAGCAGGTACCACTGCCTGTCTAATCAGGCCCACCCCCAGCTCTGATTCTCATGCTCATTCTAGACTTCTTCATAGCTGAACAGCAGCATTCCTGGACCCATCTTCTCTGCCACCTGTTTTTTCCCCCATTTTCTATCTGTGTCTTTACATCTTCGGAGTTTGTTGTCCAGTCCCCTCACTTGGTGTTCTCCCTGCCCACCTGCTACTTCCATCAGAATATTCTGATTTCTTAGAACCTTTGCACTGAGACCGTTACTTTCACATGGCAGGCAATAATGCTGCGAATGCTCTTGGTTGATTTCACGTGGCAGGCAATAATGCTGTGAATGCTCTTGGTTGATTTTATTAGCATGTCTCCATTGTGGATAAGTTTGTTTGTCTTTGAAGAGCTACTACAAGCAGCAACTCTTCTAGGTGGCTTTTGTAGATCCCTACTGGACTATTTGTGGATGAAATCCTACGATGACTGGAACCTGCAGAGTCATAGGAGTGAGGGCAGAGGGAGTGCCCATCGTGTTGGTGACAGCTGAAGCTGAGCAGCAGGGACGTGAGCTTCACTTTTACACACTCTGCCTTCAGAAATGCTTGAACATGTCCAACAGAAAGAGTTGGAAAAGGAAAAAAGAGAGAGTGCGAGAGCAGGTCTTTGACCTGGTGGTTAAGACACTCATGTCCCACCTCGGCCTGCCTGGGTTCAAATCCCATCTTTGCTCCTGACTGTGACTTCCTGCTGATCCAGAGGCAGCAGGTGACAGCCTGGGGGCTTAGACTCCGCTGCAAGGAGCTTAGCCACTTTCCAAAGGCCCCAGCTGGGAGATGAAGTCTCCACCCTCTCCATACCCTACTGTGGGCCTACCCACCCCCCACCCCGGGAGGCCGTTACACACTCAGGCCAACTGCAGCAGCAGCAGCAGGTGTATTGTGGTGGCTGCGTTCTTCCCCACGTCCTGCCTCCTGTCCCAGAACGGGATTGTGTTTGAGGTCACGTCTCTGCAGAGATGATCAAGTGACAGTGAGGTTGGTAGGGGACAACATGTCCACAGGAAGGGAAGCCTGGAATCAAGAGCGCATCCAGGAGAGGCCTGCAGGTGGCCAGCTCAGAACAATGAGCCAGGAGATGGCTTGCTGCCCAGCCCTTGGTCTTGGGCTGCCAGTCTCCAGCTCTTTCTGTTGGGGGAGCCCTGAGTCGGCTCCTCTGCTGGGGCAGCCACAACAAACTTCAACTCTGCTGTGCAGGGTGCTGGGGGCACTCTGTGGGAGAAAGGAAGTAAGATAACAATGCACTTTTTCTTTTTTTTGCAATTATTTAAGAACTTTATTAACAGATGCTTGTAATTTATTGTGTTTTTTTGAAAGGAAAAATCAAGTTGTAAACTTTTATTAGAAGTATAAAATGAAGTTCTTAAAAATTTCACCTTGAGCAGCTAATTTGGAAACTATTTCTTTTAAGATTTATTCATTTTTATTGGAAAGCCGGATATACAGAGAGGAAGAGAGACAGAGGAAGATCTTCCATCCGATGATTCACTCCCCAAGTGAGCCGCAACGGCTGGTCTGCGCCAATCCGAAGCCGGGAACCAGGAACCTCTTCCAGGTCTCCCACGCGGGTACAGGGTCCCAAAGCTTTGGGCCATCCTCGACTGCTTTCCCAGGCCACAAGCAGGGAGCTGGATGGGAAGCAGAGCTGCCGGGATTAGAACCGGCACCCATATGGGATCCCGGGGCGTAAAAGGCTAGGACTTTAGCTGCTAGGCCATGCCGCTGGGCCCTAATTTGGAAACTTTTAAACCTCTAAAGTTGTATCAAGAAAAA
This sequence comes from Ochotona princeps, assembly GCF_030435755.1. NCBI lineage: Eukaryota > Metazoa > Chordata > Mammalia > Lagomorpha > Ochotonidae > Ochotona > Ochotona princeps. The sequence continues at coordinate 34,151,730 of NC_080852.1, read as the reverse complement.
GGCTTTTGAAAAAGAGAAAAATGTTTGTCATTATGAAAATAGACATTTTGAAGAAAAAAAATTTTTTTTGAAAAGCCCTTGTTGTATAGAGAATGTGGATGGTCGCAGTAATCTGGTCAGCCAGCAGACAGCAGGCACATGAGGTCTTGAGCCCCAAGCTTGTGTTTGTTTTTTAGTACTGCAACCTCACCTTCATGTCTTCCTGCAGACGGTGATAGAGACGTTAAGCCAGCGGTTACTCAGGCCAAGCAGCTGATGACTTGTCAGCTGGTGGATCATCCACCCTTGACTCCTTGCTGTCCATGCCACAGTTTAGGATTGTCCAGGTGACCAAGTCAGTACTGTCGCTGTGACAGCTGCTGCCCTTGGTCGCAGCCCCTTGGCTTTCCTCGTGCTCTTCATTGCTGTCCTCTCCAAGTCTGACCTGGGCCAGGAGGAGGTCTGCAGAACCATGGTCTATGACTAGACAAGTATCTGTCTCGCTGGTCTACCTTGCTTCTCCTGCAGCCTAACTGGCAGCCTCTCCGTCCCTGCACTGGAGGGTGGGAATGCCTCAGTCCAGGACCTAAGGCGGGGTAAGGTTAGGCCTGGCCTGTGGGAAGCACTCTGATCTCGTCCCCTTTCCTGCATTCTCATTATTGGACATGGAGAGAGTGTCTCCGATGGATGTGGTCCACCGCGTGTGCTGCCTTGCCCTGGAGCCCGAGCATCGGCTGCCTCCCCAGCCTTGCTCCTTCAGTCTTGCTCCAGCCGCGCAATCTCGCCATCTCCCACGCTACACAGCACTTCCTGGCATCATCCTTCTTTTTCTGTCACCCCTAAGGGTGAAACCAGACCAGTCTCTCACACAGGGCTGTTTGACTACTCCCAGAACCTTCATTGTGATGGTTACATTTGTCCTGGCTTGTGAGATGCCTGTTTTGGTTGCGTTGGCCAGGCATGGCAGGTGGCTACTGGGACTCAGCTCGCTGCTCACGGGCACAGTGATGGTGACCGGGTGGCCACGGAAGTTGCAGCAACTCCTAGGGTGCTGCGGTGATGGCGAGCAGTGGCAATGAGACAGCCCAGGGCTCATTGGGGTCCACTCAGCTCCCACTGTCACCAGCCTAGCACAATTCTTCAGTGCTGCCTGCTCTTGCACAGGAAACTAGTGACAGGGGTGAGGCAGGACAAAGCTGTTGGCATGAAGGGGAGGGAGACTTCCCCATGTTGCTCTTGTTATTCATGATTTCTGGAGCATGCCAACAAAGACGGCTTTTTGAAAGTAAACATGTGTTCTGAGATGTATCTTGTTTTCTGTCAGCATCCTGAGTTGCTAGAGGTCCCGGGACTCTCCTGGTCCTTGCTTCCCTGCTGTGGTTTTCCTCCAGTAGCTGCTGTCTGATGGCTGACAAGTGTTCCCACCAGGCCCCTGGCGCAGGGCCTCTCTGCTGTGGCCCCCTCGGTCCTGTTGGCCCTGGGGATGGGTTCTGTGTGAACACAAGCAGTAGAGGCTGCCTACAAGACCCAGGATAGGCAGCCGACAGGGACTGCGGATTCTTGTGGGTACGTGGCGGAGGAGCCATGCCATGCTGAGTCTCTGTCCTTGGCCAGGCTGACAGCCCTGTCTTCCTCCTGTCCTGGCAACTCCAGACACAGCTGCGTTGCCCAAGGCACCTGCGCTCTGTCTCTGTGGGTTCATCATAAGGTGGGCACCTCTGCCCAGCACTGTCCAGCTCCTGCTGCTTTCTCTGCTCAGCTGGTCTCTGCAGGGATGTCCTTTTTGCTTCCCAGAGCTACCTCAGCTCATAAATTAAAAGTAACCCATCTCCCATCAGGGCAAAGGGGTCTTGGAAGAGGGGCGGGGATGCACTGAGGCTGAGGACCCCTCGCTGTCACCATTTACTCCTTACGTTCCTTTCAGACTGGGCAGCAGCACTGTTCACGTCCAATGCTAGAATCAAGTGGAATTAAGGGGGAAATGGCCTTGGTGTGGTCAGCAGACAGGGCCTAAAATTAGGCAGTTGCTTCCTGGGGAGGGCTGGAGGTCAAAGTCAGGGGAGGCCAGTGGTGCCCAGTGGTGGGCAAGTAAGTGAAGCAACTCCAGACCCTGTGAAGCTGGCCATGGGCTTGCTCTAAAGTCTGAAGTCACATGTGTGTCTTCTCAGGGGTCAGAGCTGTCCCCTAGCCGGGTCCCCATCTGCTGCTGCCCCAAGGGGTCAGTATACCCGGTGGGCGAGCAGCTCCCAGCAGACTTGGATGGGCAAGTTCCTGCTCCTGCCCCCTACAGCCTAAAGAGAGAGAAGATGACAGACAATGACTGCCGCCTCTTCCTCTAGTGTGGGACACAGAAACCAGGATTGCCCATCCAGACCCCCTGCCGCAGCATTCCACCGCTGACTGCCGGACAGCAGCCACACTGGGTGAAGTGGATGGCAGGGCCCTCTGCAGGGGACAGTCCTGGGGGCCAGTGGGTTGCCTAGTAGCCAGCCAGCCTGGCTCAGTCTCTGCCTCTCAGCAGCTGACCCAATTCGTGCCTCAGTTTCCCCCCAGAGCACACCGTGGAGGCTGTCCTGAGGCTGAACAGGCTAACACCTGTGCAGTCATGCTCAGAATGGTGACGGTTCTGGTTGCTTCGTGAGCCACAGGTCAGGGCAATGGTCCCATTTCTAGAACTTTCTTTTCTCATCTGGTGGAGCTTTATTTCCCAGGGGGGACAACTTGATGTCCTCCGTGGGCTGGTTCATATTCTCAAGAGCCAGATGTTCCAGGGAGTCTCTCTCTAAACAGAAAGCCATGAGAGGAGAGACTCTACGATTGAATTACATTATGGATTTCAAACTTGGGGTGTCTGAGTTACTATTTTTTCTTATAAAGCTTATAAAATAACAGAAATGTTCAAAACATCTAAGTTTTTATGGATGGATTTCTCTCAAGAAATGCGAAGCAGTGTTGTTTAGGGAAAAACAGCTGGAGCCAGCCTGAGGCATAGCAGGTAAAGCTCCCAGCTGTGGTGCTCCGTTACGTGTGGGCCTTAGTTTGAGTCCTGGCTGCTCCATTTCCAAGTCATCTCCTGCAGATGTGCCTGGGAAGGCAGTGGAGGACGGCTCACGAGCTTTGACCCCTGCACCTACATGGGAGACCCAGAAGAAGTTTCTGGCTCCTAGCTTCAGATCAGTTCAGCTTCTGCCATTGCAGACATTTGAGGAATGAACCAGCAAATGCAAGACCTCTTTCTCTGTCTCTCTCTAACTGCCTTTCAAAGAAATAAATAAATTGTTTTAAAAGAAAAAGAGAAAAAAAAAACACCCCACAGTGTTAAAGGTTATATGAGAGCTGACATGTGGAATCGGCGGGGACATTGAACCTGGAATTGGGACACTTGGATTTGAGCCTCAGCTTGTGTTCACTGACAGTTTGACCTTATGACATCGCTGAATCAACACTTGGTTTTATATTCTTTCACCATAAAACAAGGGACATTGGACCAGGTAGATTTTACAGTGTGCCTGCTGTGTCAGTGGGCAGTTTTGTTCAGTTTGTCGCCCACTGAGATCTGATTGGTTCAGCTGAAATGTGACTCTTCCCACGTGGACATGCAAGCAAGTTGCCCCTGATGAAATAAAGGCATGTTCAAGGCCAGGATCTTGTCAGGAACCTCAAGGACCCTGGGTGCCAAATGTGACCTTCGCAGCCCTGCTCTGTGGTTCACAGGCTCTGCCCTGACTGCAGGGCTCAGACACAGAGTGCTCTGTGATTTTGTCATTACAAAGATTCACTTGTGTGTGTGTGTGCACGCACGTGTGTGTATGTGTAACTATCTCTTTATTATTATTTTAGCATTTTTATTTGTTTAAGAAGTCGGACAAGGACTGGCACATGGCTCAACTGGTTAATCCTCTGCCTGCAAGCACCAGCATCCCATGTGAGGACCAGTTTGTGCCCTGGCTGCCCCACTTCCCATCCAGCTCCTTGCTTGTGGCCTGGGAAAGCAGTTGAGGATGACTCAGAGCCTTGGGACCCTGCAGCCACGTGGGAGACCCGGAGGAAGCTCCTGGCTCCTGACTTTAGATCCACTCAGCTTCAGCCATTGCGGCCACTTGGGGAATGAACCAGAAAATGGAAGATCCTTCTCTCTGTCTCTCCTTCTCTCTGTAAATCTACCTTTCCAATCAAATACATAGATCTTTAAAACAATAACAACAATGATAGAAAGAAGAATTCAAAGAGCTTCAGTCTGCTGGTACACACACACACACACACACACACACACACACATTCCCAGAGTCCCACAAACGGTGAGACTGGTCTAGGACCAAAACCAGAAGGCAGGGACGCAATTCAGGAGCCCCGCGCGGTGCCAGGAGCACAGTTGCTCCAGCCCTCACCACTGCCTCCCAGGGACTCTATCTGTAGGAAGCTAAAGTCAGGAGCCACAGCCCCAAATCCAGGGTCTCTGCCAGGGGAGATGGACATCAAAGCTGCTAGGTCAAATGATGGGATGTGTCCCAACTTGGCAGTCACATTTCCTTCCTCAGCCCTGCCTGGCAGTGGGGTGAGAGCAGCTTTCCTAGTCCCCAAGTCTGCTTTCAGGGAAGGCTTTATGGAATTTCAGCGATGAACATCATCTGGCTCCTGCTCAAACCCAGCTCCAAGAAATGTGAGAGAAATCTACGATGTAAGTTCTGTTCAAGGCAAGAAGATGCCAACCTCAAATATTTCACTCCAACAACGTGCGTGACAGCAGCTGTTCCGTCACTAGAAGAGGAAAGGATCCCTGGAAACAGTGGCGGCAGCAGTCCCCGCCACTGCTGTCAATCATTGCTAATTTTGACATAAAGTATTATATCCAAATAAATATATATATAATACTTGAACAGAGGAGAGAGGGAGGGAGTGTTGCCATGGTAACAGCCCTAGACCCCCAAGTCCCCTGCCATGAGATTCGCTGCCCCTACAGAGGAGCAGCCCTGGCACGCTGGACTCTGAGAGCAGCCAAGTTCATTTTCAAGCGCACAGACCTTGCATGGTGCTTGCTTGTTTGCCAAGTGCTGTAGCCTTCAGTGGTGACCCTTCTGGAGAGAAAATTGATAAGGAAATCTGCCTGCCTGGGGGCTCCTCAAAGACAGGAAGGACAGTCATCCTAGGGCGTGGCCCTGACCTGGCCCCTACCCACCCAACGTCAGCAGAAGGCACACAGCAGCCTCTTCTGGGTTGGAGCTCCATTCTGCTGTGTTGCTGGTGAACCGAAGCTCAACTGTGGACATTGAATCAGAGATAAATTAGTACGTCTTCCTTATGACGTTCCGATGAACCAGAAGGCTTCCCAGACCAAAGTTAGGATTGCATGCTTACCCAAACTTGTTGAAAAAGCAGCCCAACCAGGTACCTTATCCAGCCAAGCATTTCAATGGCAAGGTCTCCCCAAGCTTGCATTTCAGGCATACATAGCAGCGTGTGGGCCAGAAAACATACTTGGCCATGGCAGCCAACACCTTCTCCTTGGTATGGAATCTAACAGTGTTAATCTTTTAAATTTTGTTTTGTTTATCTGAAAGGCAGAGTTGCAAACCTGGGGTGAAGGGATTGAGAGCAAACTTCCGTCTGCTGTTTCGCTCCCCGAACGACTGCACCGGCCAGGGCTGGGTCGGAGCGTAAGCCAGGAGCCGAGAGTTCCGTCTGGGTCTTCCATACGAATACAAGGGCCCAAGAAATTGGGTCATCCTGCACTGCTTTCCCAGGCTCAGTAGCAAAGAGCATTCCGGACTCAAACCAGCACCCACATGGGATGCAAGAACCACAGCAGAGGTTTAATCTGTTAGGCCATAGTGCCACCCCCAACAGCATGTAAATCCAAGTCAGTCAAAATAACGGTACTTTTCCATGGAAAGAAACAAAGGTGTTTTTTTCCTAATTTGAATATAGACTTCTAGGAATACAAGTTAGTCAGTGGTCTACTATGCTAGTTAATTGTTCAGTTGCATACACATGAAACCACATGCATATTAGCAATTAATTTTGATTACTTTTTTCTCTGCTATTTCATTTAAATAATAATTACTTGAGAGGCAGAGAGACAGTTGGACACAGAGAGATCTCCTGTCCTTGGGTTCACTCCCCAAATGCCAGCAGTGGGCTCTGGGCTGAAGCTGGGATTTGGGAACTCAGCCCAGGTCTTCCATGTATGTGAGGATCCATGCTTTCTCGTGGGCAGGGTCTCAGGCTGTCTCTCTCTCTCTCTCTCTCTCTCTCTCTCTCTCTCTCTCTCTCTCTCTCTCTCTCTCTCACACACACACACACACACACACACACACACACACACACATGCATTTATGTATTTTTTTATTGGAAAGGCAGAGTGAAAGAGAGCCATAAAAGCAGGAGTTGAGGCCAATTGGAAGCCAGGAACCAGGAGCTTCTTCCAGGTCTCCCACTCAGACTTGGACCATTGTTCACTGCTTTCGCAGGTCATAAGCAGGGAGCTGGATTAGAAGTGGAGCAGCTGGGACTTGAACCAGCCCCCAGATGGAATGCCAATGCCATAGGTGGAAGCTTAGCTTGCTACATCACCACAGTGATGATGAGTTTATTAAATCCCTTTCAATTAATAGGTTCTCCCTCTGACTTTCTGATCTTTTTCCTATGCTTTATTGGTTAGGAAATCAAATCCCTTTTCGTGTGAATTTCCCAATTCCTGTATTTGGTCAACTGCACCCCTGTTCCATTTATCCAGTTCTTGTCCCAGCTTCCCTTCTGACCAATGGGCCCAGCTGCATGCGCTCAGCTCACCACGCTTGAGCAGTAGTACTTGCCACTGCCCAGGACTTTCCTGGCTTTGAGGAATGGCACATATGGGGCTCTGGTTCTTGGGCCCCTCCCTCCCGCGGCAGACCCTCTTCCACGCAGAGCTGCCCACAGCTGTTCTGCCTCTGGGATCAGTCCCAGGGTTCCCATGGAAAGCAGGGGAACAAGAGTTGGGCTTTTCTCTTTGTACTTACCTGTCTTTGAGATAGTAAATTGGCTCTCAAACACCCTGTGAAGCTGAAAAGTAAGATTTCTGAACCTGGGAGCTGGGAACTCCACACAGGACTCTAACATACATGAGCTTGCTGTCCCCATGAGCTCCACTCATGGGAGTTCAAGCTAGAGCAAGGAATTGAAGCCCGGTGCTCTGATACGGTCAGGTGTCCTGACCGCTCAGCATTTGCCCTACTTCATTGTTTTTAACAGCAAATAGGTTATAAGTTTATAATATTTTCCCTATAAATTAAGGATTATAGGTATTTTCCAAAGTTAGATTTTATAATTTTACCTTTTAATAATGGAGAAGCTAGCTTGCCTCTGAGTGGTAGCTTTATATACTTTCTTCTGTATATCTGAGGGTACTTTAGAAAATTTTGGGAAATGGAATGAAAAGGTAAGTTTATTTTGGTCTGAAATTTTCTTCAAAAAAATTTATTTATTGGGGCCAATGTTGTGGCGTAACAGATTAAGCTGTCCCCCACAGCACTAGCATCCTATCTGGATGCCAGTTAGTCCTGGCTGCCCCACTTCCCATCCAACTCCCTGCTTGTGGCCTGGGAAAGCAGTTGAAGATGACTCAGAGTCTTGGAACCCTGCACCCATGTGGAGACCCAGAAGAAGCTTCTGGCTTCGGATTCAGCTTGTCCCAGAACTAACCATCACAGCCATTTGGGGAACAAACCAAAACATGGCACATTCTCTGTTTCTCTTTCTCTGCTTGTCTTTTAGAGAAGTAAACCATTAAGAAAGAGATCCTTGCCGAATTTTGGTGGTATGCATGTTTCAGAAGCTTTCGGAACACCCCTCATGTGCACAGATTGGGTGGCTCTCCCGTATGTTCAGCTACTTCTGTTCCATGAACTTTTGGGTTGTTTGCAAATACAGCTGCGCAGTGTGGCCTCGTGCGTCCACTTCACTGAATGCAGTGCCTTTTGTGTGGATGGACTCCTGCAGGTGGTCATAGTGACAGAAGCTGTAGGCATCGCCAAACTCCCCTCCCGGGATTGGGGAGCATACTCTGTGTTCGTGGCAGCACTGTCCAAGTGCCTATCCCTGACCCTAGCTTCCCTAGGGGCACACCCTGAATTCAGAACAGCTTTCCTCTGTGCCTGTCACACTGTGACCCAGGGTGAGGGCCAGCCCTGTTACTGTTGCTTCTTAGTGAGACTCAGGTTGAGACAGGAAGTCGCATTGGCTCTGCTGGGGCTCTTGGCTGCTGCAGGGACTTGAAGGTGGAGGGGTTTGGTCATGTGCAAGCAGGTTAACACTGACAGCTTGCATCCTGGATAGCTGGAAAACATTGTAGTTTTGGTCACACTGCCTTTTTAGAAGCAGGCTGGGATTCTTCTGCTTTTTCTTCCTGTCTCAACATGGACAATTTTTAAGGTTGACTGAAGTGTGACTCCACCATCACTTCCACCATTAAAGCTGTCCTGTCAGCCCGTTCGGCAACCCCTTGACCCTCCTCAAGGCACTTCCCACTCTCCCCACAGGACATTCTGTCCCAGATCATTTGCGCCCCGCTGGCCATGAGTGCTTGTGAAGCTTGTGTACCTTTGCCTGCTCACGTGCCCCAGACCTTGTATAAAGCAGACACTCAGGGGCTGCAGGTGTATTTGGGAGGAGGGATGGAAGTGGTGCTGAAGCATCCAGACCCATCTGTCTGGGAAAGGGCCATCCCCTGGGAGCTGCAGGTCAGGTTGGTTGTCTTGTACTGAGAGAATGTATCTCCTAAGAAGCCCATCACAGACCTTCCAGAAACAAGCACAAAGCCACCCATCCTGCTGGGAGTACCATATAGCCTGGGGTGTTGAAGAGTAGGTGTGGTTAAGGAATCAGAGATCAGCACCCCAACCCCAGGCCCCTGCATTCTGGTTCTCTCCACTAAAGCGCCTTTCCTCACCTTGGCCTCACCCCTGCGCCTTCTGATTCCTTCTCCTTAGAGCCCGTACTCTTTAAGAACATCTGACTTCCACTATTTCCTGAGCAGGCCTCCATGCTGGGAAGGAAATTTGGCAATCATCGCCAGGAATCTTGCAATAGACTTGGCAGTGACATTTCCTTTTATTTTTTTTCTTTTAAATAGTGCTGATTTTTTTTTTCAGTTATAGAAATAATGCATGCTTATAATAGAAAATGGGGATGTATTAAAAGCAAAAAGGCAGAAATAATTGTCCCAAGATTTCACCGCCTGGAACACCCACTGTTTACATTCTAGCGAATTTCCTCCCCGTTGTTTTCTGTGCACATTGACGGGGTTGGATTCGCTTTCCGGGCACACTTGTACACGTGTCGCTCAAAGCTGTCACAGCAGCATGTCCCCAGCCCAGACAGATGTCATGGACGTACGCTGGCTGGCTGACTCTCTGCGGGGAAGTCTCTGCAAACCTCAAACAGAAGTGTGTGTGTTTTTCCACTTGCAACATAGCCACAACGCATCCCAGCAGAAGTACAGAGGTTGAGAGCTGGTGAATTGCAGAGTTCCCGCCACTCCCGCCCCTCAGGTATGGTCGCCAGCATTTACTGAGTTTTTCTGTACAGACATGTGCCGTTCACATTTCCCCAGTCCTGAGTGATTGCAGGGTGACGTCCTTGGAGTGAGATGTGGACAGCTCCCAGCTCTGCAGCCGTAGCCCCCCACTCCTTCCTGGGCAGTCGTCACAGTACAAGACTCGGAATGCATCCTTCCAGCTCTATCCTGAAGCCCGTTAAGTTCTAGGGTGCTCAGCAGAGTTCATGGGAACATGGAATAAAAAGGTAAGTTTATTTTGGTGAAAATTTTGATATCCATGCATATAAGAAGGTTTCATAAAGTTCAAGAAAAATATGTTACCCGACCCCCCCAAAAAATTTAAAAGCTGCACATGGATTCAAAATTTGTACCAAAATAAACTTATTTTCACTGCCATTAGACAGAGATCTCCCAGCCACTGATTCACTCCCCAAATGCTCTAGGAGCCAAGGAACTTCATCTAGATCTCCCTCATGGCGGTCAAAGCCCACGGCCTGAGTCACCGCCTGTTACCTCCCAGGCTGTGCATGAGCAGCAGGCACTTTTTGAACCACCCTCACATCGAATGTGGTGGGTGGATGGCGGCTGCTCTGTGCTACAGGAGCAGGACCAAGTGTGGGCCATGCAGAGAACGCATGCGTGTAGTTTCAAGTCTTCATGCTTAGGGTAAATCGTGACCTAGCAGAGAAAATGAAAGCGGATGTTATGTGTTGCAGATGCTTCCCCTGTGGCTCTTGCAGGCAGGTGACCCTGGTGGACTGCCCTGTTTCCTGGCAGGGCTGCTCACCCTGCCACGGTACACTGGGGCCATGATTCATTTGACCACCAGAAACAGGGCTCAGTTGCTTAGGCAATGCAGCAACAAGATTTGTACATGTGCCTTTCTATGCACCTGCCTGAATCTCTCTTCACGGCCTGTCTCTGAGGTTCTGAGTTGTGATTCAAGGAGCACGTGTGTTTCAGATTGTGTCACACCTGTGCAGCTGCCTTCCAAAGAGGTGGCACATGGCTGAGATAAGGGGGACTGTTCATCCAATAGACAGCAGTAAGTAGTAAGCAGTAAGCAGCGGGCCAGGCAGTAAGGTGGACTTAGTGACTCAGAACTCTCCAGAAGGCCGCGGAGTTCACGAGGCTCACTGATGAACCTGGAAGGTGGCAGGGAGTTTGCCACGAGACCCAGTCATGCAGTCTTGCAGGCTCGCTCTCAATTCTGCACTGAGTCTGTAGCCTAGACATTAGTTCTGAGTGTGGGCTGGCACTTGTAGTATAGAGGGCACAGCCTCTACCTGCAGTGCCAGCATCTCGTGTGGGCACTGGTTCATGTTCCAGCTGTTCCATTTTCAGTCCAGTTCCATGCTTATGACTTGGGAAAGCAGTGGAGGATGGCCCAAGTGCTTGGACCCTTGCGCCACATGGGAGACCACATGATGCTCTTGGGTTAGTCCTAGCCCAGCCCTGGCTCTTACAGCATCTAGGAAGTGAACCAGGATGGATCTCCATCTCTCTATTGCTGTGTACACCTGGTGGGCCTTCCATCTCCTGGTGGAAATTGTCAGAGCCATCCCCGTCTCGCCCCACCTTTCCAGGTTTCCTTGATTTTTTTTTTTTTTTTTGTCTGAAATCCCTGTTATTTGGGTACTGAGTCTCAAGCACCATGCTTTGTATTCTTTGACTTTCTTCCTTTGTTCTCTAACTCGCTGTCTCTCATCTACTTCCTTTCCTTAGTCTTCTGGCGCTTCCATGGAGCTTTTCATTCCAGACATCATAATTTTTTTTTAATATTGATTTATTTGACTTGAAAGGCAGAGTGACAGAGACAGAGAGACATACAGGAAGATCGTCCATCTTCCCGTTTTCTTCCCTAGGTGATTGGAACAGCCAGCAGCTCCAGCCAGGTCTCCCACATGGGTGGCAGGGGTCCAAGTACTTGAACCATCATCTCTGCCTTCCCAGGAAGATTAGCAGGGGGCCAGGATGGAAGCCAGGGTTCAAATGAAGACATTAACATGGGATGCTGGGATCCCAATCAGCAGCTTAACCTACTGCAGCACAGTGCCAGCTCCACAACTTTCATGATTTCGATGTCTCAGAATTCTTCCTTGTTCTTTGAATGTTTACTTCTAGCACATTCTGCTGAGTTTCAGGGTTGTCATGTCTTCTTTTGTCTTCCGGAGGGTATCAATAATCATTCTAGAATCTAGGAGAGAGAGATGGGCATGGCAGTATCCAAAATCCACTTTTTAGACTTTCTGCTGTGACAGTGTGGACCTTGGCTATCCTGCAGGTCAGAAGATTCACCTCTGTGGTTTTTGTTTTTTTGGTTTGTTCTTTTTAAAGATTTTAGTGTTGGGGCCCGGCGCAGTAGTCTAGTGGATAAAGTCCTCACCTTGCAGGTGCCAAGATCCCATATGGGCTCTCGTATCCTGGCTGCTCCACTTCCCTTCCCAATCCCTGCCTGTGACCTGGGAAAGCAGGAGAGGACAGCCCAGGGCCTTGGGACCTGCACCTGCTTGGGAGACCCAGAAGAAGCTCCTGGCTCATGGCTTCAGATCAGCTCAGCTCTGGCTGTTGTGGCCTCTTGGGGAGTGAATCAACAGATGGAAGATCTTTCTCTCCGTCTCTCCTTCTCTCTGTAAATCTGACTTGCCCATAAAAACAAAATAAAAAATCTTTTAAAAATTTGTTTTTAATGGGCACGTTAAAAGTCACATGTTTTCTTTCATTTGTTCGTTCATTCAGTGTTATCTGTAAGGCAGAGAGTGGGAGAGAGAGCACTTTCATCTACTAGAAAGTTCATGTTCTAAGCTGTCAGAGCAAACCCAGGCGCCTGGAGCTTCATCCCGGTCTCATGCTTGGGTGGCAGGGATGCTGTCTCCCGTGTACATTCTGCAGGAAGCTGGATCATAAGGGGAGCAGTCCAAACATGACTGGGCCCTCTGGTGTGGTACACAGGTGTCCCAAAGGGTGGCTTCACTGTTACACCACAATGCCGTCCCGAAATGTACGTCCTTAGCGGGTACTGTGTGATGCTGTGATCCTTGCATATACTGTCTGATGTCCAATCAGGGCGAATGTGTCTGTCTCCTCAAATGTAATATTTTTAATGAGAATATTCAAAATCCTTGCTTACAGTCTGTCGTCCCCTGTAGCCCCCTGCTGTGTAATGGCACCAGACCCTGCCTCACTCCCCTGAGTCAGCCTGCCACGCCTCTTCCTTTCCACCTATTCTCTGGCTCTGATAACTCCTGTGACACCCTGAGCAGCCCTGAGGTCCGCCTCTTCACATTCTGCACAAGAAGGAGATCACGCAGTGCTTGTCCTTCTGTGCCCTGCTTCTTTCACATTTAGCCCAAGCCAAGGATTCCATTCCGTTTTGTGACTCTGTGGTCTTCCGCGGTGTGTGTCTGCCGTGTTTTCTTTCTGCATGCATCAGGGGATGGTTGCCATTTGTTGCCTTCTGTAGGGAGCAATGCAGTGAGCGGGGGAGCACAGATGTGTCCTGGACAAAGTGACTTCATGTCCCTGGCACCTGCACTTCGTAGTGCTGTGGCTGGATGATGGGGTGGTCCCAGTCCTAACTGCTGAGGTGACTCTTCACAGTCCTGGATGGAAGCTGGGCTGATCTGCTTCCCCTTGCCGCCATTAGCTCGACAGTACTTGCCACCTTGTGGCTTTTTGATAACAACCCAACTGCCTAGAGAGAGGTGGTATTTCATTGCAGTTTAAAAACATGTGTGTTATTTATATGCATTTATTTTATTTATTTTCCCAGAATGCTTCCAACAACTGGGCTAGGCTGGACTCAGGGCAGGTCTTTGTTGTGGGTATCACAGACCCAAATAATTGACCCGTCACATGCAGCCTCCTCAAGTGCACATTACAAGGGAGCTGGAATTGGGAGTGGAGGCTGGGGCTTAGGCTTAAAGGTTTCTTTATTTACTTACTTGAAGGACAGAGTGATGGGATGGTGAGGGATGGGAGAGGGATAGAGGAGTTCACCCAACCGCTGACTCCTCAAAGTACAGCAATAGCCAGACATAGGCCAGGCCGATGCCAGGAGCCAGGAACTCCATCCTGGTCTCCCACATGGGTCGCTGGAGCCCAAGCACTTGGACTACCTTCTGCTTTCTCGGGCGCATCTGCAGGGCGCTAGATCAGAAGCAGGGCAGCTGGGACTCAAACCTGCATTCTGCTATGGGACGCCCATGCCACAGGCTGAAGTTTCACCTGGCTGTGCCCTAATGCCACTGTACCCGCCGTAGTTCTGATCTGCACGTCCTGATGATTAGTGTTGTTGAGCCTGTTTTCATGCTCCTCTTGACCATTCGTATGTCTTCGTTCAAGAAACGTCTGTTTAGATCTGTGGTTTGTTTTAAATCAGATTGTTTGGTTTTGTTTGCCATTGTGTTGTGTGAGTTCCTTACCCTTGTCAGATGAAGGGCTTGCAAAGATGTTTGTCCTTTCTATCAGCTGTTTCTTCGCTCTGCTCATCCCAGTGTCCTAATTCCTTTTCTATCCTCCCCCTCAAAAAAACAAAAACAAAAACAAAAAAGAAACCTACCATCTCCTCTTCTGATAGGCTAGGAGAAGGACAGTCACATCACCGCTTTCCCCACCCTGTCACAGGAAGCCACTGAATGAGGCTGCCCTGCAGGTGGGTGAGAGTTCTGCACATGGAGTGAGCAGAGCTAGACTTATTGTACACACCGCCAGGAAGCAGCAGGCATGGAAGGGCTGTAACTGAGCGGTACACCTGTCGCGGTATCCCCTCTTACCTGGAGTGACTGGTGTCACATACTGGCAAAGAAGCAGCAAGCCTCAGGCCCTCCATGCTGCACCTTGCAGAGCCAGGGTGCTCTGCTCTGCTCTCCTTTAAAGCCAGGCATCCACGGGAACATCCCGGAGGCCGGGAGTGGAGGGAACTGCTGATGCCTCCGCTCCGTCTGCCACTTCCACCTCCTGTGCCTGACACAGGATTCCCCTAATGAGGATCGCTTCTCAGCATGTCCCTCCTCTTCCCCCAGACACCAGAATTCTCTTCAGCAAGAATCATGACAATCAAAGGGAGTAAAAAGTCTAGAAGACAAATAACATGAAAATTTTCTTTCGTGAAACTTTGTTGAGATAATCATGTCAGGGTATGTGGACACCCACACACCAAGGGAAAAAGCAGCAGATTAGTATTTTTAATCACACTGATTTTTCAAGGAGAGATTTATACTTCAGTTCATACTCCATTTAACCATTTAGATTATTATATATTTTTTTTGCTTTAATTGAGAGTCAGAGATAGAAGAATATACAACAGTGGAGAGCAACCATCCACTGGTGTATTCCCCAAATGCCCACGCTGTTAGACCAGGGACAAAGCTGAGTGCTGAGAACCCAGCCTGGGTCTTCCACGTGGGTGGCAGGGACTCAACCACTTGAGCCAGCACCGCGGCCTGCTAGGGTCTGCTTGGGAGGAAGTGGGGAGCAGGTGCCAGAGTCACCATTCAAGCCCAGGTTTTCTGACATGGACACAGATGCCTTGGCCACCTGGGCACCCCAGGACTCCCACTCATGTGGCCTGAGTATCTGTTTTTACTTGTCCTCTTCTGGGTCATTTTGGCAGCGTTAACTGTGACCTCAATTAACACAGCCATTGCGAGTCCTCACGATGGCCAGGTCACTCAGCCCTCCAGCTCCAGGAGAGCCACCAGCGGGAAGGGAATGAGAACCCTAGATGCATCCCCCAGAGCCCACGTGCTCCTGCTGCTGCCAGCCCCTCCCTCCATAACAACCAAGCTGCCCTGCCTTTCCCCAACATGTGTCCCCTGACCCAGCCTTGTCATCTCAGTGGGTGCTACGACTCTGATCTCCCCCATATACACACCCTTGTGTCTGGCTGCCCCCAGCTTCCTGCTCAGCTTCTGAATTGCATTTCCTAAGTCGTTGCAGCAATGGGGAGAGGGACGAAGCTGGTGAGGGCCCAGCCCTCCCTCCCATCCTCTTCAAAGGCTACCACCCTGACTCACGGGGTCTCTTGCTTCTTTCTCATCTTTTAATGCAAATAGACAATAAATGATTTATTTTCTACATCATCACTGGGAGAGACAGCGGCCCCCTGACCCCAGCGTGCTCAGCATGTCTGGCCTCCAATTAGCCTCACCTGCCTGATGGCACGCTTGGCTCCTCCAACTTTGATTTTGACTGATTTCAAATCCACTGTAGAGGTTAAAAGAAACACACACACACACACACATGAAAACCCTAAGAGGAACTACAGCCATTGTACATGCACGCTATGCAGACCAGCTCATGGATGTCGACCCTCTGTGGATTCTGCATGAACAGGTTCAACCCAGCAGCTACCATGTGGCAGGTGTGGAAAGTCTCACAGAGCTGGCTTATGGCCTTTAGGGGCTGTGCACAATACCCATGAAGTGCTACCCTGCCTCACAGAAGGGAACAGGGTGTCCAAGTATTCTGTCATCTTGGGGGCTCCTAGAGCCCATTCCTCCACCCCCACACACACACACACACCAGGAATGCCACAGGATAAATGCACTCCAAGTGACTTCACTTGGCAAATTTAAAAGCAGGACATTTTAATTTGTGGTTGATATTCAAGTTGGCCTAATCTGAGACTGAACCGTTTATACTTCTGGTCTCCTTTTAAACTAAAATAGCTCGTCTAGGACTGGCACTGTGGCGCAGCAAGTTAAGCCTCTGTCTGTGGCACCAGCATTCCATACAGGCACAGGTTCAAGTCCTGGTTGCTCCAGTTCCAGCCTGGCTCCTTGCTAGTGTACCTAGGAAGGCAGCAGATGGCCCAACCCCTTGCCCTTGCACCTGGGTGAGAGACCTAAAAGAAGCTCCTGGCTTCTAGTTTCAACCTGGCCCAGGCCTGACTGCTGTAGCCATTTGGGAAATAAACCCATGGATGGAGATTCTCTCTCTGTCTCTGTTTCTCTCTCTGTAACTCTGCCTTTCAGCCTTTCAAATAAATTTAAATAAATAAAGTGGCTTCCCTTCCCCTGTGTGCACACACATGTGTAAGTGTATTGTGTTACGTGTGTGAGCATGTGTCAGCATGTATTGTGTGTCATGATATCAGTGTTTTCAGTGTCCAGGCCCGATGTTCTGCAGAGTGGCCCTTGATTGAGATCTGCCTGCTTGTGCATTGATGGAATTCAGGTCATGTATTCTCAGAGGGATTATGGTGATGCCCACTTCCCTGGAGCCACTGGGCAGGTGGCGCACCATGCTGCCTTGTCTCTGTTGTTCAGGGTGGGGTTGTTGGGTTTGTTAAGGTATCAGTAAAGGTGGTGGGATCCCTCTCTCTTTATGGGAAACTGGCTTTCAGTCCCTTCCCAGGCAGTGATTTCCACCCCAAGTGCTATGCTCATGGCCCCTGAGAGCCAATGTCCTGGACTGGGAGAAAGCAGACACATACAGATGGCCCTCTCTGGGTCACCCAGCGTCTCATCCCATTCTGACAACTCGATAGGCACCACTCTCTCCATTTTATGGAGGAGGTAGCCCGAGCCAAGGAAGATCAAGTGATGAGCCAGGTGCTGTATAGGGCATTAAACCACTGCATGTGGTGCCAAATATCTCACAAGGGCACCAGTTCTGGTCCCGGCTGCTTCATTTCCAATCCAGCTCCCTGCTAATGTACCTAAGAGAGCAATAGAAGATGGCCAAAGAGCTTGGGATCTTGCCACCCGTGCAGGAGACATAGATAGTTCAAGCTCCTAGCTTTGACCCTGCCCAACTCTGGCTCTTGTAGCTGTTTGGGGATTCAACCAGCAGATGGAAGATATTTTCTCTCTCTCTCTCTCTCTCTCTCTCTCTCTCTCTCTCTGTTGTTACCCTGCACCCCCATTATTTTGCCTTGGAAATAAATCAAAATAAATCTTAAAAAGAACAAGGCGAGCTCAAGTGATCCATACAGGGGTATGCACCTCAGGATTCTGGCACAAGCTGGTGTGAGATAGCTGGTCAGCCTCGTGATCCTGCTGAGAAGTTTGCTCTGCTCTCCTTGTTCTGGAACAGTAGAGACAAAAACCCCAGACTTGCTTCTGTGAACTCGGGCACCACAGCAAGGTGGGGCTCTGGCCTCCACTCCCCAGGAGAGTGTCTTTAAAGTGAAGTTATAGCCCCTGCTTTCAAAGCTTGCTTCTTGCTTGCCGACATTGATTTACCTCTTACGTCCTGGAAATTCTAGTTTTCAGGGCCCAGCGCCGTGGCCTAGAGGCTAAAGTCCTCGCCTTGAACGCCCCGGGATCCCATATGGGTGCCGGTTCTAATCCCGGCAGCTCCACTTCCCATCCAGCTCCCTGCTTGTGGCCTGGGAAGGCAGTCAAGGACGGCCCAAGGCTCTGGGACCCTGTACCTGTGTGGGAGACCCGGAAGAGGTTCCAGGTTCCCGGCTTCGGATCGGCACAGAACCGCCGTTGCGGTCACTTGGGGAGTGAATCATCGGATGGAGGATCTTCCTCTCTGTCTCTCCTCTCTGTATATCTGACTTGGTAATAAAAATAAATAAATCTTAAAAAAAAAAAAGAAATTCTAGTTTTGAGAAATGGAAAAGTCACGTTCAGGCTAGCCTGTCGGGATAAAGGAAGGGTTGCATTTCTTTTCCAAAGGCATATAAGAGACCCTGGGCATGGCCTACAGAGGTCACAAACCCCATATCCCCCATGCCTTCCTTCCCCATGCGTGTCAGACCTCCCATTTTAAAATGGGCAGATGGCCACCCATATGGCTGCCTGGAGCAAAGACTACATTTCCCAGGCTTCCATGGAGCTAGGTCCTACCAGGTCGGCACATTACGTGAGCACCAAGCACAAGTCCCAGGAGTCCCTTTGGAGGTAAGAGGCTGGTACACTCCCCCCCCTTCCAGCTGGACTGCTGATGGAGGACAAGGTGGAAGCAAATGTGAGTGAGGTGGATGCTGCAGGCTCTGTAACCACAGACAAGGGGGGCGGAATACAGAGGTGCTGGTGGGAGAACACAGATAGCAGCCAAGTCCGGTTCCACTGAATGCATAAGGACTGAGTCCCCCGGGGAAGCCAGGCACCCAGACAGAAACAGCCCAGGTCTCAGTGGCTGGGAAGCCTCCTGCCAGTCCCGGACTGCTATCCATGCTATCCTGTTAGAAAAACAAACATCTGTATTTTAAAAACTGCTGTATAACTTGGGAACTTTTCTTTTTAAGAACAGTTGAGCCTCCATCCAAACTAACCCCCGAGGCCGGGCTCCTATTCTTCCTCCCCACTTTTCTTTCTCTTCCGATACTCCACTCTCCAAGAGCAGCCCACATGTGCACACAGACGCTCCTTCTCATGGAGTTTGCAGTTGTTACAGACACAGCAACTTCTCTGCTGCCTCTGCTCCACTCTTCTCCACTGCCTGGTGAACTCCTGTTCTACCTCCTGTACTCTAGGTGGATTATCCACTCCTCTGGGAGCCTTCCCTGAGCTGCCGTTTCAGTTTCCAGCCATCTGTTAGCACTTCCCGCAAAGAGGCAAGGTGCTCAGGTGCCATGTCATTCTTGGAGCCCAGGCTGTGGCTCTCTTGACATCAGGGACCCTGTTGGCTTTGCATTGAGCTCCAGCCCTGGCTTTGCAAAAGGCCCTGTGGCATCCACAGTGGCTGCATGACAAAGGGCACATGATGCTGTTGCCTGTGCACCTTAAGAATAATCTTTATTCTGGGACAAAGCATCCCCTCCTCTGCCCAGATGCCCACTCCCCCTGCCGAGGCTGAGAGCACAACTTTCCTCTTACATAATCTGTATGCCCCAGGGACTTGATTCTGCATTGGCCCACAAACCTGCCTTCTCTATGAACTTGCCAGGTCTCTTAGCTAAACAAGCCTGCAGTTTGGCTCCCCCAGCCTGGTACAGCAGACACTTTGAAATTCTTCAAATCAAAGCCTTCACTTCAGTCTGCTTCTGTCTCCTTTCACCTCTGAGCAGGCAGTCTGGGCTGCAGCACTAAGCACATTCCAGAAAATGCTCAGGTGTCCTCGCAGCTGACCTGGCAAGGGAGGGAGAGACCGCCTGAGCTGGAACATGGCTGAGTTCAAGGGCCTTTAAAGGTATCATGTGCTGTCCCTGGGGGATGCCATGCTTCGCGTTGCTTCTCCTCTGCCTTCCTTCAGTGTCATGTAGCTCAAGAAGCTCTTCAGGTGCACGTCTTACTAATGCTGATGCTGCGCTGAGACAGTTCCCTCTCCCCTCCCTGGAACATTAGCACGGCCCAGCTTCTGACATGCCGTACATGTGTGCAGGTCTGGATACCATCCCGTAGCTGGCCATGGTGCCCTGCCCTACGACTCAGGGGAGCCATACTGGCTCCATAGATGGTAGCATGTCTGTATTGACACGTCTAGCCTGGATCTTATTTTTGACCTAGTCTTAATTTGCAAGCTTCTAAAAATTCCTCAGTGTAACTTCTTTCCTTTCCCCAAACTGTAGCTCGCAAGCATCCACAGAGAGCATGACTTCCTCTTCTGAACACGCAGTGATGGAGGGCCGAGAACACACATGCACTCCTGTGACACATGGCTATGCTCGTGGCATGGGTCTGTCACATGTCAAATGCTCTGATTTGCTCGAAACTGTCCTCCCCACTCCCAGCTAGCCCTGAAGCTTTGTGCTTGTGCCGCCTGCTCAGCCTGCTGCTCATGCCGTCAGTGAGCTGAATGAGTGGCATGTGACTCCTTTTGTGGATGTTTTTTGCTGCATCCGCCCGTTGCCCAGGTGGGCATACCTGCACCAGTTTGGAAGTAGGAGCTTGTTCCCCAGGTTTCTCACCTGCACCGTCTCGCCTCCTCGCCACTCCCTCTGAGAGGCTGTCGGGTCTTTGCCGGCAGGGCCCCCTGTGCCATCTCTCCTGTGGTGTGTCAGCTTCGCTATCCACCCAGGCTTCCTGCCAGCATCCTCGCAGGTGCGTTATATTAAACCAGTTCACTCACAAGCTGCAACATTCAAACTGCAATGGCTATTTTGGTGATTTTTAGAAGAGAAGGGTAAATATCTGTTTTAGCAGCTGTTCAAAAGGAAGTTAAATCAGGACAGATCTTGAGCAAGCACAACAGGGGACCGGCACTGTGGTGCAACGGGCTAAGCCAGCACCTGTGACGCTGTCATCCCAGATCCAGACCTGTTCGAGGGAGTTTGTGGCTCTTGGTTTTGGCTTGGCCCCGGCAGGCTTGGCTGTTGTGATTATTTGAGGAGTGAACTGGTAAAAGGAAAAAAATACCCAATCTTCCTGTCTCTATTGCTCTGCCTTTCAAATAAATTTAAAAATATTTACCAAAAAAAAAAAGGCAGCTGGGGTTAGCTGTGAGAACCTTGTGTGACAGTGATACCGGAGGATGAGAAAGAGGAAGAGGGGAGACTGCACAGCACTTACTTCTCATCCAACACAGTGCCCTGCACAGCAAACATTGACTAAGCCTGTACTTTGTACTGGATGCCAGTGACAAGGTCAAGTCCTTGCTCTCACAGACCGTTCATCCCAGGTCAGCTCTGTCACATGGGAATTAAGTGCCAAGCCCAAATACAAGCCACCCTGGGAGCAGAGGCTTTCTGGAGACACCCTAGCAAAGCAAAAAGGAAACAAAGGAAATGAATGCCTGATGTTGTGTCTGACCCAGTCCCCAACAGTCTCGTGACCCTTGGGTGTCTTCGTCCACACCCCCATGCTCCCTGATGCTCGCAGCACATCTCAGTTCAGGTGAGGCCCTTCTAGGGCTCCGTTGCCATGCATGCTGCTGCCTCCCTGATGGGCCAGTGCCCTTCTAGACAAAATCAGGCTCTACACCAAATATCTGCAGACAGAGGGCAGTGTCAAGCCGGAGCCCTGAGTCCAGGGAAGCTATTCCAGAGACAGCATGAGGTCACTGCTGGCCTGGCTGCTCTGAGCAGGCCCTGAATGGGGGCAGAGGCTGGGAGGAATGAGAATGTAAACCAGGCCGAGGCTGGAGGAAGAGTGAGCTTGTTGGGCAGTGAGCCCAGCAACAGCCAAGCCCCTGGGTCAGGAGGGAACATGGTGTGTTTCCGCCACAGGGAGATGGTGGGTGTGGCTGGCCCAGGGGACAGGGGAGACGAGCTGATCACCGTTGGCTCTGGGGCCTTGTGGGGCTTCCAACGCCACGAGAATCCAAGTTTGTGTTTCTGCACTTTTAAAGGCTGGGAAGGCCTGCCCTCATCCATGGCAGTTGGTCAGCACGTTGTCCCAGCATCCCCCACTGCTGCGGTGGCACTCCGACTACCATGAATCCATCATCTCCGGATGCCATGGTCTCTGAACATTCACTCACTGGCATTTAGGGGGCTTCCCAGTGGGGGGGACCACCAGAAGCCACTCCTCAAGACTGTGCACAGGGAGTACTTGGGGGCCTGCGTCCCCCAAGAAGCTGGCATTACAAGTAGGCCCTCTGTTCCTAGTGGCTCCGTCGTGCAATAGATGCACCCCAGGGAGCCCTTCCCATCTCCTTCCCCCCACAGGCCCCTGCTCAACCAATGCCTTCCCCTTCTTAGTGCCCTAAGCCCAGCACTTCCTCTCCAGTCTCCTGGGAGCCTGGGAGACCCCCGCTGGTGGACCAGCAAGCTCTGACCTGCGCTCTGGGAATCAGCCAGGCCACACTGCCATCACTTCCCAGAAGGCAGCTGTAAGTTCTCCCCTGAGAAGAGGGACCCAGGGCTCCTGGGGCAGTAGTTGTGAGCTTGTTGCCTATGTGCAAACAACTGGTTGTAGCCGCAAGGACAGAAACTCTAAATGTTACTGCCCCCGTGCCAGCTTGGCCTGAGGCCTGGGTTCCCTTCCGACCCAGGCTGCGTCTCTTTGTGCTCTGACTCGGAGGAGCCGCTGTCTTACCAGAAAGCTTTTCAACCAGGGCAATGCACCCTTTGTTCTGGATGGATCTGAACTAAACACGGGAGAGCCAGTGCTACTTCCAACATTCGTGACCTTGGTCCTTGTGATCTGCTGTGGCTGCCAACATTTTGTGTCACCCAGTGTTTTGCTAACCTTGGTCACATGTCTGGGTCTTCCCACAGACGCCCCCAGCTGGCATGATCCCCAGGGATTAACCTAGCTTAAACTTGGCATACGCTTAAGTCGACACATCACACACATCCTGAGCCAGGCAAGAACTAGAGGATTCTGCAGGGCCGAAAGGATTTTCAGTGGCAATTGAAACCATTCAAGCACTGTGTTAGGGTACGCAGGGCTGGCTGCTGTCACCAGCCAACCATACGTCAATGAGGCTCTACCCCACCCAGGTCTGTTTCTTGTTTGACTTATTGTCCAGGACAATGCCATGTTTCAGAACCCTTCACTCCTCACCTGGTCGGCAAGTGAGAGAAGAGGGAGGTGTTCCAGATTGGGCCAGGCTGAGACATGCTGTCACTGACTTCCTGCACATCTGCAGGCCAGAAGTCAGCCACAGGAGCCCACTGAGCTGCAGGGGTGCCTGGGAAACAGGATCTTCGCCCTGTGTGCCCATGGGGCACTGTGCTAGCGAGATCGACAAATGTGGCTTTATTGCTTCACCTGGCAGCTTCGGCCCTTGCTGCACACAGAGAGGCAAGCAGGGCGAGGGTACTGGTTCCTAGGGAGACACTTGGCCTGAGGTCACTTTGCCAAAGAATTAGTGCAGTGCCTGCATGGACATGTCAGGAGGGACCAAGGCACCAGGAGTTTTCTAGTGTGGTTGCCTTTTTTATGTTTCGATCTCGGATCCATTTGGAATTTGTTCTTACCTAACAGATGATCACAGATCCCCTGGAATGAGCCAGGTCCAACTTCAGAGAGTCTTTTTCTCTTTCCCCTTCTCTGCCTTTCAAATCAAATAAAAGCAAATACATGAATGCACACCCTCAATGAAAACCTAACTAGTGAGCCACTCAGCTCCTTGAGTCGGAGAGTAGTGGGCCAGGGCCCAGCTGTGGGGTCGCCACTGCGCAGGGAGGGACTGTGTCAATCCGAGGAGGCAGCCAGAGCAGCCTGCAGCTCCCCACGCGGGGGCTGGGAAGGGCCGTTGTCAGCCACAGACACCCAGACCTAAGCTCAGGTGTGTCCGGGGAGCGGTGTGACCCAAGTGTAAGCCCCCAGGGGGATGAGGTGGTGGCCTTGAACCTGGTACCCCTTTATAGCTTCCCGTGTCAATTTCTGGACTTGCAGTGAAGCAGGCTGAGTCAGCCTCCTTTCTCCTTGCCTGTCGCTCAGTCCTTGTAGGCCCAGGCAGCCATTTTCAGCTATTTCTGGTTTTCATCTTACTCACTGACTCTATCGCTTACTTTTTGTTTATCACTTTTATTTTATTCTTTTATTAACTACTGCTACTATTTTCTGTTCATAATTTTCTGTATCCCCAAGAAGGTACAGCCCAACCATCTGTTTACATTTCATGATTTTTAGGAAACGTTTTTTTAAAGTTGTTTTTTTAGATATATTTGTTTATTTGAAAGGAACTATAGGGCCTGGCGTGGTAGCATAGTGGTTAAAGTCCTCGCCTTGCACGTGCCAGGATCCCAAATGGGCGTTGGTTCTAATCCCAGCGGCCGCACTTCCTATCCAGCTCCCTGCTTGTGGCCTGGGAAAGCAGTTGAGCACAGCCCAAAGCCTTGGGACCCTGCGTCTGCGTGGGAGACCAGGAAGAGCCCCTGGCTTCTAGCTTCAGATCGGCGCAGTACCAGCCATTGCAGTCACTAGGGGAATGAATCATTGGGTGGAAAATCTTTGTCTCTCCTCTCTGTATATCCACCTTTCAAATAAAAATAAATAAATCTTAAAAAGAAAGAAAGAAAGAAAGAAAGAAAGAAAGAAAGAAAGAAAGAAAGAAAGAAAGAAAGAAAGGAACTGTGATAGAGAAAGAGAGGAAGAGGCAGAAAGAGAAAGAGCTTCCATCTTCTGGCTCATTCCCCAAATGGCCACAGTGGCTGGAGCTGGTCTAGATCAAAGCCAAGAATTCTCCATCTGGGTCTCTCATGTGGGCAAAGGGCCCCAAGGATCTGGCCATCTGTTGTTGCCTTTCCAGGAACATTAGTAGGGAGCTAGATGAGAAGTGGAGTAGCCAGGACTAGAATGGGCACCCATAAGGGAGGCTGGCACTGCAGGCCTGCTTTGCCCACTAGGGCTCCAACCTTGTTGTTACTAGCTGTGGTCACCACGCAGTGTAGTAGATGCATAGACTAACCAGTTCCTCGGGTCCGAGAGAGACTGTGTTTCCCTTGTGCAATGTCTCGTTTGTTCCCGTCCTCCCCACCCCTGCACCATGGCTCCCTTCCCAGCCTCTGTTTCTGTGAGATCAGCTTGCTTAGTTTCCACAGATAAACCCCGATGATGCATGATAAATGCAAGCTGAGTGAAAGGCAGGAAGAATAAATGAGTGTCCACTTCTGTCGTCATGCTGTCCTCACGACTGGCTTGGTTTCACATTTGGGTCTCCCTGAAAAGAGCTGTCTTGCCGTGACCTTGGCTGGAGTTTCCACTTGCACTTGCCTGGTTTTCTGTCCGAGTCTTCCACCTCAGGGCGCCATCTTGTCCTGATGCCCTGTCTGCCCCTGTCTCTCTGGACCCACCATCCCCCACTTCACTGTCTACCCACTGTAGAACCAAGCCAAAGAGACTCCTGTATTTCACTTTGCCTTCACTCAGCCTTCTGCTTCTCCAAGACACCTGCCCAGCAGGCCAGCAGGCCCCGCCCTCTACAGCCATCTCCGCACCTGCCAGGAGCTTTCCCAACCATTCTGAGATGTTGAGTAAATGGGCTACACCCTAGCAACCCAGTTGGCCCAATTGAGGCTGTAAGGGTTTCCTGGGAGGACTACTGTATCTCTGAGATAAACCAGAGACTAACTGGCTGAGTTTATAGCACATCAGGGCCCTAGGACTGAAATACCTGCTGGGTGCCCCTCAGGGGATGGGGTGGCCAACTGCAGTAAAGGCAGTGTTACCTGTACCTGTGACACTCCAGGGTCACCAGGGAGAGACTGGCCACAGTGATTGACAGCCCCCAGAACACATACGCAGGTGCAGTGCTCACAGCCATCTCCCAACATTCACAGGACCTCAGGGCCTGGAATGTTCGAGGACACCAGGCTCCACAGGAAGTGGTGTGGAGCCTGCAGGGTCCTCCCGCCTGCTCTCAGTCAGAGCTGCGCAATGGGGGACCCACAGGTCAAATGAGACCTGTGAGATTGTTGGCTTTCACTTTGCCAAGGCTACTGCAGGTGGGACTGGAGGTACAGTAAATCCATACCGGGCACATTTGTAAGTTGCTGATTTTATATGGCTCACACTGGTGTTACAAATCTCCACATGGTCCCTCACCCCTGCTGTAAGTCACCTCTAGGCACCTTGGAGCACCTGCCTCGGCAGTAGTACTGGCTGGAAAGGTGGCTGTTAGACTGCTCTGTGGGAGAATATGACCAGGGACCAAGTCTGCATGTTGGCAGTGCAGGTTTAAAAAAGTTTTGATTATTATTAAGATGTATTTATTTTCTTTGGAAAGGCAGATTCACAGAGAGCAGGAGAAACAGAAAGATCTTTCATCCTCTGGTTCACTACCCAAGTAGCTGTAACAGCCAGAGCTGTGCTGATCCAAAGCCAGGGACCAAGAACTCCTTCCAGGTCTCCCGCCTGGATGGCAGGGATCCAACCGCTGCAGCCATCAGCCCTCTGGTGCTTCCGGGATACAGACCAGCAGGAAGCTGGATGGGAAGCTGAGCAGTCGGACTCAAACAGGTACTCTGATATGGGATGCAGGGACCATGCGAGCAACACCTTACCTACTGGGCCTCACCCCCTGCCGCAGCTACACTAACACAATCAGCTGAGTCCAAGGCTGTGGAACCCCTGGATTCGGGGGAATAAACAGAGAGCCCTGGGGCCCGGCACCATGGCCTAGCAGCTAAAGTCCTTGCTTTGAATGCACCAGGGTCCCATATGGGCGCTGGTTCTAATCCCAGCAGCTCTACTTCCCATCCAGCTCCCTGCTTGTGGCCTGGGAACACAGTTGAGGACGGCCCAATGCTTTGGGATCCTGCACCCGTGTGGGAGATCTGGAAGAAGTTCCCGGCTCCTGGCTCTGCATTGGCACAGCACCGGCCGTTGCGGTCACTTGGGGAGTGAATCATTGGACAGAAGATCTTCCTCTCTGTCTCTCCTCCTCTCTGTATATCTGACTTTGTAATAAAAATAAATCTTAAAAAAAAAAAAACAGACCCCTTACTGATGGGAAGGGGAGTAGGGGAGTCTGACCCAGGCCTGCCGCAGCGGTATTGGGATGGGGGAACCCCAAGTAATCTGATTCTGTTTTTTGATTCCTTGGTGAAAACACTAATCCATCAGGAATGAGAGGAGAGCGTAGGAATGGTCCGTGATAGGCAGAGTGAAGGGTGGGGCCCTTGTTCTGATCCCCATGTGGCCACAAGGGTCACAGCCTTGGGCACCTGCCCCTTAGTCCTGAACCCCAACCTCCATGGCTTCTGACTTGATGACATCAAGGGCCTGGACTAACAAGAAAGTCCTCCCCACAGCTGGCTGATTTGACCCTGATGTATAAGGAAGTGTGTGTGGGACATTGCACAAGGCCGTGAGGCTTTGCGACACACAGGTCCTCGGGATGCCACGTTTGGGGAGAGGCAACCCAGTGTCATGGTGGTGACAGAGTGACAGTGCCCCTCCCACTGTGAGCCAAGCCTCAGTTGCAGCACTTCGTTCTTCGCTCACTTATCCCTCCCAGTAACCCGCTGAAGCTCAGCCTGCCCATCGGCACAGAGCACGGTCCATGCCCCTAAGCAGAGCTCCACATGGCCCCGCTGGCTCATGCTGGCTGATTGAGACACAGAACAGAACAGCTGCGCTGCTGTGCAGATAAGTTACCTCCGGCCTGGCACCATGGCCTATTGGCTGAAGTCCTCGCCTTGAACACACCAGGATCCCATATGGGCGCCGGTTCTAATCCCGGCAGCTCTACTTCCCATCCAGCTCCCTGCTTGTGGCCTGGGAACACAGTCAAGGACGGCCGAAAGCTTTGGGACCCTGCACCCATGTGGGAGACCTGAAAGAGGTTCCTGGTTCCCGGCTTCAGATCGGCTCAGCACCGGCCGTTGCAGCTCACTTATGGAGTGAATCATCAGACGGAAGATCTTCCTCTCCGTCTCCTCCTCTCTGTATATCTGACTTTGTAATAAAATAAATAAATCTTAAAAAAAAAAAAAGAAAGAAAAGCTACCTCATTGGCCTCCTTCTCCCTGACCCCTGCCTACTTATCTGGAAGCGTCCATTTACCCATCGTGGTTTCTGCCGTTAACTCAGTCATGCCTTGTGCTTTTCTGATTGGAACCTCGCCACTCCTACACTTGCTCCCAAAGGCCATATGTTGCTATCAGGTTCCTGGCATCTATTTCAGCAGAAGTCTGGAAAGCTTTAGTTTCAAGCAGTAAAGAGACCCTGGTGTGACTCGCCACTTCTATCTGTGATAGACCCCCCACAGAAGTCTTCTCAGTGTGTCCTCCTGCCGACAGCTTCCCAGACCATGTAGCAAGGGTGAGCACTTCTCCTTCATCATGGGGTCCCAGTCTCACTCTCTGCAGGGCTGCGGACCAGCGGCTGATGGCTGATGCTCTGGACTCGCTGCATGCACATACATGCAGCAGCATAGAGGTGGAAAGCCGCATTTTAATCTTGGGAGGCTTGATGGTGCTTCATGACCTTTTGCAAGAAGCCTGGCCTTTGTGCCAGCCAAAGCAGCCAATTACAGAGCAATTTCACGATGGATAGGAGGGCTGCTTGAGAGCAGCTGGGCCAACCCTTCATTTTCTTTTTTTATTTGAGAGGCAGAGGGTGAGGTGTGGGGGCAGTTATCTCCCATCTGCTAGTTCATTTCCCCAAATGCCTGCAACAGGCAGGGCTGGGCCGGGTGGAAGCCAGGAGCCCAGAACTCCACCCGTGTCTCCCACATGGGTAGCAGGGATTCAACTAGTTGTGTCATCACCACCACCTCCCTGGGGCCACTTTAGCAGGAAGCTGGAGTTGGGCCGGCCCGGATCCAGATTCTGTGATACGACAGGTGGAATGTGAGGATGTCAAGAAGCCAAAAGCCCAGCCCCAGGCCTGCCTTTGATGTGCAGGAAGGATCCTGTCCAGCAGGTACAGTCAGACTGTGCAGAGGTCACACTTGGCTCCGCCACCTGCACTCCTGTCTGTATATCCCGTGTGTCCCCAGCCTTGGTCACAGTCACACCACTAATATCATGGCTTTGCCATTAGTGCTACAATTCGTGCACTCTTTTATTTACTTATCATCTCTCTAAATCAAATTGTGCTTTTCAAGATAGGTACATTAATTTTTTTCAGAAAGGTTATTTTATTATTTTTATAGGAAAGGCAGATTTACAGAGAAAAGGAGAGACAGAGAGAAAGATCGTTAATCCACTGGTTCACTCTCCAAATGGCCACAGAGCTGAGCCAATCTGAAGCCAGGAGCCTCAAGCATCCTCTGGCTCTCCAATGTGGATGCAGGGTCCCAAGACTTTGGGCCATCCTCCTCTGCTTTTCCAGGCCACAAGCAGGGAGCTGGGTGGGAAGAGGAACATGCAGGATACGAACCAGTGCCCATATGTGATCCTGGCAGTTGTAAGACCACCAGGCTACCACACTGGGCCCAAACGTAAGAGTGTCCGGGGAAATCGGAAAAGGGGGCCAAGGCAGAAATGATTGGCAAGACAACTCTGTGCTAAATTTTGAGGGTAGGAGCAGTCGGCATCCTCTTCAGAGCCACATGAAGGGGAGCTGCCACTTGCTCAGCTGCAAACCCAGGCACGCCCTAAGATTTCGATTATTCTGTCAGTCATTTGTACTCTTACCTTTTTCTCGTAGATGTTATATACAGCAGAAAGGGCTTCTTTTCTTTTTTTCCGTCACCTACATCCCAAGTTTTGGAGACTTGTATAACATTTGCAGATGGAGAACTGCTGAGTCCTGCCTGCCAGCCCACAGTGACTGGGGAAACTCCACTGTACAATACAGTCATACAGTGGCCCACCGGCCGCATCAGTTACTTCTCTGCCTGCAAAAGCTACCCCAGACCCATATGACCTTCCAGCCTGTGACCCCCGTGACACCCTGACCTGATCCACGGCATCAGTCACTGGAAGTGGCTGATGACTTCGAAACCACCTGCCACCTCTTGCCCTCCTCACCTGGCTGTCCCACAGAGCACTCAGCATCCATGATGAATTTGACATCATGCTTCCCACTCCACCCCAACCCAGGTATCCTCTCCTTCCTGCATGTCCTGCAAATTCACTAATGTACCACCTTAGAATCAAGCCAGAAACCCTAGGGCTGGCTTCCCCAGTTGCAGGCGCAGCACAGTGGGCCAACAGGCGGAAACGTGCACTGCCTGAAGGGGGCAGCCTTCTCCCAGCTGCGGGCAGAGCTGCTGCCAGGCCCAAAGGGGCCTTGTATGGTCTCTCAGACCTCTGTCCTCTTCTAGTGCCCCACCCAGACAGCCATCATTTTGGGCAGTGCCCCCATTTTTAGATGCAGGCTGCTAGTACAATGATTGTAAAGTCACACCTGGGCCCTGCCTCCCATGGTCCAGGTGCAGCGTGAGGACTGCCGCACATCCCTCTGCCTGTCCACTCTGCCAGAGGAAGGTGCATTCTTCCACAACTCCAGCTACCCACCCACAACTCCAGCTACCCCTTACCCACACATCAGGTCAATGTGTGACACTTTATGGTCCCAGTGTAGACAAATCCTCTACTCCCTAAGAAAGAAAAGCTGGGAATCTGCATTCGCAGATGAGATCCAGTTCTTACAGTTCACGTAAAAGCAAAGCAAACGTCTCATGCTAGTTTCTTCGCCCCTCCCCGCAGCCGCCACCTGACAGCACAGCTGACTGCCCATCAGGCACCATGCTGTGCCCTGTGTACTCATGACCTCCGTTTAGGAGGTCCCCGAGGGGAGAACCCTGCCTTCATGTTCCCACGTTACAGGCAGGGAGGCAGAGCGGGCCAGGTGAAAGGCACACCAGGAATAACGCTGCTCAGTCAGTGGAGTTTAACTGTTTTCCTTCAACTTTATTTCTCCCTTAAGTTTGCTAACATGATGGCTCACTTCCTCTCTATGGCTCACTCTCCCCTATCAGTTCTGTTCCCAGTCTCCACTTGTCTCTCCCCAGGTGTGAGGTCTAACTGACGTGCATAACAACCAAGTCCCTGCAGTTGTAAAAGGCAAAATTCACAGATTCCTAAAGAGGCCAGAGAGAAGTTTCAACTTCCTAAAGTGGCTTTAAGTTTCTCCCTTCCTAGTCCTAGGATTCCTCTTGGGCTCCACTCTCCTCAGGCCCTGGAGCGTCACACATGGCCACACAAGAGCACTTGTGTGAGCAGGAGGCCATTACTATCAGTGCATTTTGACCCTAGATGGCAGGGGCAGTCTGTTCTGCTGGCACAGCTCTGGGGGAGTACTGCATCTGGGGTAACCTTGACCCAGAGATCTGCATTCCCCATGAGCAGGTTGCATCCTGCTGGCCTGGCCCACCAGTTGAGAGAACCAGATCTGGTGCGTGTGCCTGTGCTTTTCCTTATTCCTCTTGCTGAGTTCAGTTTAAAAACATGGACATTATATGTCAAACAAGCAGAAGAAGGTGGAAAGAAATGGCAGACCACTAGAGGACCTGGTACCCCGGAAACAGCATGCTGCTGAGTCCCTGGGATACTTGCTTTGCCTCCTACATTCCACGCTTGGAACCCAGTGACCCAGGACTGTTGTGCACACAGATTTTTTAAAGACCCCAGAATTTTACTATTGGGATGGACACTTGTCACACTTTTTTAAAAAAATTTATTTTTATCGCAAAGTCAGATATACAGAGAGGAGGAAAGATAGAGAGAAAGCTCCTCCGTCCATTGATTCACTCCCCAAGCAGACGCAACAGCTGGAGCTGAGCCAATTCGAGGCCAGGATCCCAGAGCCTCTTCCGGGTCTTCCACGCGGGTGCAGGGTCCCAAGGCTTTGGGCTGTCATCGACTGCTTTCCCAGGCCACAGGCAGGGAGCTGGATGGGAAGTGGGGCCACCTGGATTAGAACCGGTGTCCATATGGGATCCTGGCATGTGCAAGGTGTGGACTTTAGCCGCTAGGCTATCATGCTGGGCCCCATTTGTCACACTGTTAAGACACAGTCTTGAGATGCCTAGCTCCTGTATCAGAGAGCCTGGGTTGATGTCCCAGCTTCACTCCTGATTCCAGTTGCCAGCTCATCCAGACCATGGGAGGAAGCAAGTGATGGCTTAAGCAGCAGTTGTACACATTTGGAGAGTGAATCAGTGAATGGAAGAGCTCTCCCTCTTTCTGCTTTTCAAATAATTTTTAAAGAATTTGCTCTTTTTAGTCAAAGCAGCAAGAAATGGAAAGCCAAACAAGGCCAAAAACTTCCAGAAGATGACTGCTCTGTGCCAGTCAAAAGCCACAGACACCAACTGTGCCCCACACCCAGAGGGATGGAGAACCTGGAATTCCCCTGCACCCGAGAGCAGTACACCAACGCTTCCCCACCACCACCACCTCTGCACAGGCAATTTCAGAGAAAACAGGTAGAATGGAAGGTTTGAATCAGATCCAGTGTCTGATGGTATAATAAGAACAGGACCAGGTTTCAGTAGAAACATTACTTCTTCTGGATCTTACCAGAAAGATCTAGTACCACATGAACAAAGGCAATCAATAGATGCAACAGGGAAAACAGAGAGCGAGATTTCAAAGCAGCCATGATAAAATTGCTTCGGTGAGCAATTACAAACCATCTGAAAGGAATGAAAATGAGAAAAATCTCAGCAAGGGAGTCAAGATACAAAAAAAAAAAAAAAAAAAAAAAAAAAAAACCACAGAAGTTCTTGAACTGGAAACTGGCATAACTGGGATTAAACACTCAATGGACCAACACACAGGCAGAATGGAGGGGCTCAGGAACGAATCATTGAGCTGGAGCAACCCTCAAGCTAAACAAGGAGAACACAGAACAGACTCAGACCTGTGGCACAGTGAGACCCACATGCACATCACTGGAGTCTCAGAAGAGGAAAGCCAAAGGAGCCGAAAGTGTCGGTGGGAAACCATGTCTGTTCATCTCCAAACAAAAGAACGCCTAAGCACCTGTCTGCACCAAAACACATCACACTCAAACTTCTTAAAAAAAAAATGGCCCGTTGTGGTGGCCCAGTGGCTAAAGTCCTCTCCTTGCATGCTGGGTTTCCATGTGGGCATTAGGTCATGTCCTGAATGCCCCACTTCCCATCCAGCTCCCTGCTTGTGGCCTGGGAAAGCAGTTGAGGATGACTCAGAGCCTTAGAACCCTGCAGCCACATGGGAGATCTGGAGGAAGCTCCTGGCTTCTGACTTTAGATCCACTCAGCTTCAGCCATTGTGGCCACTTGGGGAATGAACCAGAAAACAGAAGATCTTTCTCTCTATCTCTTCTTTGTTCTGCAAATCTGGCTTTCCAGTAAATAAATACATAAATAGGAAAAAAGACAAAATTCTGAAAGCAATGAGAGGAAATGGCAGATTCCCTGTAATGGGGGAAAAACATTAACATTTTAATGTCAGTGGGTATTTAATCAGATATTACCAATGCGAGAAAGAAGAGCTCCGTGTTTTTCTAAGTGTTGAGATTAGAGAGCTGTGAGCCAAGAATTCTCTAGCTAGTGAAGATACCCCCCAGGAATCAGGGGAGCCCAAGATGTTCTTGGAGGAAGAGAAACCAAGAAAAAAAAGTACTTGGGATCCCAGGAAGGGAGACAGACTGAGCAAGAACAAGGACAAGTTATAATAGACATTAAGTAGATTACAGTTAACAGTTGGAGCCAGAAATGTCGCAGTATCTGATGTGGTGCTCAGGGTTCCTGTCTGTGCAGGCCAGCCCAGGGACATAGGAGAAGTGAAATGTCTACAATTCACTGGAACTGGTAAAACGACCTTGAGACCTGAGATGGCGGTCGGAGGGCTCCTGTCTGTGCAAGGAAGAATTCAGACACGAGGCAGACAGGAGCTGTGAGCTTGCCAGCCAAGTGCACTGAAGGGGGCACACCTGGTCAGCCAGGCACCACCACAGGAAGGAACTGAGACCTGGTCAAGCCGCGTCCTTGCCGTCTGTCTGGGTCTGGTGCCCCAACCCTGCCCTGCTCCCTCCTTCCTCTCTCTTCTGGGAAACTGCTGGGTGGAGGGCCTTCAGGGAGTGGAATTTCTGAAAGTCTTCCCAGAACCTTATCAGTGTGATAGAACCAGAGAGAGATGCCTCTAACGGTGCCCAGGGGCCATCCTCCAGTCTGCCGTCAAAGCTTCTTTCCTTGTTCCAGCTTGGAAACATTCTCCTTTTCTCCCCCACCCCCTGCAGAATTCCCATTTGCTTCAGTTTTCTTATACACACAGGCTCATGTCTGCCGAGCTACCTAACAGCATTACCAAAGTGTGGTGCATAATATGCAATCAATAGAGTAACCACTAAAGAGCCTGTGCAACAAAAATCAACAAAATTTAAAAGCAAAATTATATTCAAGTAACCCACAGAAACTGAAGAAAAAATAGGGGGCAAATGGTAGTCACATTTAATGTAAGGCACCTAAGCATCAATTATACGACAGACATGGGGGCCTCGCATGGTGGCCCAAAGGCTAAATCCTCACCTTGCAAGCGTCAAGATTCCATATGGACGCTGATTTGTGTCCCCACTGTCACTTCCCATCTGGCTCTCTGCTTATGGCCTGCGGAAGCAATAAGAGCACAGCCCAAGCCTTGAGGCCCAGCATGTGAATGGGAGGTCCAGAAAAGTTCCTGGCTTCTGGTTCATATAGGCTCAACTGCAGCTGTTGCAACCACTTGGGGAATGAACCAGTGGATGGAAGATCTTTGTCTCTCCTTCTCTCTGTAAATCTGTTCTGCCTTTCCAATAAAAATAAAATAAATATTTTTAAAAATTTACAGACATGGGTAGAATGTATCCTTGTATCTCTGCAAGAAACTCCATATAGATTGATTGTGCAGAAAATACCAAGTGAGCTGCGAGTTCAACAAACCCAGACGTTCCTGTGTGTGTGTGTGTGTGTGTGTGTGTAGCTGACCAGTGAGTTCAAGATGCAGCATTCTCAGAGCAGGCTGAGTGGAAGCTCTTGCCTGCACACAGGAAGGAATTCTTGTCTGAGACATGGAGAGGAGTCATGTGTGTGCCAGTTGCATGTAATGAAGGGCACACTTGGCACCTCAGGAAAGAACTGGGACTTTGTGACTAAATGTTTATAGGACCTGGGTGTGCCCGCTATCTATCAGATCCTCCCTGCACTGGGGAATGGAGCCTACAGCTCCCTTGGTGTAGGCTGGGGCAGGTTCCTGTAGACTGCCCCTGGAGAGGGTTGGAACCCACCCAACCCACCCAATCAGGACACGACTTCTGATGCATAGTGCAGGCCTGCCTCTTGTTCCTACATTTCCCCCTCATTGAACCACAACAAAATCCCCATGTTCTTTGACTCCTTGAACACACACACAGCTGATGTCTAACTCGCTACCCTAATGATAAGCAACACACAAACATCAGTTGTATTTCCATATATTGGGATTAACAGGAAGCCAACATATGGAACCTGAAGTTTAAAGTATGTGGCATTTATAATTGCTTTTAAAGAAAAGTGTAAATCTGGTAAAACACTGTAAGCTGGGAATGGTACTTCATAAAAGAGCTGAATAAACAGAGATTTATCATGTTTGTGGATTGGAAGACAGAACCGAAAAACATTAATTCTCAGCAAATTGGCATACATGTTTAAGTCAATTTCCATCAAAATCACTGACAAGATTGTTTTTAGCTACCGACAGGATTCTTCTAACATTTATATTGAAACTACTAGGATAGTTAAAGCAATCTTGATGAGAAAAATAAGGTTGTCAGGAACCAGCCTGCCCATTCTCAAGATCAAACAGCTTCAAAACCTGTGGATTCTGCTGGAGAAATAGCCACCAGTCAGTGAGGCAGGAAAATGAACTCCAAAACAGACCCACACAGCAGGTCAGTCAAATTTTCAGAAAGACACAAAAGCAGTTCCAGGGAGGAAAGGTAGTCATTTCTATAAACCGTACTGGCGCAATTGCTCATGCACAAACAAATGCTGATGTCAATTCAAGATTCAGCTGGAACTGAGTTACAATCCAAAACACAAGTCAAATCTGCACAACTTGTAGAGGCCGGCAGAACCGAAAACCTCCAGCTGGAGGCCCAAGGAAGGGGCTCTGAGACAACAGGAAATGGGGACTGCTGCTAAGCCACATTTCATCCAAACGGACACGGGTGCTGGGCCATAGACCGACGGCCAACCAGGAGAAGGTTTTGCAAATGACACATCTGACCCGGAGGCTTTATGTCCAGAACTCTGAAAACACAGTCAAAAGAAACAAACAACTCAAAAAATGATCAAAAGACGAGGCTGAGGCCACTCTGTATTTACAGATGGCAAACAAGCTGGTGGAGAGACACTCAACAACATTAGCCATTAAGTAAATGCAAATGAGAGCCCCAGCGAGAGATGGCTGGGCACTTAACAGAAAGGTTAAAAACAAATGACCACACTAAATGCTGACAAGAATGCTGACAAACTGGATTTTGCTGGCCCTGCAGGCGGGACCATCAGAGGATACAGCTACTAGGAAAAACATTTTGGCAATGTTCCCTCAACCCCCAAGCCTGTGCATCCACATTTATAGCAGTTTCCCCAGACATCTGCCAGTAGGTGACCCTGTCCCACATCGGGGCAAACCACACACACACGCTAGGACATAGGATGAAAACAGCTCATCCTAAAAGGTGACGTACTGTATCACGTGTCCCTTCAAAACATTCTGAAAATGGCAAAAATGGTCAGATTGCCGGCTTTTATGGGGTTGGGGATGGGGAGATGGAGGCCAAAGTGGCCATGTCCAGGCCGCCAAGCCTGCTGTGACAGGTGTGCAGGGAGTGACCATGGAGGGGAAACTGAGTCAAGGATACACAGCATCTCTCTTTCTTGCCATTGTATCACAATTATCCCCAGATAAAAAGTACAGTGAACAGAAGAGGCTAGATCTGCTCAGAGTGCCATCCCCACCGTTTTGCAACCCAAGTCCCCGTAGGCAGGGTAGCAGGGCTGGGAGGAGCCCTTGGAGCTTGCAGCCACAATGCCCCTAAGGGCCTGTTAACAACTCCAGTGAAGTCTTCTCTTAAAACTACCCCCATAAAAACTTGCAAGCAAGTGTCCCGTAGACCCCACCCACCCCCTCCTTTTAGCAAATCACAATCCAAGGATAAGCCACATGGGCTTAGCACGCCCACTGGGGCAGGGTTCCTTGCTCCCCAACCCTGAGACTGTGGCCCCTTGCTCTCCACCTGCTTGATAATGGAGCCTCGGGGACCTGTATGAGGCCAGAGACTCGAGCTGTGCCAAGGCCCTATTGTCAAATTAGCTGGAAGGCTGTGTCCCGGGCCTGGGTCACCTTTGTGTAGGAACCGAGGCTCCAAGACACAGACCAGTCTTTACAGCTGCAAAGTTGTTGGTCATGGAACGAAGGACACAGAGACCATTTGAAGTCAGCATGAGTCGGGGGCAGTTGTCAAACTGTCACTCAGGTGAGGAGATGCCACTCAGGGAAGAGGCTGAAGTTGAGACCTGGCAGGCCCGGAGCCTGTTGCTGTATTCTCCAGGGCTCCAACAGACAGAGCAGAAACCTTGTGCTGGCCTTGTGAGATTGTGTTTGCACAACTGGTTCCTGGGGCAGCGGGAGGGTGGCTGGGGAGGGCGGGCATTTGCGGCTGCCAAGTCTGCCTCTCCCCTTTGCCCCTTTTTGAGGTTTGGCTGTGTATGGGGGTGGCAGGGAGAGGTGTTTGTGTTTATGTCTCTATGTATCCCTGGATATGTTTGTGTCTAACTGTGTTATTTTCCGCATGAGTCTCTGGATGTCGCGTTTCTGCGTATACAGTGTGCATGCCCGTCTGCACCCATGTGTGCATGCATGCATTTGTGATGTGCGCTGAGTGTAGGTGCTATCTCCCTGGAGCCTCGCTGTGAGAGCAGTGCCTGTGTGAGGGGCCGTGTGTGAGTGAAGTATAAATGTGCACACACATGTGCGTTGTGTGTGTGTGTGTGTGAGCGCGTGGGCGTCTGTGTTCCCGTGCACGTGCTGTCCGGGAACAGCTCCGTGCGCGCGCCTGGGAGCAGTGCAGGCGCCCTTCCACACCAAGGCCCTGGAGAGCCGCGCTCTCTGGATCAGGGCCCCCTGACAGTTCCCAGGCCGCCACCCCGGGGCGCGGCTGCCAGGGAAGCCGGTGGGGAGGAGATCGTGGCCGGGTTCGTGGGCCGCGCCCCCGCTCCTCCCCGCGGGCCGGGCACACGTGGGCCCCGGGGCGCCGCCTCCGTGCGCCGCCCGCCGGTCCCGCGCGTCCCCACCCACCTCGGGCCGCCCCCACCGCCGAGCCGGCCCGGGGATAAAGTGGCGGCGCAGACGCCGCGCCCTGTCGCCGCGGAGCCGGCCGCGCGCAGCTCGTCCCGGCCCTGGCCCGCCGCAGACGAGGATCCGCGGCGCTCGGGGAACGCGACTGCGGCGCTCGTGGCCCCCCGGTAACTGTCCCTGGACCCCCGCCCCAGCCTGCGAGTGCCGCCGCCAGAGGCGATGCCGGCATCGGGGTCCT
The DNA here is from genome assembly GCF_030435755.1 of Ochotona princeps. NCBI lineage: Eukaryota > Metazoa > Chordata > Mammalia > Lagomorpha > Ochotonidae > Ochotona > Ochotona princeps. The sequence goes on along the minus strand of NC_080852.1, from coordinate 34,113,492 downwards.
CAGCGCGCTCGGCGAGCCTGGGCACCCCCTCCCGCGTGCGTGTGTCTGGCGCGCGTGGCGGTGCGCGTGGCAGCGCGCGCGTGTGTGCGGGCGCGCGCCCTGCCTGCTACCTCGCGCCAGCCCCCAAACCAACTTGTCCCCAGCAGCCGTGTCTTGCAGCCGCTGGTGCTCGGACAGTGACCACGTCCCCAGGGGCTGCCTTTGGCGGCATTGGCAGTGACAGGCGCGGGAGCCCGGTTCCCCACGCTGTTGGGAACGCACGGGAAGCAAAGTTTGCCTAGAAACCCTGGGAGTGGGTGGGGAGGGGGACGTCATCCTGAGGGGCGCCTGTGTGTGGATGCAGGGGGGCCCTCGCGTTCGCGGTGCCCAAGCATCCCTCCTCGGCCCTTCCGGGGATTTGTTTAGGAAAAGTGATGACACTAACTAGAAGTGGGGACCGCAGGCGCCGGGTCCCGCCCCGGGGAGGGGGGGCAAGCTCCCGGCGCTGGGAGCGGGGAGGAGCGGGGCGCAGGCTCCAGGCTCGGCACCCACAGCCCTTGCGGGCAGGACAGCGCGGCGCGGGTGGGCTCGGCTTGGCGGCCGCCCGCACGCTGCCCGGGGCCGCGGCGATGAGCAGATGGCCCTGGCTCTCCGGGCGCTGACCCTCCAGGCTGCCGCGGGCGTGGGATGCGAAGGAACGCCGGGGCGGAATGGAAACAGGTCTGCGGTCGCATCTTGGGCATCTCAGCCGCGGGCGGGCAGGCGGGCAGGCGAGCTGGCGAGCTGGCGAGCTGGCGAGCTATCGGCAATGGAACGGAGCATTCCTCTGCCTCGCTCTGGCGTCCAACCCCCCCACACCCCCAAAACTGTTCCTGGGAGGTTTTTAGCTAGATCGGGGCTTCTCGCAGCTGGGTCTTTGTACCCAGGGAGCTAGCTGTCGTTTCCACTTGATTACAGCTAAAATAGTCTTTAAAGATGAAGTTTCCTGAAATGATTTAAAATAAACACAGATGGGAAGGTAGGGGGCGGGAGGGGGGACTGTAAGGAGGCACTTAAATAAAAGTGAGCTTTTTCTTAAGGACAAATGGGCTTTTTCAGTCTTAGAGAGGTTTGCAAGAAATACATGCAATTTTTAAAAAGCTTTGGAATTAATTTTTTTTTCTTTTTCTAAACTGGTTAACGAAATGTTAGTGGCTCTGGGCAAGGCTCTCGCCCGAGTCCACCTGACTTTGGCATCTGTCCACTCTCTCTTCAAGGGCTCCAAGACCGCTCCAGGATGCCTGAGGAAAGTTCGCCGCGGCGGACCCCACAGAACGTGCCCTACCGGGACCTCCCGCACCTGGTCAACGCTGATGGACAGTACCTCTTCTGCAAGTACTGGAAGCCCACGGGCACACCCAAGTAAGTCACCCCTTACCCTGTCCCCCAGTTTTCTGGGGCTGTACCTGATTCTTCGCTGTCCTGGGGGACCACCTGCTCTGTGACCCACCTGCTACGTGTCCCAGCTGAGTATCAATACAACCAGGTTATAGACTTTATATATGTGTATGTATGTATGTATATATAAGTATTTTAAAACCAGAACTTGCTTGTTCATCATGGGCTAGAATAGGGTTCCTACCATTTGGCAGTTTACAAAAAAAAAAATCCACTTGACTCAATTTCTTGGGGGGGAACTGATGGTTTGCAGTCCAAGCAAGACCAGAGGTGCTGGCCTTGCCTTTCCTGTGGGTTCAGAGCTCTTGACAGGAACATACATGTGTGGCCAAGGAAGAGAGGGGCTGGGGCGGGTGGCGTCTTTCCTCCATGTTCCTTGGCAGCTCCATGGCTTGGTGCATTTTCCCATCAGAGCTCTGCCCGGCTGTTGGGAGCGGGCGCCGGGCACCGCACAGATCAGACAGCTGGTCTCCTGCTGCTTCCCTGCTCTTGGATGGAGCAGGAAAACCCTGCTTGTTCGTGTTATTCGGGGAGAGATGTCACATGTGTCAGCCCAGTGGCCTGGTGACAGGGGAGCCGTTCCTGCTCCAGGGGCTTGACCTGTCTCGCAGGGATCACGATGGGGTCCGGGTTACATTATCCCTCTGTGTCTCCTTGACCACCCAACACAATTTCTCCCATGTCTTTGATGAGGTGTATGTGTGTGTGAATCTAGAGACTCGTGGAGACCTAGCTTAATAATCCTGGCTACAGGGGCGCAGTACAACTTTGCTGTGGTTAATGGGCTAAGAGTTTCTAGCAGTTCTGAGAATATCTTTTTTTTTTTAATTTCCTGCCTTAGAAGGGGAGAGGGGAACCAGGGAGGGACAGAGAGTGGAATCATTTCATTCTCTGCCCCTGACTTAGCTGGTTCTGTGTTCTTGGTTTAATTTCTTGCGAGGAAATGGTTATGCGCTGAGTTGTTTGATCGCTGCTGCACCAAAAGAAGGAGGCCTTGCCAATGTCCGGTCTGAGGCTCTGGGGCTTGGTCATTTGAGCTGTGAGGTTGTCCTAGTTTGCACAATGGAGCGGGCCTGCAGTCCCCGGCCCCAGAGGAGTGGGTTGCGAATGGCCGAGTTGGCCGCCCTCCCCTCGGCTGTGGGTGGTTTTCACAATCTTGGAGCTGAAGTTGTGTAGCAGGCAGCTCTCCCTCCGCCGTGCCACTTCTGCTCCAGTTAGAGATGGCAGCTCCACACAGCTCCAGCTGAGCTCGACTTCTGAAAGTCAGCGTGTGTCCTGTGGAGGATGGTGATTGGGTGTTAAGAAAGGGGGTGGAGGTCAAGAGCGTTTAGGATTCGCAAGAAATGAGTGGGTCTGGGCCAAGTTCAGGGCAGAGGGACCGAAATGAAGACAGCTTCAGAGCCAGCAGCGTTCATGGCTCGGTGCACCCTTTCCGTCGCACTGCTCGCGTCCTGGGGAAGGAGGGTGGTGAGGTCATGGGACCTGCCCAGGTCGCGTGGCTGGGCCAGGCCTACTGGCTCTACCCCCTGGAGTTGATGCAGACCCGTGAACTCCCTTTTGCGGTGGGGTCTGGAGGCTCCCCAGCATTTCATATCCAGCCCTAACTAATTAGAACAGAACAGGGTCCTGGAAGCCCCCTGCCTTGGCAGTGTTAACCCGTTGCTGCACCTTGGGAGGGATGTGGGGGTCACAGGGGAGGGACCCTGGCAGGCAGAGTGGCCAGAGTTGGTCTGGATGTGTACCGAGCACAACTGAGCCTGGCTGCTCTGTAGCTTGCCCTCTTGCATGGTCCCCAAGATGGTGCCACACTCTGTGCAGGACAGCTCCATCCTGTCTGCTTTGGGCTAGGTCACATGGGCCTCAACTTCCCCCCAACTTCTGGACCCCCTGAGATCCTTTTGTCCTTACTGATAGACAGAGACAGAGAGGGAGGCAGAGACGAGACTGAACTTGTTGGGTCTCCTCTACCAACCATGACATGTGGGCCCAATGACCTCTGTTCTCATGTTATCTTTCTCACAGATGCCCCGGGGGCCCCTGGACCACCTGTACCAGATCCACAATTGCTTTGCTTAGCTAGCTCAGGTTTGGGTTGGTTTTCCAGTTAGTGAGCTTTCCCTCCACCTCCCCCCTCAACTCCTTGAGCCCCCCCACAGCACTTGCTGGACTCAAGGTTGGTTCTGCAGTACCTGGGAGCCAGCTGCAGGTGCCAGCGGCAATCAGGCAAACCGGCTTAGCCGGTTCCTGGGAAGCAGGCTGTGCCCTTATCAATACCAGGGAAAGGGGAAAGAGAAAGCCTCTCTTGGGTGAGCCTTGGGGATCTGCAGGGTCAGTGCTGGTCTACTCATACAGAGCAGGGAGACCAGCCATCCACTTGGCAAGTTCATGGCCTCCTGGAAGGGTTCATTGTCATGGCAAGGGTCATACTTACGGTAGAACAGAATGAACTTCTGGGCAGTGAGTGCCAGGGACGCGTTCCAGGGCCTGGGCAAGACCCTGAGCCCGAATGCTTTCATTTCCTCTTCTCATCCGTCTGTGAAGCAGGGTGAGGATGATTCAATAGAGGCTCAAGGTCAGCGTCCACCCCAGATGGCCCTGCCCTGCAGGCCTGCAGTGGAGTTCACAGATGGGGTTCTCCCCACCTTGGCTCTACTTGGAGTTCGGGTAAAGATCACTTCCCCTGGGTAAAGAGTAATAGAGTTAATTCATTTCCCCCTTGTTGTTTCCAAGTAACATATTACCAGTGGGAATTAGGTGAAAGTTTGTTCTGCCCCAGCTAACCTGCCACATGTAGCTGGAACCCCAGCACTTCGGCTGCTTTCACAGACCCTGGGCCTGTCGGGAGCATGTGTGTGTGTCTTGTTACGGGGCGGTTTGCCATTGCTCTTGTGCTCTGGAGGGATATTTGGCCTCTTGTTCCCCATATAATTTATTGAGTGGTCTTCATCCCATGTAAAGGGCAACTCTGAATCCAGCAGCTACGGAATGCATGCCATGGCCATGGTAGAGGGGTGAACAACCCCTTCAGGCCAGGAGGTGCCTGGGATCTGATGGCCTGGGCTCCAAGGATGTCCTCATTTAGTTCTGAGTGGCCAGGGGGGCTGTGAGAGGGTCAGGGTGCTTAACCCCTGCCTGGCATGGTGTTTGTGGTCCGTCAGTAGGGCTTGTGACAGGTGGGTGAAGGGTAAGTTGGATGCCCACACCACGGCCCTGCGTCTTCCTGTCTGGTGCACCTGCCCCTCGTGCCGCGTGCACTTGGCCATCTGAAGGCAGCTTTCGCTGTGGCTTCAGGCGGCCCCCATGGCTTCTGTAGTGGCTTGGCCTTTCCATCTCCAGCTAGTCTGTCCCTGTCTGGCCTTTCTCCTGCCACCCTTGCAGAGGGCTCTGAGACCCAGTGAACTTTGCCTTCTCTTCACACTGCCCCCCTCCCTGCGCCCCAGACCCCAGCCACACACGTAGCATGTCCCTCTGGCCAGCCTGCAGCCACCCCCTCACCACAGCTGCCTTCTCTGTGCCACCCTGAGCTCTGCCAGGCTGAGCTGCCTCCACTGAGGATTTTCCCAGGGTTGGTGAGGAGGGGAGGGCATCATCCTGACATGGAACTGGGGGCTGCCAGTGATGCACGTGGCAGGGGGTAGACGAGGAGAGTAGGCAGTTCTGGAAGCTGCTCAAGTTCTTGGAGCCACGCTGTTGTTATTAAGCTCAGGCTCCTGGCTCCTACTCTTCCCCTCTGCTGTCCCTAGGGAATAGGGTGGAGGGTCCCAGACAGCCTCATCCTTGCCTGAATCACACTGTCCCCATCCTCTACCACAGAACGTTCACCTGCCGTCATGCCTGGAGAGTTGGGCAGGGCTGTCCCAGAACACTTCCTCCCTCCCATGGCAGTCTGTCTAGAGCAGGTGCAGTTCCCTCTCTCAGTTGGGGTCTCTTCTTTGCAAGGCTCCAAACATTTGCCAGCCTCCTAATGTCCCCCTCCAGGTAAGGGCCCCTCCCAGCCACCTCACCATCTGGCTGGACACCATTTCCAGCCCCTCTGCTCCCAGGACCGGCTGCCCCGGCACACACACCCAGGTGTGGTAAGCAGGGCTGGGCCAGCTAATAGAGTACCCTGCCCTGCCCTGCCCTGCCCCCCAGCTCCTGCCCCAGGTGTTCGGCACCCTGGGAACTCTGCTGCATCATGGCTCAGGTGGGGGTGCCCCTGTCTGCCCGGTGGCCCTGCCGACTCTCATGGCCCTCGTGACCATGTGCCACCTGGGCAAGGAGCAGGTGCCACCCTACTTGCCCCCTCCCCAGGGGCAGCTTCCTTGCTAAACATGTTTGTGCCTTCCAGGAGCCACTGTGAACCTGGTTCTGTGGTCCTGTGCCCGCCCCCAGCTCTGCCTCAGGCACCTTCTCCTGACTGGTGAGGAGACCCCCAGGCAGGATCCATAGACACCCCCTGTGCCCTGCCGGCCCTCCTCCCTCAGGCTTTGTCAGCCTCCACTCCCCTCTTTTTTGATGCAAGGCAGGGAAACCAGCACTCCTCTGGGCAGGTATAGTCCCAACCCCTTTCCATCCCAAGTCCTCCAGCAGGAAAGAGAGGAGCAGAGTGGAGCAGGCTGCGGTTAGAGACCACGAGCCTGTGTCTGAGACAGCCAACCAGGTAGAGGGTCTGCAGTAATCCAGGTGGCAGGACTGGGTCACCCCTTGGCCCAGTGACAGCAGCAACAGCAGGTGGGGCAGGAGGGGCAGGCAGTGGACGTACGTGGAGAGTGAGAGGGAAGACTCCCAGCATCTTATGGAGTAGGAGAGAGCAGCAGATGCCCTACCACAGTTGTCCTTTGCTGCAGGCACCTTTAGCGTCCTCTCTGCAGAGGAGCTGGGCTTGTCCCTGGCAGGGAGGGTATGCAGTAGGGGCAGGGGCGGTGTCAGAGGAGCCCTGCCCAAAGCTGGCAAGAGGGGCAGAGGTGAGGAGCTCGGGGGTGGGGGAAGGGACCAGTCACTTGGATGGTACTCGGTGTCACCAGGAAAATCAGTGCCCTAGTTATAACTCAGGTTACTGCCTCTCAGTATTCTGTATTCTTTTGCTTATTTTAATTTTTTTCAGAAGTTTGAGCATCTTGCATGGAGCTCTTTGTTCTTCTGCTGTCTCTGCCTTTGTGATACCATAGGAAACTGCCTTCTTTTTAAATAGGGCATCACTTCTGGGCTCCCCCGCCCCCCAAAGCGTCTTCGAGAAGCAAAGATCTTCTGATGGCAGGAGGAAAGGCCGGCTGCTATTCTTGTAGTTGATTTTTCCAACAGCTTCGTTAGGCGATAATTTCTCTCCAGTTGCTCTAAGAATGTTCTGCAGATACAGATCTGGCTTTGTTTTGCAGTGGAATCTAAGGGGAAAAAAATTTAGCAAAATAAGCTGCTTCCTGAATAGCAGCCGTTGTTGTCCGCCACTGTCCATTCGTCGGCACCTTTTGGGTTCAACCCTTAATCTCAGATGCCCTCTGCCCGGGAATGCAAACCAAACCATTGGCCATTGTGTAAGTGAAGGAAATGATCTTTAGTGGTGCAAATTTTTACAGCTGAGGTTACAAGATGACCCTTGTCCCAGATTTGAAGGTCGTCCAAGGTTGTCCATGGTAGGAGACCCTTTTCATGTCACTCAGCCTCGTCCCTTAGGGGGTGGGGGGGCAGGGCTGCCGTGATGGCCGCTGGGTGACACTGGGGTGACTTTGTTCTCTGGGCCCTGCAAGGCCGGTAAGAGGAGCTGCATGCCACGGGTCAGTGCCCGTGCAGCTGCCCTGAACTTACAGGCAGAGCCGTGCCCTGACACACCTCTCAAGCAAATGCTCATCATTTGTTCCCATTCTGGGTGTTCAACCTGTCCTGAATGAGCGAGGCACAGGCCTCATCTCCCCTGTGTAGGTTCCAAGGGGAGCTTTCTATGGGTGTCCCAGCTCTGTGTGCATTCTAGATGGAGGGGGCATGGAGCAAACAGATTCGGGCACTGGGCAGCCTGGGAGAGGGACTTGCAGGGGCTGCTGGGCCGTTTTTGGGGTCAGACCCACATGAGTCTGTGTACCTCTCTGGAAAGAAAACAGGATCATAGGGTGTACCAGACTCCCAACCAGGGGTCCATGCTTTGGTCTCACCTCCTCATCCTCCAGGTGGAACGGCTGCCCTAGGTGGGTTGAGAGGGGTTCTTCCGGCCTCTCCCTGGGACCAGTGCGGGGCCAGAGAGCAAGTGTTCCTTCTGCGTGTGGTGCTTTCTTTCCCAGACCTTGCTTCTGAGCCGCCCACCCATCCCTTTAAGCTACAAGTGAGCCCTGTCGGGGATATCGGGCCAGTTTTCCTGTTTGGGACAGTCCCCTGGTTTCTCAACTAGGAGCCCTTGCCCCGACGTGGTCATCCAAGGCCAAGTACAATGTGTCTGTGGTCAAGAGCACAAGGATAGTTGAGTGTTGTCCCGGGAGACAGGGCCGCCCAGCAGGTGCACTTGGGAGATGGAGAGGAGGTGGGTGAGTAACCCTGGAGACCTCCGGGGATAGTGACTGGGCTAAGAGGACCCTCCCAGAAGAGGAAAGGAGGAGGGGAAGAAAGACTAGAACAAGCAGAGGATGGGAGGAAATGAGAACAGCGCATCGCTGGCCCTGGTGGCCTCTGGTTTTTGTCTCTTTGTCACAGCAATTGGTTTTCCCAGGCCATTTATAGCCTGCTCCAGGAGACAGAACCCGGCTGTGTTTAGATATTGTAGAGGTTTTGGCCCCATGTATCCTGTGTAATCCACCTTTCAAAACAAAACTCCGGGAGAGTAGACAGAACTTAAGTCCCGGGGCTGGACCCAGAGTAGACCCCGGGCGCTCTGCAGAAGTTTCCTGACTAGCCTCCGCGGGATGACAGCCCCCTCCCCATGGGGTAGTTAGGATGGCTTGGAGCCAAGTCTTGGGGCAGTACCTGACCACCTGGCGTGTGGGGAGTGAGACGTGAGCGTGAACATGGCCAGTGGCCCTGCAGAGGGAAGGGAGTATTGACGTCACTGCCCCCTCCCCTGCCCTGTTTGTTTTGCTAGTCTCCAGGTTGTTTATTTTTTCCCTCAGCAGTCAAATCCCAGTTGTAGTTCACGGAGACTCCAGACTCCCCCATAAACCTGTATAAGGCTGAGCGCTTTGTTTATGGAATCGAGGAAGCAAAGCCACAAGGAAGTCAGGCGGTGGTGATGAGATTCCTTCTGAGAACACGTGGTGTCATTACACACTTTCCCTGCACTAAATCCCCGGGCAGTGTCTGGGGGAGAACTCTTGCCGGGCGGAGGGCTGAGCACCACTTAGCTCGTCCAATCAGGCATCCATTCCTACAAACCGTGAACCTACCCATCACCCCTCGGTGGCCTGTGTCTCAGGGTCCTTGGGTCTTGCTGTGTTTTTCTCCTCTGGTCCATCCAGGTCGGTCTTCCATTGCTCTTGGCTTGGCTCCACCTTGGTCTGTGGTCGGCTGCTGGGTCTGTGGGCACTAGCAGGCCAGAGAAGGGCTCGCTGACCTTGAATGGCATTACCCAGGGATCTGGCATTAGCCTTGGGTGGGATCACCTCTGTTCTTCTCCCCCTTGATAGACCAGCCAAGGCCAAGTACAACATGAGAACCAATACCAACATACAGGTGCTTTTCTTTGTTCTTCTTCTTCTTCTTTTGGAATTTTTTTTATTGGAATGGCAGATATACAAGACAGAAGGAGATACAGAGAGAAAGATCTTCCATCCGCTGGTTCATCCCCAAACGACCACGTTGGCTGAAGCTGAGCCAAGCCGAAGCCAGGAGACAGAAGCTTCTTCTGGGTCTCCCATGTGGGTACAGGGTTCCCAAAGCTTTGGGCCGTACTCGACTGCTTTCCCAGGCCACAAGCAGGGAGCTGGATGGGAAGTGGAGTAGCCAGGATTAGAATTGGCGCCCATATGGGATCCTGGTGCATGCAAAGCGAGGACATTAGCCACTAGGAGACCATGCTGGGTCCTGCAGGTATTTTTCAAGTCTCTGCTCATGTCAAGTTTATGAATATCCCCAGTAGTGACAGCAAGTTCATAGGGAGCAGTGCTGTGAAGTAGCGGGTAAATCTACAGCCTGCAGCACCAACATTCCATGTGGGCACTGGTGTGTGTCCTGGCTGCTCTACCTCAAATCCAGCTCCCTGGTAATGGCTGGGGGGAAAAGCAGTGGAAGATGGTCCAAGTGTCTGAGTCCCTGTCATCCAAGTGGGAGACCCCGGGTTCTGGCTTTGGCCTGGCCCAGCCCTGACTGTTGTAGCCATTTGGCAAGTGAACTAGCAGATGGAAGATAGCTTTCTGTAACTCTGACTTTCCGGTAAGTCAGCATGAAGGCCCAAGGAGCAAGGCCAGGGGAGGATAGTGTGTTGCTGTTTATGGTATCTGCCACATGGAGAAATGCTCTTTCTTGGTGCTCAGAGTGGTGACCACAGTTGGAACCTTATTCCTGCGCCTGCCTGAGTTCCTGTAGACAGGTTTCCACCCCTGACTCCTGAGGTCTTCCCAGTTCCCAGGGCTCTGTTTACATTTTCTGTAACCCTAGGGTGGTTTGCATTTTTGAGCTGTTCAGGGGCGGAGTTTACATTGAGCTTTTAATTCTATCTCCTCCACAGCTCCTTTCTTTGCGGGAGGTTCAGGCCCGGCCCACAATAAGCAGCCTCATGCATGTCTGTTGCATAAGTGACTTAACTTTCCTTTATAGAGAAGAGGGGTGATTGGGACAGCAAGGTCCCCAAACTCGCTACTGCCATAGTTTCCAAGCATGAGAACGGAAGCATTGCCACCGAGTGTGGCTCCGAGGGGTGAACTCTAATTTGATCTAAGTGTCCTTTGAGCTTGCTTGCAGCGAAAGACTCCTGCGGTTCTGCGGCCCAACCCCTCCGCCTCACCAGCTCTCTCTGAGCTCCATCGTGTGTGTCCCGGATCCCCCAAGATTTCTGTGACAGGGGAGTGAAGCAGCCACCGCATCCCTGCCTTTGACAACATCACACAGCGTCTTTCAGGGAGGCGATGCTCGGTGCCGTGGGCGTTGTCGTGTGGAGGTGTAAGGGCGTGGATTCTGAGTTGTGTATTGGGAGAGGAGTTAAAGCTGGGTCTTGCAGATGGAGAGGGGCTCTCTGTTTTGGCACTGCCAGAGAAATGGGCCGGGAGGTCTGGGGAAAGGGGGCAATGGGCCTGGTACACCCCAAGATAGACATGGGTTCTTGGGGACTGCAGCCTGTGAAGCATGATGGAGGACACCCTTGCAGTGGGCAGTGTGGAGTCTGAACCAGACTGGCTGTTGTGTTGGTCTGCGAGGACCCTGGTGAGCCAGGGACCTTACCAGCAGGCACATGTCTGCTCCTGTTTCGGAGCCTGGATGCCCAGGGTCAAGGTGTCAGCAGGGTTGGTTCCTCCCAAGGTCCCCCTTTCCTCATCTTGCATGCCAGGGGCCTCCTAGGACCTTTCCGGCCATGTTCCAGGTCCAGTGCCCAACATCCCCAAGTGACTGTTGTGAATCCAGGCGTCAACACTGAGACGGAGCCAGGGGCCACTCAGGGCTGGCCATTGCTGACAGTCCAGCGCGCTCAAAGCAGCTGCGGCTGTCTTGCCTGGCTTCCTAGGGCTCACCTCCTAGACCTGGATGGGGAGCCGACCTTTGCACGCTTGGGCCTACCTCTGGTTTCATCCCTGCCACTTGCCAATGTCTTGCGTCCAAGGCCATCCAGGATAAGAAACCCTCTCTGGCCCAGCTGGCAGCAGACCAGATGGGCTTATGCCAGGATTCAACTCCCTGTAAAACTAGGGCCTGGTGCAGGCCCAGGCGCCCCCTTCTGCCTGTGGCCACCCCCTTCCTTCCTGCTGACTTCTATCCCCAGGATATGACTCATGATCGGCTTCCCCTTCTCTTGTAGTTTTATTTGTAGCCGGGAGTGGCTAACATGACATGGAGGTTTCTGGAACATTCCAGGATGGAATTTGGCTGCAGGCTGAAAAGCCAGTGAGAGCAAGTTGAGGATAATTACTCTCTTGCGTTCTTCTCTCTCTCTTTCTCTCTCTCTCTCTCCCCTGTTCCCTTCACCCTCTCCTTCCTGCCTGTGAGCGGGGGTGCACCCATACACAGTTGCTACCACATTTTGCAAAGCCACAGGCACGCAGAGTGAAGGAGCTGGTCGGGATGTGCAAGTCCTGGGTGGAAGAGCCAGACCAGCCTTGTGTTTGCCCACACACAGGCTGTGACCAGTGGCCATGCATGCCGGTGGCTGTGGATGCTCTCAGGCCTCCAGCCAGATGCCTCCTAGTGATGGCAAGTATGAGTGGTGAGCATGTGGTCTGCTGGGGCCTGCACGGAGCCTGCCAGATGGGCCAGGCTGGACCCCTCCGAGCCCGTGTGAGGAGGAGGAAAAGCTTTCTGGGCACGTCTCCTAGCTCAGCAGAGGACCGGGGACATGGAGAATGGCAGGGATGCAGCTGGGGCCTGGGCAGGGCCTTGGTCAGGCGTCTCTCCGGTCAGTCCCTCCTCCCACTAGAGCTGTCCCAAACTGGAGTGGCATCATATCTCTCATCTGCCCTCACCCTGTGTGTCTCTCTGATGGCATCCACTGTGCCCTCTTCCCTGGTCCAAGGTTAGCTGGGTGGCAAGTGTAGTCTGCTTTCCCTTCCCCACCTTCCCAGCCATTGTGACAGGGACAGGCGAGTGCCCTGTGTGAGTCAGTAAGATCCTCCCAGGGCCTTGTAGCGGGAGACCATCGGCATCCTCCTGCAAAATGGCCTCCACTGGGCACTGAGCCCTGAGTAGCCCCTCGGGACCACGAGGGGAGAGCCTGATAGAGCAAGCAGCTCACCAGGAGATGGCAGAACCAAGAAGGTTGAAAGGGAGAACAGGTCCTGCTTCTGTTGATCCTGCTCAGAGGCAACCTAACAGGATGGAGCACAGCCCCCAGAGGAACACATGAACGTGGGCCGTATTCTCCGTCACCCTGCAGGAGCGGCTGTGCATCGGGGGATGGTCACGTCGGAGGCTCTGGTTGGAGACTGCAGACATGTATAAGCACATATGTCTAATAACCCACACATATATATCAAAGACCCTGGAGGAAAGGGAAAAAGAAATTCCGCAGGGTGTCTGAGAGTTGGGGTAGGACACCGTTCCACAGAGTACTGTTGAGCTATGTCCCCCATTCTCGTATCTGTGCCCTGCAAGGCCAGGAGAGACCCACCCCCCCAGCCATCCTCACCGTGGGGCTGCTCCTCAGAGGCCTGGAACAAAAGTCACCTATAAGGTGCAGGTGTTGCTCTAAACCTGAAGACACTGGCCACAGAAGAGAAAATTTACCTGAAGTAAGCAGAAGGAACTAATGGTGAGCTGAAACCGAAGAGAATGAGAATTGGAAAAAAAAAACAAACAGAATAACAAATTGGAAAGCTGATTGTTTGAAAATATCAATCAAATAAGCAAATCTAGATTGATCAAGGAGAGAAATAAAGTCAGCACTAAAGCAAGACATTAGGATAACTGTCTCCAAGATAAAAAGGATTGCTAAGTGCAATGCTATGAAACCATGGCATGCTAATAAACTGGACAACTTAGATAAAAGGACACATTTCTACAAAGATTCAGACTACCAAAGCTGACTTGAAGAAATGGAAAACCTGAATAAATTCCTAACAAGACCTCAAGTGCATCAGCAGGAAAGCACCCACCAAGCCCAGCCCAGCCGAGGCGAGTTCACTGCTGAAATCTAACAGATGCAGGCAGAATGAACACCACCTCCTCCCAGAGCTGCCCAGGAACACCTCCGGTTCCTTCCACGTGGTCAGGGTGATCTGGACAGCAAATAAAGATGTGGCAGGAAAGCCACAGGTCAATGTTTTCATGAACTACAGATGCAAGATTTGTGATGAGACAGCATCTAGCACCATTGAAACACACACACACACACACATGGTCAAGTTAGATGCATCCCAGGAATGCACGGGTCATCTGATATCTGAAAATAAGTCAGGGCTGGTAAAGCCCAGAAACTGCACACCCACGGCCACAAAAATCCAACATGCTTTCGTGATGAAGGCATCCAAGGCGATGACCAGAATGGACCCTCCTCCACCAGTAAGCACCGTCCCCCAAAGGCCCACAGAGGCCTCCGACTGGGTGCAGACACCCTTTCTCTTAAGATCTAGAGCAGACTGCAGATGTCCATCCTGCCACAGCTTCTCAGTGTCGACCTGGAGACCCGGAACCTCCAGCCACAGAGCACGGCACAGGCTGTGAGCTCCACCAGAGAAAACACCCAGTCCCCAGAGAAAAGGACTAGGACTAGGAGTTGGGATCACCCCTAGGTCATGGAGTGGGAGGGACAGTTTGATTTCACCCTTCGGGGTTTCCAGCATTTTCTATTAGGAGCAGCTTTGTAGAAGGTTTTGGGGAAGACCGTGCCTGAACCGGTTTGGACAGAGAGGACAGTGTGTTCCAGATGGTACAGCGTCAGAGCGAATAGCTAGAGCACGGGGGATGACGGGGATGATGTTGGAAGAGGTCTGCCTTGCTTGGCCTTGAACTTGAGGGCAGTGGGAGTTCATGTAGGGGACAGAGCAGAGGCTCTGGTTCAGCATCAGGAAGCATGTAAAGGAGAAAGAGATAATAGGAGGCAGAGAGAAGGGGGGACCCTGGGAAAGAGCTTTGTCACAGAGGTCATCAGGGCCAGCAGGTGGCCAGGGAGTCTCCCCTTGTCCCTGGCCTGGGTGCTCTCAGCTAAGAAGCAGAGAGCCTGGGAGAAGATCACTGTTGGGGTGTGGGGTGGCGGGGGAGGGCTGGCTCCACCAACAGCCTTCTCGTGCTGCTGCAAGGACTCCCTGAAGAGAAAAGGGTGCCGGATGTGAGGGGCCCCTGGCTTCCCAGCTTCCAGGACCCCAGCCAGAGAGAGCCTGGGAGTTCTGCAGCCTCTTCAAGGGAGGCAACACAGGCATAGCTGTAAATGTTCATCTGTCCTTCCTGCTACCCACCCATCTATCCATTCTTCCTACCTTCCATGCATTTGCCGCCCACCCACACATCCATGCATCTGTGTATCCGCCCACCCAACCATCTGTCCATCCATCCACGCACCCTTCGACTCGCCCACTCATCTTTCCACCACTCCATGCATGCATGCTTCCACACACCCATTCACCCATCCATCCGCCAGGCTCCCTCCTCATCCCCACGGCCAGCATCCACCCATCCATCCTTCCTTTCTTCAATGCATGCATCCATCTACCTGTTTCATTCAACTAATATTTACTGTTCACTATCCCTGTAATGGGCCTTGGCTGGGCTATGAAGGATGGAGAGATCACACAGAGTTCCTATTTCCCCAACTTCCAAGGGCTCACAGCACAAGGTTATGGTTCCTGTGCCAGGGTCGGGCATCCTGACAATGTACTCAGCCAGGAGAGCTTCCCGGAGGAGGAACTCTGGCATCCTGTGCTTGCGCCTTGCCCAGGCTCTCAGTGCCTTCAGAAATCCAGGCGATGGGTGTTGGGTAGCTCCAGCACCACCGAAGCCCCGGTTGGCGAGGAAGCCCTGGCCCATATGCCTGGCTCAGCCCCAGAGGGCTGTGGAGAGGCGGGTGTGTTCCTTGAATTCCTGCCTTCCCTGAACTATTTTTTGCAACCAGTGTCTGTGTAAGTTTCATCGCCTTTGGAAACCAGGCTTTCAGTGCTCCAGTCCCAGCTCTCTGCTCAGATCATGCTGGCCCGGCTGCAGCTGCCTTTTCCGGCCATCAGGGAGCCTAGAGACCCCGGCTGGGTCCTGAAGATCCTGGTCCTTTGGCCTTCCACCCCTGGCCTCCCTCCGCTCGCCCGAATTACCGCTCCTGCATTCTCAATAAGTTCCCAATCGTTTGCTGCCATCCACTTGGCATTTCGCCACCCAGAAGAACTTGGAGCCATCTGCAGTCTTGGGAAGTTCAGGCTGTTCTCCTTCCAGGAAAAAAAAAAAAAAAAGGAAAGGAAAAAAAGAAAAAGAAAAAAGAAAAAGCGTGTTACATAAGCCAGAGCCCAGCACATCCTTACCCGCTGGGGTTCGGAGTCACACCTCTGACTGCTGGCAGCTCCCTTTGCTCCCCTGTGTGGCTTGGGCCCACCAAGGCATGACCTGTTCCCTGGCAGAGCCTCCACGGGGGGCCCCAGAGGGAGACCCCTACTCCTTCTCTGGGAGCCCTCTGCATGCCTCTCCCACCTTACAGAATCCGTGTGGCTGGCTTGTGATCTTCATTCTTTGGAGACACAGGGGGTGGTCTCCAGGACCTGAGGGCGTCTGCAGCCCCATGGGGACCCTCGCCTGCTTTGTCCTGGCCACCTGCTCAGACTGCTTGGCCTGGCCAGGCCTGGCTGTGACTAGTTCCGCCTCTCAGAGGGGCCTGACCTCTGCTTGCTCATCTTGAATGGTTCTGTTTGGGTGTTGCCCATGACATTGGCTCTGTGTGGGTGGGTAAACGTGTGTTCATTGTGACAACATGAGAAATTTAAACTACAAAGGCAGCACCACTGACCATACCAGAACTAACTACTGCAGATGCGCACAGGCTTGGAGAATCTGGAACGTACTGTGGGCTCTGGGGGGGGGAGCGGGGGTTCTAGTGCCATCCCCAGGCACAGAGGATCCAGGCTCCCCCGTATTCTCTGCTTCATTCCTAGCTGGCCACAGCAGGACCTCCGAAGGCCAGCTGACCTCCAAAGGCCAGCTGTGGCTGGGCAAGTGAGAGCAGCTGTAGGAGCGAGCTGGGCAGCAGCGGAGTGGGGAGGGGGCGGGCAGCCAACTCTGCCGGTGAGGGTGGCCAGGAGAGCTTTGGGCAGGGGGTGACCCTACTGCTGGACAGGAGCCTGCTGGCTGGCTGGTGACAGCCTGGGACCCCTGACTGTGTGTGCCTTCTGCCCCCAGGGCTCCTATATGTGATGTTTGCTGCCCTGCCCCATCCTCCCCACCCTCTCCTGCCGCAGCCCACTTTGGGGTTCTCCTTTAAGCAATCACCCCTATGTCAGGTCCTCCCTACCTCTCAAAGCCATGGCGTCCACGTGCTACCCTGTTGTAAGCACTCGCAGTTTTAGTTTGAATCAGCCCACTTTCTCTCTCTCTTTTTTACCTTAAATCTATTTAAAGGAGAAACTTTATTCTAACACAGGAAATGGAAGGCCGGTCTCCCACTTGCTCAGGCGCTGCAAATAGAAGGTGATCACGAGACAGAAACAGACACCTCCCCCCTGCGCCCTGCTTCCCCTCCCCCCTGCGCCCTGCTTCCCCTCCCCCATCCCTGGCTCAGTGCATGCTGCGCTAGCCTCTTGTTGTCCTGACCGGAGAAGCAGGGTGGGCACCATCCTGGTGCCCTTTTATGTCCTCACAGGAGTGGGATGGCTGGACTAGGCAGAGGCAGCCTTCCCCTGGTGCCCTTGGGTGGTGTTAAATGGGTGGTGTTAAATGCAGTGACCCCCAACTCTTTGCTGGGTGCCCTGCACTGTCCCCGGCGGTTTTGTGTATGTGGAGCCATTCTGTTGTCCCTCCCCATGAGTGCAGGTGTAGAGCCTTCCTGTGTCACCTTGGCCCCAGATGTTTGTGTACAGCTCCACTTCCAAGCCACCAGTTAATGAACCCATTCTCTTGTCTCTTGCTCTGTGCACACCCCCAAGGAGGTGGGAGAGGGGAAGGAAGCTGCCAGAGCCTGCAGGTGTTGGGGGGCAGGGGGAAACGCTATGGGAAGGGAGGAGCTGAGGGGGCCAGAACACCCCTCTCCCTATTCCTTCAGGTGGACTGAGATGGGCATTTGCTTTTTCGGTCTGAAGCAAAGGCGAGCCCTCTGCTGTGCGGGAAAGCCCAGCAGGCTCCAGCTATCCCCTGTACATCTGGGCCTTGGGATGTCATCTTGCAGAACTCCAGGATGGCTGTGAGGTTCCTCCAAGTGCCGTCCACAGCAGCCCCAGAAGGCCAAGGCCAAATACTGATCCCGACGCACCTCCCCCACCCCAGGAGCCCTTGGCACCAGACTGTCTTCGGAGCTGGCCAGGGCCGGGCTGGCCCTGACTGATCGCCGGGCAAGGCGAGGTGAGGGGGCATCTGAAGACATTACACATGCTGATGAAGGACTCAGCCCCACCCCTTTGCAGGACTGCTATTCGATTAAAAATAGATCATTCCTGGAGGTTGTATCCCCACCATGGAGGCAGCGGCTTTCTGGTGTTGCAGGAATAATGATTGCCATCTGAGTCTCCAACCTAGTTGACGCAAGGCAATTAGCCATCTCTGCCCGCAGCTGACATGCTGTTTGCACCTCCAGGAGCTTCCAGGAGGGAGGCGCAATGTGGGAGAGGATAATTAAATCTTATTAGGGAATCCAGGATGTCGCTGTGCTCCTTCTGAGTGCTTCCCGTGGTTCCTCCTTTTGGGGCTGGGGTTTGCGTCTTATTGGCTCACACCTGAAGGAGGGAACGCCCCTTCCTCTCCGCCCCCCTCCAGCCAGGCTCTGGTCCGTGTTGACCTCCCATACTGAGAAGCAAGTCTGGGTGGTGAAGCTTGGCCGGAGTGTCTGTTGCTGCCACCGTGCCCCTCGTCCCGGCATGGTTTTCTCTCCACAGTCTCCCCCACTGGCTGTGCTGCCAGACTGGAATCTCCCTCCCATTAAAGGTAGGCACTTCATCTAACTCAGAGCCAGCTCCAGGCACAGGCGTGCGCCCCAGGTGCCCTGTGAAGGAGGGAGTGGGTGGCTGAGGGCTGAGTGGGCCCGAGGCTGGCTTGTCCCTGTTGGGCCGCAGCTGTCACCACAGTAGGTTTCCCGCTGGTGTTGTGGGCCTCATCTTCTCTAAGTGTTTAAGTATCATAAGAGCAGTGCGTTTCAGAAATACATGTTGATGACAAGCTTTATCTTTCCTTTCCGGAGGAAGTAAATGCTTTAGCGTAGCTTGCACGTGCTGCATGTCACGCTCAAACCTTACCCCCTTGTCAGCAGCTCTGCTGTCCTCTCTGCCCACCCTCGCTGTTGAATTCTGAACTCAGGTGTCGGCAGCTTATGGGGAGTTGGACCGGCAGCTGGTGATCTCTGAGGGGGCGGAGCTCAGGTTACGGGGGAGGAGCTTAGCGAGGACGCCGCACCTGCAGCGACTTAGGCATCTCCTATGCAGCTCCCAGGTCCACCCGTGATGCTTAATGGCCATGCTTGTTTCAGAGACAAGAGTGATGTCGGTTGGGGCAGGTGGATGACTTGTGGCAGGAAGACACACCTTAATCACAGTAATGATAGTTCGCATGCGTGCAGGCAGGCGTCGTGTTGTACCAGAGACCTCAACAGTTGGAGCCTTTGAGGTAAGAGGCTTATTTCTCTGAGATCCTTGATATAGCGGCCCAAGAGCCAGAACTGTGACCCAGGTGCCTTCCATCCTCGTGCTCCGCCAGCCTTTGGGTTTGGTCCAATTAGCAATGCTCATTACAGCCTCGTTGTGAGTCCGACAAGGAGGATAGGAAGTCTGGAGCTGATACATCATTTCAAGTAGATGTCTTCTGTTGGCCTAACCTGGTCATGCGGCTGCAAGGGAGGCTGGGAGGTACCGGCTCCGTCTGGTAGCCACATGTCAGGCTAAAATGTCTGTAACCTGTGCGAGGAAGAGGAGGAGGAATGGGCCTGGCAGCAGTTTGTAGCCTTACAGTGTAGCTCGCAGGAGGGCCATTAAGGCTGCTCCCTCACAAGGTAAGCGGTCGTTTTATCTCAGAGAGTGCCGAGATCCGCCTTGGGGAGAACCTGTGCTTAGAGCAATTTAGGAGCATGGGAGACCTGATTGACACTCTGCCACAGCAGAGCTGAGCAATGACAGGGCAGCAGTGAGGACCGCAAGGTGACTGCATATGGGTTCCCCCGTGCCTTCAGCCTTGTTTGTTTACTCCCCAGGAAAAGCCTAGAAGGAGTGCACTTGGCGTGGTCCACGGTGGGCCCAGGCGCCTCACAAGCAGAGCCCCGTTCAACTCGCCACCCACCTGGGGCAGGCAGGGTGAGCTCTGTGAAGTTGCCTGAGCTCCAGGGACCTTGGGAGGGTGTGGGGGAGCGGGGGCCGTGGGGCTGGCCAGGTGGCTGGCCAGGTGGCTCTGCTTATCATTTTGGTGTTAGGGATCTTTGAGTTCTGGCTTTCTTGCGGGAACCATGGCTGTATGTCTCCTAATTCTCAACTCTGGTCTTCTCTGTGCTCTGTCTCTGGCGCCTTTCAGCTCAGCCAGGCCAAGTGTGGGGATGTGCCGAATGCTTGTAGCTTCACAGTGCCAGTTCCCCTGCACCATGGCCAGGGTACTGCATGAAGGCTGTGATAGGGCTGAGCACCGCCCACCCCCCAGTCACCGCCAGGACAGGGAAGGTCTGCTTAGATGTGGGGTTGGGGAGGAGTCCGCCATGACAGCAGAGCGGCCGGCAAACGGGAAGCTGGAGGGTGTACCAGCACAGATTTGAGTGGGAGAGGCTGGGGGCAGGGTGTGGAGCCAGAGGCTGTCAGAATCGTTTGGGTCTGGGGTGATGAGGGCTGGGGGTGGTAGCAGAGGGAAGGGAAGGAACAAATAGGGAGGTGAGGAGGACTTGGTGGAAAGTGCAGGGGCAGAGCAGGGATCGAGGGGTCCCCCCTACCCCCTGGACACCCAGGACTTCTGGCTCAGAGGTGAGGGGCCTTGAGAGACGTTGCCTGATGATGGCACCTGAGAACCCACTTTGGGTGTGAGATGGAGGCTCCAAGCCAGACAGGTGTCATCTAACAGGGACCCCCGGTTTCCTCCTACCAGAGCCGGCCAGAGCAGAAGCAATCAGCATTTCTCCTAACACACAAAGCAGCCACACTGTGCTGGGCACCATCCCGAGCTGTGGGACTAAGCAAAAGGCAGAGGCCCTTCCAGCCCCCAAGGGCCAGGGACAATAACATAGCCAAGACCCACAGGCTGGAGAATCTGGCTGGGAGAACCAGAAAGCTGATGTCACAGTGTCCGCTCTCACCCGACACAGACACGGGGTCCCTTTGCCCCCTCAGTGTTGGAGAATGGATGGGAACTCACTGGTCCTAGGAGGGCAGGGGCTCCTGGATGGCCACAGCCATGGCAGCGCCAGGCAGCACAGCCCTTCAGGAGACACTCGACCTCATGAGACTCAAGAGCCTGGGAACCAGGCCCACGGTGAGACACCATCTCACGGCAATGAGGTTGGCAGTCTGATGTCACCAGGCGCTGGAGCAGGACCCTTAAGTATTCCTCCCCCTTAGGGAAAGTTTGTTGTGCCCTGGCCACACAGTGAGCATCTTCAAGCCCCATGCAATTGTTCCTTCCACCACCAGCTCCACATCATAGGGAAACTTTTTCTTTAAAAAAAAAAAAAAAATGTATTGAAAGGCAGTGTTAGAGAAGGAGAGACGGGTGGTGGTGGTGGGGTCAGTCTGGGTCAGTCTTCCACCTGCTGCTTCATTCCCTAAATGGCCACAAAAGACAGGACTAGGCCAGGCCGAAGCTAGGAGCCTAGAGGCTTCGCTAAGTCTCTCACACAGGTGCCAGGGCTCAAGCAGTTGGGCCATCTGGCACTGCTTTCCCAGCCACATTAGCAGGCAGCTGAATTAGAAGTGGAGCAACCAGGACTCAAGCACCCATATGGCATGTCAGCATTGTAAGTGTTTAACTGACTACACCATGGGACCAACTGCTTGGGGAGAAACCTAGCCCCAGTAGCAGGAAGTAACACACGGGGATGCCCACTGCACAACTTGGTGCCCACCTAATCAGAAACGACACACACAGCCCTCAGCAGGAGGATCAGGGTGGGTAGGAGACAGAATATCCTAGCAGTGGAATAGTATGCAATCATGAGCAGTCCCCAAAACATGTTAAATGAGAGCCAGGAAAGCCACCAGGATGAGTGTGTTTGTTCCTAGGTGCCACCCAACACGTTACGGCTCCACTGCACCCATAGGTGCTTCAAGAAGGTGACAAAACCTTGGGCCGACTTGCACACATAAGTGGTTAAGCAGCCACTTGCAGTGCTGGCATCCCACGTGGGTACCAGTTCGAGTCCTGGGTAGTTGTGTGTCTGTCACAATGAGACAAGGTCCTGGTGACAGTGACTCCAGTGAGTTAAAAATGGCTACTTGGGATGCATGGGAAGGGCTCTCCTGTGCTGTGCAAGGAATTCTGGTTTGATGTGAAGGAATTTTGCTTTTCTGGTCTGGAATATTGGAGGATACAAGTGGCATTCAGGATCCTTAAAACCCTAAGTATATACATCGGGAACCACAGAGACCGTCCTACACGGACAGTACGTGCTTGCTGTCTTTCTGTCCTCGGTTTCTGTTTTTGGGTCTTTTAGCTCAGAGCACAGCTGTGCACAGAGCAACCCTGGATCGAGTTGGACAGGTCAAGGGGAAGCTCTGGGTAGGAGATGCTTGTTCACCCTGGGGATGTTGTTGGCACACAACAAGCCCAACCCAGCCCCTCTATAGTTGTATCTTCGTGGGTACAGCTCAGGGCCTGGAACATGGAAGAGTCCACACAGGGAGGCGACGGGCCCGGCAGTTGAGTAGAACACAGTGCCGGCAGGTGGCCTGTGCAGAGAAGGGAGGCAGAGGACAGTGGGGGCGGTGTTGATGTGGCCAGGCTGCTGTGGGTGACAGGCGTGTGTGAGGCTCAGCATGTGCTCCCGGACCAAGGACTGTTGCTGCACTCACTCCTCCATTGTGCAAGACTGCAGGGACAGGAAGGTGGCAGCCTGCCTCGAGAACCCTACAGTGACCCCAGGGAAATAAGAGCTGTTGGCGTTGTAGGGTTTTTGACCCTGAATACAGCAGCAACCTCAATTCTTGTCTCGCAGGAAAGAATTTTTGTGTGGACACAGTTTAGTTTTAAAGCAAGATTTATTAGAAAGGTTGAGAAAAGAGGCTCCCGTCCTAGTGATGGTAGGGGGCTCTGAGATAGAAGGGACCCTTACCCCTGCCATAGTGGTAAGAGAAAAAGTAAAATGGCCCCAGTCCTCTGCCATAGTGGCAGGAGGAAAAGTGGAAAGAAGAGACCCGTAATAATGGTGGGGAAAGCACCTTTTAAAGCTTTACTTCAAAGGGGGTTTTCCAAGGACAAAAGGAATTTCCTGGTCCCCCTGGTATCTGGCTTTGGGGCAAGAGACCAGACAGGTGTCAGACATTGGACATTCCTGGCCTTGGGAATGTAAGTACTACTTCCTCCCACACAGTGGCCGGAGATAATGGCTGGTGCTTCAGGTGGGGAATTGATAATGCTGATGTCGCCCTTGTCCCTTGGGAGAGACGTGCTCTGGTGAATCTAAGACATGGTGAGGAAAATACCCTTTTATATTTAAAGAAAAAAAAAAATGGTGACTTGGGGACCCAGAATACCCTAACTGCCTACCACCCAGTCTAACTCCTCTCTCGTTGGCAGCTGATGGGAGTGGGGTGGGAGGTGGACAAATGCATCCAGCCCCACCCTGCTTGCAGCAGGTGGATTTGCTTTAGCACATTTATAGGGAAATACGACTTTGCTAGAGCTTGTCATTTTCCAGCTGAATAACTTTAGGATTGGCCTACTCCAGGATCTGATTATCTGAATGCTGGGAGAGTGCCACTATGACCAAGGTTCACTGCCATAAGGGGTAGATGGTTGCAGACTTCAGGCACTGCAGGCACAGCAGGCAGTCATGGAGTGCTGGTTGGGGGGCTTGTGTACCTATGTTCTTGAGCATTCTCATCTCCTGGTCTGGAGTCCAGACAAACTGGCCCTGCCACTAGTGGTGGAACTGGGAGCCATGTCACCTGCTGGACTCTGCCTGGAGCCAGATTCAGATCTCAGCCACCCAACCCCACAACGCTGTCTTTAACTGAAGGACTGAGCAAAATGCAAAAGCTGCTGTGCATGGTGGGGCCGAGTCCTGGGTGGAAGTCATCGATGGAGCCCTCTCCGAACCAGGCATTAGCAAGCCAGGACCCAGAGCCGAACTGTAACCCCTCCTTAGGCTTGGTGCATCCAGTGGAAAAGGAAGCTGCCATTGACTTGTAATGTCTGCTCTGAGCTCAAGGGCAGGAGTGGTGGTTCCAGTGCCAGCCATGTCTGTAGCTCCCTGTTTCTTGGATGCCTGCAGGGACTGTGGGCTGGGCTGTGTGTGTCGGGGTGTGGGGGGGTTCTCCAGCATGCTCCCCCTTTACCTTTGCAGATGCTCTGCAGGGAGGCAGTGGTGCTGTTCCCATGGGGAAATGTTCCCAGACCAAATGTCAGGGGAAAAAAAAAGGCAGGATCCCAAATGAAACATACAGAGTGACTGTAATTAAAAACAATGCTGATAAGTTCATAATTGAGTTACAGATAAATCACAAAGCACTTCTGTTATCTGTAGAAAGGGTGACCTGGAAGGAGCTGCTGGCCTGTCATGTGCGTAATGGCTAGCCCGGGGGCTTGGACTGTGGAGGGGTTTCTCTACAGTAACCCATGTTCTCGTCCTCAGTAGATGGGTGGCATTTGCATGTGTGTGTGCATTTCTCAACATCACGTGTATGGAGGCTGCCTGGCATGTTCTGCTCGGTGGACTGGCCAGGTGTGTACGTGACACAGGGCAAGGGGGCTCCGGTGGAAGTGTGGAGGGCACAGCTTTCCTGCCACTCACTCTTTTGTTGTTGTTTTGAAAGATTCTATTTATTTGCAAGTCAGAGAGAGGGGGAAAGATTTATCTTCCATTCTTTGGTTCACTTCCCAAAGGCTGCAAGGGCTGGGCTGGGCTGGGCTGGGCTGGACTGGACTGGACTAGACTGTACTGAAGCCAGGAGCTTCTCCCTGGCCTCCCATGTGAGTGTGGTGGTTTAAGTCCTTGGGCCATCCTTTGCTGCTTTCCCAGTGTATTAGCAAGGAGCTGGATTGGAAGTGGAGCAGCCAAGACACAAACCGGCATTAATATGGGTGCTGCAAGCGGTGGCACCAAGCGTTCTGTTCAAATGTTAACATTTAAAAATACAGTTACATTTGTTGTAACATGCACAGCACCTGTTTTTCTTGCTTATTTAGTCATGCCTAGCAGGATTCTCTTGCCTTCCATCCTGTGCATTCTGTCTAAACGGGCTCCTCCAGACACAGGCAGGTGCACACAGGGACCTGGATGGGCAGCGAGTGCTGCCAAACCTGCTATGGTCCAGTAGCTGTGCCACTGTGCTGTGTGTCTGGCTCCAGTCTGATCGCCTAAACC
This sequence comes from Ochotona princeps, assembly GCF_030435755.1. Lineage (NCBI taxonomy): Eukaryota > Metazoa > Chordata > Mammalia > Lagomorpha > Ochotonidae > Ochotona > Ochotona princeps. Next base: position 34,088,873 of record NC_080852.1, on the reverse strand, counting down.
TTCCTGGGGAAGCCACTGCTGCCAGTGAGTAGGAGTTGGTAAGGCCTCCATCTGGCCGGCAGCCAAGGTGGATGGCTCATTTCTTCAGTTCAGGTAGGCTAGCCGTTGGTCATGGTATTCCATAGCCCCCGGGTGGGTCTGGGCACCAGCAGTTTTTGGCACAAATGTGTATACTTTGTATAAGCCAAGTATGAAAACCCAGATGCACACCAGGGCAAACAGGTGGCCAGGAGCAGGTGCATGAGCCCCCTGTGTCCTCAGCATCTCAACATAGCAAGCCCTGACTGGCACAGAGGGGAGGGACCTGGCTGTGCTGTGGACTGGGAGGGCACGTTGTGGCATGTCTAGGAAACAGCTTATCACTGTTATCACTCCTGTTTCCAGGTGCAGTGCCTGAGGCTGTGAGTAATCGTGTTTCTTTCATTTTCCTCAAAGATTTACTTATTTTCAAGTCAGTTACTGAAGAGAGAGATCTTCCATCTGCTTGTTCACTCTCCAAATGACCCCAGTGGCTAGGGCTGGACCAGTTTGAAGGCAGGAGCTTCCTCCAGGTCTTCTACAGGCGTGCAGGAGCCCAAGCCCTTGGTCCGTCCTCCACTGCTTTTCCAGGAGCATTAGCAGAGAGTTATGTTGGCAACTGGGACTCAAGCTGGTACCCATATAGGATGCTGGACTGGAAGGTAGCAGCTTAACCTACTATATTATAAACTGGCCCCTTGGTTGAATCTTACAACATGATTTTAGAAATCTCAGCAATGTTTTGTTTATTTCCTGTTCTATTATTGGTCCAGGGGAAGGGAAAAAAATGGAGTGAGTTCTTTCAGAACAAGCCTCTTAAAGCCTTATGCCTAAAGATGGTAGATTCAGGTTTCTGCAGAGAGTGGGAGGGAAAGATAGACTGGGACTCAGCAGCCAGTAGTGAGTGGCCTCAGTGGCTGGCTCACACTTCCCCAAGGAGGGGGACCCTAGCCACCTGCTGCTGAGTGCAGAACAACAGCAAGGGAGGGTCCGGCACGGGAGCCTAGCAGATAAAGTCCTCGTCTTGCATGTGCCCCGATCCCATAAGGGCACTTATTCTAATCGCGGTGGCCCCATTTCCCATTCAGCTCCCTGTTAGTGGCCTGGGAAAGCAGTCAAGGATGACCCAAAGCCTTGGGACCCTGAACCTACATGGGAGACCTGGAAAAAGCTCCTGGCTTCGGTTTGGCTCAGCTCTGGCCGTTGCAACCACTTGGGGGATGTCAGTGGACGGAAGATCTTCCCTCCCTATTTCTCCTCCTCTCTGTATATCTGACTTTCCAATAAAAAAAAAATAGATAAATCTTCGGGAAAAAAAATAAAAGCCAAGGGAGCTGGTGGCCTGGAGAGTCTCTGAAAAAGCAGGGAGGAAATCTCTGGCCTTGGGAGGGTCAGGTGGGGCTGCTCCGCCCACACTGGTGTTCCTGTGGTTGAGAGGAGTCTGGGCAGAGAAGCAAGGGCCTGGCTCCAAGGACAAGAATCGCTACCCCCTGATGGCTGGAGCTGCACACGCCCTTGCAGTCCAAACCCGAAAATAGCCAACCGCAGCTGTGTGGAACAGTCCGGCTGTGACATGGGAGCGGCAGCTGGGCGTTGGCCCCGGAGGCTGCAGAGGCCCCCTGGAGTCCTTAAAGCAGGGTGACTCCCAGGCGGAAACGGAAGGGTTGGGGAGGAGGAGGCGGCCATAGGGTGTGCAGGTTGGGCTTCCGGGCACTATGATCTTGCAGCCTGTGCACAGAAGGCAGTGCTAAAGGTCAAGGTCAGAGCAAGGGCTGTGGACGTTGAGCTGGGGGCTTTCCACAGGCGCTTGACTGCTGGGTGGAGGAAGGCCGTTGTACCACAGGGACCTCAGCCACTCTCACCGGGGTAACCAGAGGCTGCTCGGAGGACCAAGGACTTCCATCAGGGCAGGCTCATGTGGCGGGTCCCAGGGGGAAGTGGCCCCTGGAGGCAGCCTGCATGGGGGAGCTAGTACCCAAGTGAGGGACCACAGGAGGTTGGGCTGGTTGGGGTTGAGTGGAGGGAGCCAGGTGCTCCCCCAGCAGGTCTCTGTGGGGAGGCAGTGCTAGTGGGAAATCAGGTCAGAGAAGTTGAAACCCACAAAGCCACTGCACGGGTGGTGGAGCTGAGCCTGAGTCATCTCGGGGGTCCTTCGATGACATCACGCATACTGCTGTGATGCATTCGGGAAACTTGACAAACGAGTGATTCCGGGCGCTTGTTTATCTCACATGCAGAATCTGCAGCCGACTTGTGGGCTGCCCTGGAAAACCTCTTGTGGAACGGGAACTGTTTAGGATCGTCGACTGGATCCAACACTGGGAGTCTCTGTGCAGTTCTCTCCTACAGATCATGGTGCCCATGAAGGGTGTGTCAGTGTGGTAGAGGGCCAGGGCTTCCCTTCCCCACCCACACCTGCTGCACATCCAAGCCGCTGAGGTCACACATCAGGGCGGTGCTGTTGGAAGGTCACCTGGCTGGCGCTGGGTGCTGGGCTGCTTACTCTTGCATCACTCACGCTTCATGAGGCCTCTGCGTATGTAAGACATGGAGAGGACGTATCACTAACCAAGGCCTGTGGCCGGCTGGAGTCGACCCAGGAGCCCTTGGAGCTGGTGCCTCTGCAGGTCAGCACCTGTTACCGGGGATCAGGTGTGTGTCACACAGCTAGCTGGGTGGTGCTAAGATGGGAGGCACTGGTTGCAGACTTGGAGTTCTGGACTTGGAGTTGTGCCTGTTTGGAAAGAATGACTGAAGGAAGCAGATGCTGTGTCAGGAGGACTGTCACTCCACCCTCTTCCTGGAGGATGGCTTTGAGAAGGAAAGAGATGGGACTCGTGCTGAGGTCCTCCTGCCTTCTCGGTCCTCGCCCAGAGCCTGCCCTGGGGGACACGGCCAGGGCTCCTTTGCTGCAGCTTGCTTCTCCCACCCTCCCCAGGACCCCTGGTGGCCAGCTAGGTTCCTCAGGCTCTCACGGAGGCCTGCCCGCCCCGTCCAGCCCCTCCTCCCTCACCTTGAATGTCCTTGGCAGAAGTTCCTGCTGGGGCACCCCTTGCTTCCGCCCTTCCCACTGAAGCATTCACATTCCGCTGGCTCCATGGCAGGTGGCAGAACCCCCTTCTCAGAGTGAGCCATTCATGCGTTTGTTCGTTCATTCAACGTTTATGGAGCAGAGGCTGCCCCAGCTGCCAGAAACAGGAGCCCAGGACAGATAATGAAACTTGAGTGTCATGCTCTGTGAATACCTGGTCTCCCTATGCTGGCTTATGGCACACGCTGGATAAGAGATGCAGGGATCCAGAGAGAGCCATTAACTCAGTGTGATGGAAGCTGGGGAGCATGTTGGTGTTTGTAGGGGAATGGTCCAGCCAAGGTCAAGGGCAGGGTATGGAAGCTAGAGGGATAAGCCTGGCATGGGCATTAGGGGCAGGGGCTGACCATGTTCAGGCTGCTCTTTCTCTTCTAGTACTTAATCCCACAGTGGCCATGTGGGTGGACTTGCGAAATAGCCTGGGTGGGTTCAGGTCGACCTCCCGCCTGCGCCCCCCAAACCGTGTGTCTTCAGAGTGGGCTGTTTAGCCTTCCTGGGCACCACTTTGCTCATCTGTGAAAATGGCAGGCCGGCAGCCCCCTCCCTGCCACGTTGCTGCCGCGAGGGTTAAATGAGTTAACACATAATCATGTCTCGAGGCTGGTATCTGGCCAGAGCAGCCGTCAGCTGTTGGCATCAGCTGTTATCTAATGCCTGGCTTGGCACCAGCCTGCGCACGCTGGGTTATTTTCCATCCGTCCTCCCCACCTCTGAGAGCTGGGCAGTGCGGGTCTGTGTGGCAGGCAGCCGTCTGCCTCCGGCTTTCTCCGTGGAGTTCTTGAGTCCTGGATTTGGTGTTATTTCTGTCCTCCCCCCCCCCACGCCCCCCCCCCCAGGGCCGTGCCTGCCAGAGACACACAGACCCCAGTGCTCCTGGAACTCTTCAAGAGGAGGGGACAGAGTTAAATTTGGATTTCCACGGAGCCCAGCCTGCTCCGGCTCCAGTTACAGGAAAGGAATCCGCGATCCCACACGCAGGCCCTAGCACAGACGCGCCGCGCACATTGGCTCAAGTCACAGGATTTGGCAGGAAGGAGTCGGGTAGATGTGGGTGATGGAGCGGGCAGCCTGGCGAGGGGGTGTCTGGAGATGTAAAAATGTCATGCTGGCGCCCAGCTTGGGGGCGGGTGGAGGGACTGCTGAGGCCCTGCCGCTCTAGTGCTGGAGGCTTGGCCCAGGTGTCAGCCCCACCTGGGATTCCCCAGGTCACTGACTGGTGGCAGATACAAATGTGGAGCCTGGCTCTGCTGGGGAAGGAGGCTGCCGGTTCCCTCTGGGTGCCTGAGGGACTGCAGTCCTCTGAAGGGTCCAGCCAAATCTAAGGGTGGGAGAGGGGGCTTCTCGGTGGGGATGCATCCTTCTCACCCTGGGGTTGACCAGTTTCCTGCCCGTCTCTCCAGGTATCCTGTCGCAGTCCTCCCTGGACCAAGGGACTGGCAGTGGCTGATCCCCCAGGGGCTGAGTGAGATGGAGAGGGAAACTGTGGAGGCAGGGACTTCCCTCCTACCCCACCCCGACCAAGAGTCCTTCAGCATCCTAATTTCATGTCCACTATCTCATCTCAGCACCCCTGTGAGGGGAGCAGGGGCATCTCTATTTCACGGGGAAAGAAACTGAGGGCCCAGCTTTTGAGAAGGCTGGAGCTTAAACCCAACCCAGATCACAAGTAACTGGGGGAAAATGGCTTCCAAGCATGCGGCTGCACAGGTCAGGCCAGGGCGGGGCATTCCACCTGCATTTTCTTGTCTCTCTTGTGACACCCTCTGAAGTCCATGGCGTTAAGACTGTCCCCTCTGAGCAGACAGACCCAGAGCAGCCAGGTTGCTCAGGCCATCCATAACCAGAGAATTCATTGGCTCATGGAACTTCTAAGAGCCTATAGATCTGCCAGCCTGGGCCTAGGCTGTGGCACAGGGTGATAACGCCTTTGCGGGAGCTGTCCCAGCTCCAGGGGCTGGCTGCCAGCAAGGCCATCTGCTTCTGGGGCTGGGCTCCTCCCCGAGTCCCTGCCTTCTCCCCAGTGGCGTTAAAGAAGTTCCAGGAAAGGGATCTCTGTCGGCCCCCTGTGCAGCCTCACTTCTGTGGCTGCTGCTGCTGCTGCTGCTGCGGGCACTGCCTGGTCTGTGCCAACAGCTCAGCTCATGTTCGGATTTGTGGAGGCTGCAGAATGGCCCAGAAAGAAGGGAAGGAAGTGGCCACTTTTCCCAGGCACCTGCTTGGAGCCTGATTCTCAGCTCTCTTGTCTCTGGGCTCCAATCTGGGTTCCTCTGCAAGCTGAAGGCACGTCAGGTCACAGCCATGCTGGGCACCATGCCCTGGATGGGGAACACCCTCCAGCTCCCCAGAGCTGTGCTCAGGGCACCCGGCGTGACGTGCACCATGCTTCTCATAGTAGGGCCAGCGCTGTGCATGGCTATGAGTTGTGTGCAGTCATTCATCCCCACGGCATAATGTGGAATGCTCTCTGAGCGTCTATTTGCTTTGCCTTGGTGTCTGTACCCAGTGAGGTGAGGTGATTTGCGCAGGCTCCCCTGGGATCACACCAGGGTGCCTCCCTGCGGCATCTCAGCCCAGTAGCGCCTGGCCACATGCATTTTTCCAGGCAGAGCTGCAATCCCACTCCCTTGTGAAATCCCCACCCAGTGTCCAGCCAGTAACCTGATGGGGAAGTCCCCTGTGGGAAACCCTGGGGCTGAGGGGGTGTCCCCGTCCCCAGAAGGATAGCTGCAAACCCAGGGCTCAGGGTATGGCTGGCTGTGTATCAGGCAGCTAGGCAGGGACGGCTGGGACCTGGACTGGAAGGGAATGGGAGGAGGGGTGACCACGGCTCCGCCCACAGCAGGTGTGTAGGGGAAGACCAAGGGAGATTTTCCTTGGGGGGAGGGTGTTGGACAGGGAAATGGGACAAAGCAGTGGAAAATCTCAATACCAGCCCCCCTCTTCTCCCAGGCTGGGACTTGGGTTCTGAGGCTGCAGCTGCGGTGGGACTCAGGCTCTGGACCTCATTGTGGTGGTGGTGGCCCCCAATCATCCAGTCTTTGCTCATGAATCTTTCCCATCTAGGACTGTGATAGAAAAATAGACCCTCGGCCTCTTTCTGAACCTCCTCAGGTGGGGGAGGCACTAGAAAGCATGCCAGGAAACAAACCGTGGTAGCTTCCTCCAGGGCACCTGGGAAAGCCCCATGTGGCAGGCCGAGGTGTGCAGCGGGGTACAGCTCACAGGGCACCCCTGCTGTGCACATCTCTTCCCAGCGGCATCAGTGACCTCCATCAGGAGCATTGCCTCCTGGAGTCTGGCAGACACCAGGCGGTGGGACCCTGGGACCTGCCACCCCTACCTGCTGGGTTTTAGCAGCACTATCCTGCTGCGTGTACCTATCTGGGCTTGCAAGCAGAGGAGCTGGAGAGCTGGAGAAGGGGAGGAGCTGAATGGGCAGGCAGCAGCCTAGGCAGCTGCAGCGGCTGCACTCTGGCGCCCCAGGAAGTCTCGGGAGGGTCTAGGCAGGCGAGGAGCCTGATTTGATTTCCCTGTGCCAGACAGATCGCACCAAGCAGGCTCAGCCCAGACAGGGAAAAGACATGTGGGGCCTGGGAGGGGAGGTCAATTGGACAGGACTAGGACCCAGGAGCTGAGAATGAAACCCCACTAGACAACATTAAGATCAGGTTGGGGCCTGATGTGGGAGCATGGTCTGTGGGTGTTGCTGAGAAGGTCTGCTTCTAATCTGAGGGCTAGCAACCTCCCCAGATATGCCCAACTGCCCCTCAGGGATGCACATGGCTCCACGCCAGCTGCCTTCTCGCCCTGTGTCCATTGAGCTTCATCCTCAGCTCAGCCTAGGCTGTGGGTCACTCACCTACAGGACTGGCAGGTGGGAGGAGGCCGGGCCTCAGTAGCTCTTAAAGCCCCACCTACTTCTTTCCCAAGCCTGGTTCCAGCATGTGCCCCCAACATGAGAGCCACTCATTTGTAGTGACAGTTGCAGTAGAGGGAGGGATATCTAGTACCTTGCATATCCTACCATGGGTAAAGATTGTATTGACAGGCCATCTGGGGGGAGGACAATGACTGGGGCCAGTTGTCAGGTCACCAGATGAAGCCCTGAAGCCCTCTCTAGCCAGTGTCCTCCCAATGGTGTATTGCAAGCTCCAACTTGAGTATTCATGTGTTTGCAGTAACTGTGGGTTGAAGCCATGGGGCAGCAGGCACATTCCCAAAAGGTGCCCAAGTACCCTGCCTGACATGTCCCGAGAATCCACTCCTGGACACCCCAAAGGGAAGTAGGTCGCCACTGCTTGACAGAGGAACAGATAAAATCTCAGGGGAAAGGCCTGGCAGACCCCCATCCTGCAGGACTTGGGAGCTTGCGTCTTGCTGACCAGCCCTTCTTGTTGGAGAGGAGGCAGCAGCTTGACCACTGATGGCACCATGTGCACACTGGTCTGTGGGTGTGTTAACCATGCCCTCTTGTCCCCACAGAGCACTTGTGTTCGTGTCCCACGGAGCCGGGGAGCACTGCGGCCGCTATGAGGAACTGGCTCAGATGCTGGTGGGGCTGCACCTGCTGGTGTTTGCCCACGACCATGGTGAGTGTCCCGGGTGCGGTATCAGCCAGTACCTGGAAGATTAGATGTCTGTTTTACCAGATTCCCCCCATATACACGCACGCACGCACTGCTATCACCTTCCTCCATTGTACAACTACCCACAGATGTTTCCAATGAAAAATGTGTGGTTACATCACTAGGGAGCACAGCTGGAGAGATGCTGCTGGACATATTTACGGGAGGACTTATCCCAAGCCAGGGAATGCCTGCCCATGTGTCCAAGCACTACCAGCTCTTAAGATGGGTCCTGGTCTTCTCCCAGGGCACTTGAAACGAACGTGGACAGTTGGTTCAAACTCCAGTCTAACCACAAGGGACCTGCTAGACCTTTCAAACTCGGAGAGCAGCAAGTGTCTCAACAGGCCATATTGGTCACAAGTAAACACCAGCACACACACAACCATGCATGCGCATGCACACAAACAGATATACAAACATGCACACACTAATGAGCATATGTACATACATGCACACTCAAGTGTGTGTCAACGAGTATGAGTGCACGTGATACATATATAAACACACACACGCATCCCCAGGCCAAGTCCCTGGCTCTTTATGGAGTAACAAAATCCACACATGCCATCATGGTCGCCGTCCGTTGCCCAAGTCTGTGGCTCTTCTGTTGTATTGATGCTGTTCTCTAGGAGGTCTCCTGATTCATTATTGGACAGTTTTGGAGGGGAAGCATCCCCCATGACTGAAGAGATGTGCTCCTGTTGCCTGTGATTTGAAAGCAGGAGACAGAGCTAGCAGCAGTGGGCAGGGGCCAGGGCAGCCAGGCCGGGGCAAGGCTGTGTGCAAGTTGGGGGAGGCGGAGCTGGCTAGAGCATTTTGTACGTGAAGAATTGTGAGTGTGGTTCGTCAAGAGCTCCTGTGAAAGTATCTGTTTCACTGAGTGTGCCGACTGCAGTGTCCCTTTGAGAGCCGTGACATGCGTGGGGCTGTGTAAAGCCTTTGGGACGCTGTGTTTGAACCTCAGGGGCTGAACTGTTGTCAAATTCATATCCTTTGCCCTGTGTATGGCTCAGGATATTTGTCCTCTGGCCTTGGTTTCCTGGAGAGGGGTCACCAACAACCACGCTGGGTCCCCAGGTCCAGAAGTGGGTTTCGTATCTTGGCAGCAGATGCCTCATCAGGGCCCCCTGGCCCTGCCTGTGGCAGGAAGTGCATGTTGGACCTGACTTACTCTGTCTCACTGTCACACCTGGAAAAACAACTGTGAAAGGTTCCCTTTTTCTGATAAGAGAGCGGGGGGGGGGGGGGATGGGGGAGGAGGGGACTAAGCAACCCACCTTTTGATGCTTCCAGAATAACATCTCAAGTTAAGACAGCTGTCTGCCACATTCCAAATATAGTGTGAAAATGGAGCTCCAGCTCACCTGCTTCAAGTTGCTTGAATGACTCACGGGAAAGCTCCCAGCAGGAGACTGGAGGGCGTTTTATTCAAGAGAGGCATCCAGTTGAGTACACGCAAGCACACATGTGTGTCTGCACATGCGTGCATATGTGACTTTTGTTCTCTGGCTTATCTCAGTGAAGAAAGCCAGGCAGGTGGGCTGCCACCATGGGGGTCACGTGCAAGCTGCTTGCTGAGGCAGCTGCTGGAGGGGGGGCGGCTGGTGGTGACCTTGGCCTTGTCTCTTGCTGAGAAATGCCATCCGAAGTGGAGAGGGAAGGCAGGGTTTGAAGCAACCTCCTCCTCTCACGCTGTGCCTGTGTTTCCGGGCACGGATGTCTGTGGAGGCTTGGACACTGGGACATTGGTTGAGCCAGCAGGAGGCAAAGACTAGACACCATGGAGCAGTAGATACTGCTTGCTGCAGACGCATGCCACCTCACCCTTCATGTGGACAGCACGCGACCCAGGCCCCAGCATGCCCAGTCAGTCCCTGCCCCATGGGGCTGAGGGCGGGCAGAATGATGTGGCTATACAGCCAGAGGCTGTCGGTAAAAGGGCACGTGATGGGGTCATGCTGCCTCTGGCCCTGGTCAGCTGCAGCATGGGCCATCCACTGTGCCCTGGGCCTGAGCCCAAGCACCTTAGCAGGGCCAGCAGAGCTGAGACTGGGAGTTGGGGAGGCAGGGTTCCCGTCTCAGGCTGTGGTGCTGAGGGTAAGGCAGATGAAGCAATGGTTAGCACACTGCATCGTGAAGTTGAATGGACTACCCACGTGATGCTGCTGCTGGGTCTGCCCGGCAACCTGTATGGGGGCTGGTTCCTGTCCACCTGACACTAGCTGATCACCACACTGCAATGCTGCACCCCATTTCAGTGTCACTGCTTCCTTTCCAGGTCCCTGGTAGCCTGGGACGCAAGTGTGCACACCCAGGGTCTTAGCATGAAGCACTGACAGGAGCTTCACGTTCTTTTTCAGTTGTAGAGTTTGGCCAAATGATCTCATGGGTAGGACGCATTCCCTAGCAGCCTAAGTGACCTTGCTGTAGATGAGAAGGCCAAGGCCGTATAACGATGGATCCCAATCTCATGGCACCAATGCTCACACTGCAAGGGGGGGCAACTTGGCTGCATGCTGGCAGCATCTGAGCAGAGCAGCCTGCTGAGTGAGGGCTTGGTTTGCCCCCCACGCCTCTCAGGCCTGCTTGGCACCGCCAGTGGCTGGAGCTGTCTGTAGTGTTGCTCAGTTGTCTTTGCTTGCGGCTCTCAAGCCTGCTTCCCCACCCCATCGGCCCTGCCCACTGCTAAGCAAGGGGAAGGGATGGAGTTCCTTAACCCCTGACCGAAACAACACGGAGCTCTGGCCTGGAAGGAGCAGGGGGTGGACCCGGCTGGCAGCTGCCCTGCCTCCAGATGAATGGGTGATGGGCGGTCAGTCGCACATGTCTGTCCTCTGTGCTCCTGACCAACACAAGATATAGCATGCCGAGGGTGAGCACCTCACTCCACACCCCAAAGGAGCCCTCTCATCGTCCACGCCTAGCCCAGGCCTGAGCACAGTGGCTCAGCCAGGTTAGCTCAGCCCGCGTGTGTTTCAAAGAGAAGCAGCAGTATATGGCAGGGTCCAGCAGGGTGGCCTCCACCGCGATGGGGAGTGTGTGGTTCCACGCAAGGGACGCTTTCTTGGCTACCGTTGAGATGGCTGGGGTGTTTGGACACTCAGCCCTGGTGCCCCCACTACAGCCCGCTGAGAGCCGCAGATGCCTTTGGTTTCAGGTTATGGCTGGGGCATGAGGAGAGGAACTACTAGGAGCCCCTCCCCCGCCCCCAGTCCTGGGCCAAGAAGGCAAAGGGAGCGGTGTTGAAGATCCATCTTTGTGCCTGGACCCAGCTCAGCCCCCATCAACCATATAATTGGACCCTAAATGGTTTCGCAAGGAAGAAACATGGTGATTAAGTCCCTGGCCTGTGCTGCTCAAGGTCCCTCTAGAATCTTTGACATCTGGAGCTGGGGGGGCGGAGCTAGGTCCCCCGCTGGGAAGAGCCCTCAGGCTTTGGGCGGCAGAAGGTGTGGGGGTGGGGGTGGGGCTCCGGGGGATCCAGGGCAGGGCCCAGGGGAGGGTGAGGAGGGCAGAGGAGGAGGAGCTGCCTCCCGCGTCCAGCCAAGCAGGTGGAAACACCAGCGGCCTTGGGCTTTTCTGGGGCATTCTAAATATAGCACAGGGGAAAATTGGGCCTGGTGTGCTTGCGGTCCCCAGGGCTACCAGCTGCTCACTGTGACTCACAGGAAACCCCTCGCTTTCCCTGAAGGCGAAACTGGCCAGTCTGACTTTGATGGGAGGGAGGGCGGGGGAGGGGAGGGTGTGATGTCCTCCCACCCACCCCCTCCCCATCCTGGTTGGGGTGCTGCACGGAGCCGGCTCAGCTCTGTGCAGCACTTCTGGTAGCAAGGGACCCTGTCTATAGCAGTCTCCCACCTGTGCAACAGGGACTGAGATGTTAACACATCCATCTAGCGCACAGCAGCCTGCTTTTATACAGGAACTGAACTTGACTGGTGAACATGGATGACTTCTCAGCAAATACTTGAGGGAAAGTACTAGAGGCAGGGAGGTTTTCCCTTTCTGGCTCGGCAGGCTGAGCGGGGCGGGCCTGGAGGAGAGGAACTTTTCGGGGTAGCCCGCGGTCTGCCATGTGCTCTGGCAGAAGCAGGGAATTTTGAAAATTTTCAGCGAGGTGCACCAGGGAGCGGTTGTTATGCTTGGGTGTTTTCATACCAGAAGACAGATTCCCATCAGGCCTCTGGGCTGGGAATATTCCAAAATAATGCATCACCCGTTACAAGTAATACACTCTGGTTGGGAACGTTGGAGAAATGTGTTGACAGCTGGGTCTGCCTTTAGTAAACACGGGAGTGAAAGGAACCATGCGTCACTCTGAGATGCCTTGAGGGTACAGGGGCCCAGCTCCAGGGCGGGACCATGGACTTCTTGGGTGCTTGTGAGTAGGGTTGGAGCACGGATCATGCCACCTGCCCTTCCCCTGGAGTTCGTGCTGTCCCCTGCCACTCCCTGTTCCTCTGCCTCAACTCTTTGTACTCACAGACCCTCTTGGACATAAGTCGGGTAACTGCTAGATAAGCATCTCTGAGTGACTTTGTGTCTGATGTGGGGTTCAGCTGCCTGCCTGAGGTTGCCTGGACACTGATTTGAATTCTGGCTCCGGAGCCTGCATCTCAGGACCGCTGCGCCCTGACCCCACCCACCCCGTTTTCCTCTGGTCCTCAGATGTGGCGGCAATGCATGTGTGCACAGAACCTCCCCGTGTACATGAGGCTTCCTCGCACAGCCTCTCCTGGGAGCTCACCAGCGACCCCAGGAGGAACCAGCAGCCAGGGCTAGAACACAGGTGGTGGCTGTGACTTCACACTCAGACATAGCAATGGCTTTTTTTTTTTTTAAAAAAAAAGATTTATTTATTATTATTGGAAAGCCGGATATACAGAGAGAAGGAGAGACAGAGAGGAAGATCTTCCATCCGATGATTCACTCCCCAAGTGACCGCAACGGCCGGTGCTGCGCCGATCCGAAGCCGGGAACCAGGAACCTCTTCCAGGTCTCCCATGCGGGTGCAGGGTCCCAAAGCTTTGGGCCGTCCTCGACTGCTTTCCCAGGCCACAAGCAGGGAGCTGGATGGGAAGTGGAGCTGCCGGGATTAGAACTGGCACCCATATGGGATCCCGGGGCGTTCAAGGCAAGGACTTTAGCTGCTAGGCCATGCTGCTGGGCCCAGCAGTGGCTTTAACATGGCACATTTTTACTGCTCCTGGCCTGCAGGTGTGGAGTTGCAGACCGAGGTGGGGGTAGATTGAGCGCCTGGTGGGAACATTCCTGGTTCCTCATAAGGGGAGGAGGCCAGGAGCCTTGCTGGGGTCTCCTTACAAGGAATCTAGTCCTGTCTGCGGGGTCTCAGCCCCCGTGACCTCATCACCCCTGTCTCCTGACACGGCATGCTGGGGGTGGGATTTCAACAAGAATTTGTGGGTGTGGGGGGACGGACACAAACCATAGCAAAGGGCATCAGTATCGGAGGCTGACAGAGCAGCTGTCACTGGTGAACCTGCTGTGTGAGCTGCTGGTCGCCAGCTCTCCCACCAGCCCTGTGGCAGGTCATCAGACAGACAGGCCTGGCAGATCTTCCCTGTCCTTAGGTGTAAGATGTGCTGGCATTGTGGGAAGTGTGAGGTAAATGTGGCGGTGTGTGCCCTGCAGCCCCTGGCCTTGGTTGTCCCGGGGGAGGGAACAGGGGCTCAGGAACCAAACTGAGCGTGTGTAGCAGACCTCCATAACCATCCCAGTTGAAGTCTCCACAGAGGAAGCAGGCAGGGCCGATGGGGTCATCTCAGGCTTTCGATGCGCTGCTGTCCAGCAGCGCCCCAGTCCTCCAAGGAACTGTGGGGGAAGATTCCAGAAGCTGGAGGTGCCAGACTCTGCAGCCTTCCTCCACCATACCCAGGGCTGCTCAGCTTTTCTGTTCTGGAAGATTTCATTTGATTAAAGGATTCGCTTTTTAAAAAATTTCCAACTCTCCTGGACTGAATAATTCAGGAATAATTCCAGTTATGAAATTCTCTGATCTTAAATGAGAGGCGAAGTGTGGAAGTGCCTGGTGTGCCAAGGGGGGGAGTGGGCGCTTACTGCTGCAGCGTGGGGGCAGGGCTGGCACGGTTGGGGTGGGCAGTGTGATGGCTGAGAGGAATAGCACCAGGCTCCTAGCCGAGCCCTCGCAGGGGCCCCATTGGGTCCTCAGACAGCGATCAAGGTTTAGGGCCCAGCCCTCCCCTGAGCCTCTTAGCACACACAGCTGCTGTTCTGTCTGGGTGCTGGCATACACTGAACCATCCAGGGGTCGGTAGTAGTCTCCTCTAACTCGGGCAGAGCCTCAGAAGGTCAGTCCCCAGGGGCTGGGAGAGAAGGGTCCAGCACACCCTGGACCTGGAGAAGCCCCTGGGTGGACACAGTCTTTTGTCACAAAGATTTGCATCGCATGATTTTGTGTACAGCACAAGTGCCTGCCAGGATCCTGTACAATGAGCTACAACAAGCCACTTTCTTTGCGAATCACAGAGGCCCAAGGGTGAGGGACTGGGTAGGTCCCAGATCGAAGGGGGCCCGTGTCAGCCTAGGTGGATTTTGAGTAGGGTGTGGTGTGAATGCAGGCTGGTCAGGAGCAGCTGAAAATGAGTCCAGCAGGGACCAATGAGAGCAGTAAGTGCTGGGTCTGTACTGGACAGGGGGAAATGAGGTGGCACAGACTGGTACAAGCAACCATGGGAAACTAGCTAACGCCATTGCTTATCACCAGGGTGAGTCATGGCAAGCTTTGGTGTCCCTGCCTGGGACTCCCACTCCCCTGGGTATCTGCCCAGTGAGGGTTACATGACGTGGTGGTTGTTGGCAGGTGCTGGTTTGCCCCATGGGTATTGGGTGGCAGCCAGTGCCACCCGTTCTCCCACACAGACCCCTGTCTGCCCTCTGCACGGGGTCCTTTGAATCAATTTTGTTATTTCTGCAAGTTTACATCTTATTTACATCTTTCCTGGAACAGGGGGCTGGTAGCTTAGTCTAGATCCACTATGTGAGTGGCAAGAGCTCAAGTACTTATGCATTGCCACTGACCCTCAAGGTCCATGCTACCAGGAAGCTGGAGCTATGAGTGGAACCCGGGGCCTCCAGTGGGAAACACAGGTGTCCAACCATTTCTGAAGCTCTCAAGCCGGCGTGGGGAGGCTCAGCTCTGCCACCACCCAGGGCCGTCATTACTCTTACCCGCCGTCCATTTCGGTGTTTAAGTGTGTGATGGGTAATGGGTGGGGAAGGCCAGACATGAATCAGGTGCAGAGGCGTACACGGCTCTGCCAAAGTGACAGGATTGCATTGCTGGGCAGAGGACCCAAGCGCGAGGGTGCTGTCTGCACCCTGGATCAGAAGTGGCAGGCGTGGCCAAGCCCTCCTTTCTCGTCCATGGGTTGGAGTTGCGCCGTGACTTTACCCCAAAATGTGGCTGTTCATGCAAAATTATCCCCAGCGTCTCCAGATGAATGTATCCAAGGTTTTCAGGTGTGAAGAAAACACACAACACTTTTGTGGGCTTCCAGAAAAGCCAGTCTCTTCAGTGTTGACATGAGTCACTTGGTGAAGGAGGAAGAAAGTCAAGCAACACATGATTCCATGCAAAAGGGAAGATTGAGTAATTTTAGGGAAGGCACTCCAGGGATGTCATTTGCTGCAGCTCGGGAACTGAGAGAAGGCGGGCCTGGTTATAATGCGTACGTAGGCTTGTATTTGGGGGAAAGAGCTAAACACAGACCCTGCCCTCTAGAAGTCTGAGTTGGAGCCATCACTTCTGGCTGTGCGACCCTGGGCAAGTGAGCTGCCCTCTCTGAACATCAGTTTCCTCATCAAGTCTCTTCTTTCGCTGTAGGACTGACAGGGAGGGACAGAAAAGGAAGAGAATGAGCTTACCTGTGCAGTGTGCCCGGCTCACACTAGGCCCCCCACAGACACTGGCTGTTGGGGTGACCAGCAGTGACTCCACCCACAGCTTCACGCTACCTTAAAGTGGATGGGAGAATATTTCCTATTTAACTGACCCTTGTTGATATTGTCATACCCCTGATTGTCTTGCTTGGTCCCTCATGGTAGCCTCAAAGTGGGCACAGTGATGACCACAAAGGGACCAGGCTCGTGAGTGCCCCTGGCGCCAGCACCAGTGTGGCCACAGCCAGCCCAGGGCGTCACCCCTGGGCCCAGGCTGCTGGCCGGGGCTCTCTGGAGTCTGTCTTGGCCTCTCATGCCATCGCTGGCCTAGATGTCAGCATGGTCGTTCTGCAGGCGGGCAACTGAGCTGCCACCCAGGGAGCCAGAGGCCAGGAGTGCCTTCCCCCAAGGTCCACTTGCCGTTGGCCCTGATAGGGCTGTGTCCACAGCTCCCCTCAAGCTGCTGGACTTCCTGGGGTCTGTGGAGCCTGATGTTCCTGAAGCATGGTGTACCCCTGACCCAGGCATGTCTGCAGCAGGGGAATTACCCCGTTAACCCTGGCAAATGGATGTGGGGTGTCTCCAGAGAGGCCCTGGAATGAGATCGTGATTTCCTGGGTGACCTGTGAATCCTAGCAGCCTCTGGGAAGATGATTGGCTCCTGCTTGGGGTGGAAGGACATTACAAGTCCTCAGAGCGAAGGCTGTGAGCTGTCACTGTCTTCCCAACAGAAGGGCCTCCTGGGCCCAGGAGATGGCCCAGAGGCAGGAGTAAAGTCGGCTCAGAATGACTGAACAGGGGACCAAGCTTCCCCGTCACCAGCCAGAAGTCCCAGTCAGGAGCCCCGGGCTCCGTCCATGGTAAAGTTGGAAAGATACACTGGGGAGAGAGCTGGGCCATGGTCACTTGCAGAAGATAGCATCTACTTCACTGTCAGGGAGATGTGTGGGTGGGAATTCACACCAGACCGACCAACCTCGTGGGGAGGGGAGCCTGACCTCCCTCCCTCTGGGGCAGTCCCAGGAGCCCCAGGTACCAGATGGGGTGTGCTGCTGTCTAGTCAGTTTCTGGGGTCCTGGTTAACACCTCCAGGCTGCTTTGTGTGGCCCCAAATAGCCAAGAGCTCTGGGGCCCAGGGAGCACCAGTGCCCCTTGTACAGCTGCTGGTTGGCACACTGTTATCCTTGCTCTGCTGGTTTCCTCCCTAAATGCCTGCAAGCACCAAGACTGGGCTGATTCAGGCCTCTGACGTGGGTGGCAGGGAGCCCAGTTCTTGAGCCTCCATCACTGCCTCCCCGGGGCCTGTGCTGGTAGGAGGCTGAGCCGGAGCTCCAGCATGGGATGCGGGCTCAATGCCTGCTCCTGGTTGGTACTAGCGGGATTAATGGATGTACTGTGGCCAGGCAGAGGCATCCCCAGCTGCCCAACTGCCTGCAAACCCTGGTGCAGATCAGAGGTTACAGGGCCAGCTCAGGCATTGGTGTTGCCACCCAGGCTCCAGTGCTCCCATTCTGCTTGTGTCCAGCTGGCCCTGTTCACACTGTGTGCTTGTGGGTACGTGCTATGTTCCCAGTGACTCCTGGCGTGGAACAGTGTTGTTGCCCTGCACACATCCCAGGGTCTGGTCCCTGAGGCAAGGGGCAGAGACAGATCAATCAACTCACCCCCCTGCTCCCCCTACTGCTGGGCAGTGGGTTTCACCTGTGTGAATGGGCAGCAGCAGCTGCCAGGGGAGAGGGGGCTGGGAGTGGAGGGAGTGACCCTGGGGGGCACAGCTGGAGCAGAGGCAGAGCCTGCTGCAGCCGGGGTCAGGACAAGTCCAGGCAGGCCTCTCACTGCTGCAAGCTGCTGATCTGGGTGGGTGGGGTGTGTGACCCGGGTGGGGTGTGTGACCCAGGCGGCCTTGATCGCCCTGGCAGGCCCCTGGGAAGCAGGGGTCACATTCCTGGGCGCGTCTCTGAGCTTGCTGTTTCCTGCCTGGTCCTAGCTGGCCTTGAGCGTGAGGAGCCCAGGCTGCTGCAACGGAGGGACAGCAGCCTGGCATGTGGCTTCCAGCACAGCTTCACTCCAGCAGCGGTCTGCTGCTGAAACCATGTGCCCTCTGAGCCTCTGTGGGGCCGGGTTCCCATGCTGCCCGACTGCTGGGACAGCCTGGGGGGCCCCTGGCACCTACTGGGCAGCAGCAGGTGCCATGTGCCAGACACCTTATAAACTGAAGTCAGCGCATCCTGCTTGGGTAACCAGGCCCATCTTTCTCCTCCAATCTTCAGGTACCAACTTTCCCTACAGAAGGTGCATCTGTTCCCAGTGGGTGTGTCAGTGTCATTTTCTGGCGTGTATTGACGTCAAGGGCAAAGCAAGTTGGGGAGGCTGCCAAGGGCGAGGCGCCAGATTCCAGAGCAAAGCTCAGGTTCAAATCCTGCCCCCTGCACTTCACAAGGCAGCTTCCTGCTTGGGGCCAGCTTTCTGCTGCACCAATGCAGAGGTGAGACAAGAGGTGAGACGTGGGTCTGGAGTCTCACTTCTCCCTATACAGGGCCATTAATGCCATGGTGGGGACATTACCCTCAGGACTCCACCTGCCCTTAATGGCCATCAATATCTGACATTACGGGTGGAGTTCCTCAGCACAAGAACTGGGAGGACCATAGTCCAGCCTGCTGTGAAGGGGCGGCGGCCAGGTCCCTGCCAGCAGCCCCTGTTAACTACATTAGCAACCATAACGGGAATGAGGACCCTGATCGCCCTCACTTTGGACTCGCTGACACAGCAGCAGGTGGCAGTGAGTCCGTGAGGAAAGCCCCGCCCCCTTCCCATTTTACAGAGAAAGGGGACTGAGTGGCAGATTTGGGCCTGGACCCCACTCAGGCTTTGCCCCCACTCCACCCTCGTCCTTGGTGGGGAGGGGGCGTTGCTGCCTGGCTGCAAGGGCTGAAGGCCCCAAGCAGGCGTTTTGTGAGCCCAATCTGGGCGCTCACACAGCATGTGACCAGGAAACTGCCAAGCCGCCAAGAGCTAAAAATAACCACCTGTGCTGCTGCCAACGGCCAGGGTGAGCCAGGGAAAGCTCAGGGAAGGGGAGCAGGGTGATGTCCCCTGGGAACCCCCCCTCACCCTGCAAGGCTGGGTCACCGGCCTGGGAGCTTTGGAGGCCGGTGTACACACTCTGGAACCTGTCCTGCACCTTAAGTTGTCCCTGCAGGTGGCTTCCCTGAGCAAGTGTAAGTACCAGGAGCGGGATTGCAAATGGCACCTGTTAGGCTGTCTGCGGTGCTTGGTTTCTCACCTCTTAGTGGTGAAGGGAAAATGAAAAGGCAGCCCTGGCGGCCTTGACCCTGGCTTGGATGCTCAGATGTGGGGGAACTTCCAGGCAGGGCTGGTGGGAGAATAGTGCAGGCCCAGCAGGAACCGTGCTTTGAGCCTTTGGCTGGCCAGCATGCGTTGGTGGTCCTGGCATCCCAGGCATTCTGATGTGGGAAGCAGATCTCATGACCTGCACGGCTGCGTGGCCCACTGGGGAGGTTTTGGAAAACGCGGAGCCTGTCACTTTCTGTCGTGTACTTCATCAGCTGGGAATTCAGTTTGGCTGTTAGGTGCAAAGATCAGTCATAGAGCAGATGATTAAACAAGGAGTTTCTAGTTCAGGCTAGAAACGCGAATGTGGCCAGCGTCTGGCAGTAGGGAGGTCTGTTTGGCAGGAGGCGACTGCATGATCCTCATGTCCCAAGGGGACGGGACACAGCATGATGTGCCAGGCCGTCCGGGGTGCACCTGCCCCGCCCGGGGGATGGGGACATGAGCCTCTACTATGGTGGGGGGTGGGGACGAGGCAGGGAAGCATGCCCAGGCGGGGCTATTGGGATGCTTTGGGGAGTCTGGGGTACAGGGCTGTGTGCTCCTTGCCTTGGGGTGATGAGGGCAGGAAAATGCTGGTCTGGTCTGGGCTGAGGCTGTGGGTGCTGTTCTGCAGATAGACCTGGATGCAAGCGCTTTACCGTCTCTGGTGGTTGACACTAAGATGGAGCAGTGTTCTCCCGTGTTGGTGAGGTCTGCGATGCGTAGATACCAGAATTAGAAGGCATACTCAGTGCATTTGGGGACTACGACTCCCTGGGTCATCATGAAACCACCAGGAGGGCATCTCACATTGAATGTCCCTCTTGGTCCAGTGTGACCACGAGAGCTCCAGCCGTCCCATCCTATGTCTGTGTCAGAATGATGCCCATCTTACAGTTAAGAAGCCTTTCTAGAAGCTTCCTTCCACATCTTGGTGGCTAGAATGTAGTCTCCCTGATAGGCAGGGAGACTGGAAGGCAGAGTGCTTTAGCTGAAGGGAGAGAGTGGATGGAGAAAGTGGACGGCAGGCATATAGCAGCTTCTGCCGCTTAAACTGCTCATGGGAGGAGACCATTAGCAACAGGGGAACCATGACACCATGGTCATTCAGCCCCACTGGGGACTCATTGCTGTGGATTCCCTGCCTGCCCCCCATGGGGGTTGGGGAGGGCATCTCACCTTTTACTCTGCCAGGAGCAAATATTGAAGCAGACACCCTTCGGGGGCACGTTCTTCCCATCCCAGTCTCTCAACCAGAGGACACAAAGCAGAGCTAACATGAGCCTGGTTTCGACTTGCCTGGTTCCTGGGTCACAGGGGCCGATGAGAAGTGAAATTGCCTGAATTTGGGGTGGTTCTCCTTTTCTCTCCCAGACTGAGCATTATACAGGGCAGCCCTGTGGAGGCCACGCTCGGTGAGCTGGTGTGGGGGTGGTTCCTCACAGACCCGTGCCAACCAGGCTGTCCTAAGTCCTAAGCAGGGCAGGATGTTGCCCCGCTCCTACCCCTGTCCCCTCCTTACTATGTGGGTTTCTGAAACAGGATGCCCTCCTCTGCTGAAGTCATATGGGCATGAGTGCCCTCATCCAGACCACATCTCCCAGGATGTCCCAAGCCCAGAAGGGTGTGACGGAAGGCTGGCCAATCCACTGCGGGACACTGGACTGTATGTGCCATGTGTCCTCCACCCCAAGAGCAGGCCAGTATGGTGCCCAGGCAGGAAGGCCAAGTCAGCTTCAGGACCCTTGCTCCTACCCCAGCCTGCAGGACACAGCTCTGGGTACCCACTGGGGCCCAGTCTCAGGTGAGGACAGCAAACCCAGGCGCTGGGCTGCACATGAGCCTGACCCTGCTACCCCGTCCCCCGACGCTTCTCTCTGCTTGTTTTTTCCTCCCAGGAGGACCACAATTTCATGTATGAGAGGATTAGGGGTACTGTAGGTCTCCCAGTGTCCTAGGACCTGAGGTCTGGGCCTTCATCTTGTGGCCAAGGATGGGAGGCAAAAAGGAGTTACCACGCTGAGACAGGCTGCTACCTGAGGTGTGCTGGCACGGAACTTTAAACACGCATGGTCTCCCCACTGCGTGCACAGCACACATACCTCCCCCACACATGCGTTCCACGCTCCACCAGCTGCCGGGCGAGGGTAGCTGGAAAACCATGCACCTGTCCTGGCCACACGTAGATGCTTTTCCTGCTGGTGCTCCCGAGGGATGGGGTCGGACTTGGCATTCAGGTGGTGCTGCGAGCAGTCTAGTCGTGTGCAGACACCCTGTGCAGTTTCTAGCTGTGTGACAGCAGTGACTGCAGCATCTGAGGCTGTGGTGTCCTGGAGCCACTCCCTGTGGCTGCCGAGGGACCACTGGGTGTGGGTGTGTGGCCTTTCATGGTGGTGAAGGTGATTTGGACTGCTTCCCTGAAAAGGAGAAGTGTTCTTATTTTTTAATTTTTATTTTTTAAAGGTTTCTTTCAAAGGCAGAATTAGGGGTTGGTGGTGGGAAGAGATACATTCATCTATCTGTTGGCTCATTCCCCCAATAGCGGCAGCTGCTGGGGTTGGGCGAGGTTGAAGCCAGAAGCTTCATCTGAGTTTCCCAAGTGGATGGAGGGCCCGTGGACTTGGGGCGTCATCCACAACTCCTGGGTGCACTAGCAGGGAGCCGGATTGGAAGTGGAGCAGCCAGGACTCAGACTGGCACTGACATGGGATGCTGCTGTCACAGACTGCAGGTTAGCCTGCTGATTCTCACTTTCTCAAGGGCTTTGGAGGAGCTGGGTGGACATGTGGGTGCAGAGCACGGCTGATCCCCGGCCAGGCCGTGGGTTGAGTTGACAGAAGGAAGCTCTGGCAAGAAGAGGAAGCCCTGAGAAGCCCGGTGATTCTGGGGTCAGGGCAGCGGAGAGCTGCCTGTAAAACTCAGCGTCAGCTTTCCATGGGCCTTGCCTGGAAGTGGACAGAACAGAAGAGTGCATGTAGGAGACAGGCTGATGGCAACAGTGGCTCCCTACAGCTAGGAGAGGACTGGGAGGGCTGGGTGCCAGCATCCCAGAAGGCTGCCATGTGGAGGAGGAAAGGAAGTGTCCCTGGGTGGGAGACAGGACATACGGGCAGCTGACCCATCCACCTCCAGGTGTCAGGTCAGAGGTGGGAACAGACACCCAGCTCAGCTCAGGTGTCAGGAGCCCCACTGTCCCCAGCCAGGCTGCTTCGTCATCTCGTCACCAGGTGGCCTTGGTCCAGTCATTGGGTTATCTCAGACCAACACGGAGGGAGCGTTTGTCTCAGGAACCCTTGCCTCCATGGATTATTGCTGATCTCATTACCATGACCTGAGGTGACAGCATTGTGACAAGTCCTCCAAAGACTGAGCAAGGACTCAAGGCCAGGAGTGCCACGGGCCATGTGTTTCAAAAGTGCCTGTGGGATCCATGGTTTGTGCCTGGGGACAAAAGCCGGGCTGCCCTGGAGACCCGCAGCGCAGGCTGTGCAGGGGGCAAGCAGGCCCATATCTAATCCCAGGAGCAGCTTGGGGTCCCCAGGGCCAGCGGGATAGGGTGATCCACGGCCAGTGGAGCAGGGTATGCTGTGCGTGTTGCCATCTGCCCCGGCTTTGTGCACCTAGCACTGGGCCACAGTGGACAGGAAGGGTGGAGGCCGACAGAAACCCGGAAACCATTGGCAGGGGAGACCTGGCTGTCTCTCTAGGGGGACCTTGAGGGTTTGCAAAGACCACCTGCCACTGTCTTCCCTTTAAAGGGTTCCTTGGCAGCCAGGTCAGCCAGGGCTGCCATGCCCCTGGTTTCCTGAGCTGCCGCCTGTGTGCACGGGAGACCACCTGGTCCCGTTATACCCATCAGCCGAGGGACAGGCGCAGGAGCTGGGCACAGCAGAAGAGAAGCTACACCCCTCGTGTGGGCTGGGGCTGGGTCTCCAGAGCAGGGGATGGTGTGTGCGCATGCGTGGCTGGCCAGCCTGCTAGAGGAAGCTCCATGAAACAAGCAGCAGGTCACTTGATGTGATGAGCGTTCTCCGTGGCTCTTCACTCACCATAGTACTTGACCTTCACACCCCAGGAATTTCCAGATGTCTGTCACACAAGAGCTGTCCTGGGCTGAGCTTGATACTTGCCCCTGAGCCCAGTTTCCCATGAACTTAGCCCTTTGGGGTAGCTGTGATGGCTCCTGCCAGGTGTATAAGACGTGCAGATTGAGTTCCTAGTTCCAAGGCTGCTGTTAGCACTGGGTAGGGGGTCAATCAACGGTCAGGGGATGGATTCTCCTCCCTCTACCTTTCAGACACATAGATAAAATGAGCTGCAGCTCTTTCCCAGGTACCCTGGGATGCAGCAGTCAGTCCATCTGCCCTGGCTGTGTGACAAAGCACCCCAAACACCATGCTGAGATGACAGCCGTTTCTCTAGTCTGCGGAGCTACAACAGACCAGTCCATCTGGACCTTCATGGCCGGGCGGCGGGGGGAAGTACTGCTAATCTCAGCAGGCCCATCACACCCGCGTGGTCAGCTCCAGCTGGGCAAGGTGGCTCTGTGCAGGGACCGTGTGCTGACTGGCCAGGGTGATAGGGCGTCTGTGACCACTGGCATGGGAGCTTGGACTAGGTCTTGTAGCAGAGCTGGGCTGGCCATCCACCTGTCAGGTGACCGAGGTGGGCTTCCAGGCGCCTTGCAGAGAAGGCATAGGTGGCAGAAGAGTGCAAGCAGCATTTCTTGGAACTCTTCCTGACTGTTGGTTTTGATCTCCCAGGACTGTCTCTATGGCTTTAAGCCAAGTCACTGGACCTTGTTGCCCGTCAGAGGGCTTTTTGAGGTGGATTGTCATTGTCTCCACTTGCCACACACATTGTCAGTCTCCTCCCCTCTCTCACTGGTTTTCATGTCCTCCATCCCCAGCTGAGGCCTGGACCCTGGGTGTGTGTGATATGTGAAATGCAATAGCTGCAGTTCCAGTCACACTCTGAGAGCAGATGGACTCACAAAGCCGGGGGACTTGGTTGTCCTGCTTTGCATGTCTAGACATGTGTGCAAGTACAATTTGAGAGGCGAGAGCTTGCTCTCTTGCACTGGTTCGCTCTGCACAGACCTTCAGGGGTCAGGGCTGGCTGGAGACTGGAGCTAGGAACCTAATTCACACTTGCCTGCGCAAGCCATCGCTGCCACCTCCCAACGTTGGCACTGACGGGAAGCTGGAGGTAGCAGCCAGCTCCAGGTTCTGGTGAAGAGGTTCTGTATTTCAGAGTTAGAGAGACCCCAGCGTGGTGTTTCCCGATCTAAGTGCCAGGCATGACTGGGTTGAGGGTGTAGTACAGTGAATCTGGTCCTGCTCCCTTAGGGACCAGAATGTGCTGTGACATCCAGCTCCTGTGTATCAAGGGCCTGCTGCCCACTGCAGCCCATGCCAGCCCTGGGGACCAGGGGAGAACGTGGATTTCAGGGTCGAGGGCCCGGGCTTGTCCCAGGTCACAGGCGTCTCAGAGCACAGCCAAGCCCAGGCCATCTGTCACACTCAGGATGAGTGTGATGGAGCTGCAGGCTTGGCTGTGGGGCTGGGGGAGGGGAGAAGGCAGTGGAGGCCGGAGAGGCTGTGGAGGGGGTGGGGTCCACAAAGGATTCTGGAAATTGAGTGGCAGGTATGGGAGAGGGGCTTTCCAAGGAGCCACTTTCAACACCCGCATGCCATGGGTCCGGTATCTGCTTCCTTCTCCTGTGCACCCTGGGGAGCAGCAAGTGATGGCCCAAGGGCCGCTGTCCCTGCCTCCTTCGTGGGGAATCTAGGTTGAATTCCTGGCTGCTCACTTTGGCCTGACCCTGCCCTTGACCCGAAGCTGTATGGGGAGTGACCTAGCAGATGGATGAGCTCTTCTATCTCTCTGTTTTTGTCTAGTTACGTTTGTATTTCAGATAAACAAAATTTTCAGCTGCTACATTGTTTAAATGAATGGTCAAGTGCATCATAGTGAATAAAGTAGATAAGCATAATTTTCCAGGGAGTTAGCAGGGAAGGGCCAGTCAGAGGTCACTCGTGTTGTCGTTGAGTACCAGCCTCCGGTCGGGGACCATGGTGGCTGCTGGAGTGTTCTCGTAGAGCCCCTAGGCTGGCTGGCCCTTCCTCCACTGTGCTGCCAAGAGCACCCAGTTAGACTGAAGGCTGTTTCCTATTTGTTGAGATCACAGGTGATACCTGTCGCTTCTGATAGTGTCCATTTTCTGACTCGTGGTCATTGTTTTATTTCATGCCTTTAACAAAACTGTGGCCACTCCCCTGTGAAGCCCCCAGTGGTCTCCAGCAGAAAGCATCCAGTCCATTCAGATGTCAGGTTCTAAGGTGCCAGGATGGGGCTCGAGCCATGCCCTGGTGGGGACTGCCCCCCTTCCATGGGATGTGACTTGGGCATCTGTCAGTGCAGGCCTGGGATTCTGTGGCCCCCCCGGCACCTGTTGGGGGAAAGTCCAAGTAAGGCAGAGTAGAGCTGTGGGCAGAGGGAGGCGCACTGCCACCCACACAGGAACACGGGACACAACTGGCCAGGGACACATCTAGCAATGTGGACAAGTCCAAGTGTTGGGCCATTACTCGGGAGAACCCAGCTCCGTCCGTGGTTCTGTTTAATTTTTGGGTTGCAAGGAGAGTCCGGAAGTTGCATTCCAGCCGCACTTGGCTTCATCCCAGAGTCCTGATCCCCTCATCCCTGGTTGGCCCTGCTGTACTCTCGGCTCTCAGTCCTCTCCTTTCCACTGGGGCCGGCTCTGCCAAGTCCCTGGATGCCGGGTTTCGTGTTCTCTTTGGACTTTTCTGTTCATGGCCGTACTTGAGAAAAGTGAACTTTTGTGTGCATATGGCTGGGTGCTGCGTAGCTTTCTCCCTTCCTCCCCTGGGTTGTCTGTGCCCGAACGCAGGATTGCTGCCATGGCGATGGCACAGAGGCCGGGACTGGCTCTGGGTGCCACTCTGTGAAGGTCTGGTTCTGCCTGAGCTCTGAGTTTCTCCTGTGTCCTCTAACACAGGTGAAGGTGACCACAAGGCCATGGAGAGAGTCCTCTGAAATCAGGCATCCTGCAGAACCCCACGCAGGTCAGACACTGGCCCAACTTGACATGCAGCCACATCTCCCACTGACATGGTTCTGTCTTGGGCTCTAGATTGATCTTGCGAGGCGCATCTGGCGTTGACAGTCCTGGGCACCTGCTGCTCTGCCCAGCCCTGCAGTCTGTGACAGGGAGCATCCTGTGACTTCACTGTGGGCTCTATTCCTTGGTCTGTCACATCCCGCGCATTTCGGGTGGCTAACGCCTCTCCCCACCCCACAGCTGTTGCTTGTCTGGAAGTCGGAGGCGTCTTCTATGGATACAGCTTTGGTCGCAGCCAGCAGTTCCCTGTCTGGCTGGTTCTGCCCTACACAGAACTGTCCAGACCCCCATCCTTTCATGGCCACAGGGACCCCCATAGCCAGTCCTCCTCTGCCAGCCCCCTCGCCCCTGGAGAGCCTGTGTTGTCACCTGCAGCATAACGAGGAAGCAGGACCATCCTGCCAGGCGCTAAGAATCAGCTCTGTGACATTATTCTGTCATGCTACTTCCTCTTATTTATACAGTGGCGAGTGGGATGTTTTCAAATAAATCCTCTAAATATGCAATGCCGAGAACGCATTACTTTGAAAACGCTGTACCGTTCGCCGCCTTTTAGCCGCTTACATTATAAAGCATGCTGTCACTGCTTTTAACAAAACAAAGAAGAACCCGAGTGGAAATGTGTCTCCCTAGCCCATATGCTGGATTCTGGCATCTTCATACCTTTTTCAAGCTGTCATCAATCAGTAAGGAAATTAATTCCTGCTTTATCGCCCCTGGGAAGCCGTGCTCATGCTGGGTGGCTGCACGGGCCACCAAGAATGGTGTCGCTGCTGGAGGAAGGTGATTCGGCCTGGCAAGAGCCGGGAGACCCGAACATGTGGCATCAAGTGTCCACGAATGTGGACTTGAACCATCAGCAAACACAAGAGGAGGAAATGGCTTTTGTTGAGGGAAACAAACTTGTTTTCCAGGCCAACAAGCTGTGAGCCTGGACTTACTGCCATATGCGTGTTGTTCCAGAAAGACAATGAGGGGAACCTGTCTCTGAACTCACACATCCTTCCCGACCTGGGCAGGGGCTGCGGCCCAGCCTGGCAGGTTGCACGGCAGCTCTAGTCTTCCCTGGATCTCAAGGCTTCTCCAGCCCCCTTGCCCAAAGGTTCTGTGGCAGCCTTGCTTGGTAGCCACTTTCTCTGCAGTTTTAAGACCTAATAAGGATCTGTGCTGAGTGTGGGTGAGTGGCAGTCGATGGCTTCTCCTTGTCCTCTGTTCCCTGCGCCTGTTTCCTTGTGCTCTGCTGGATGGTCAGGTCAGGTTGGAGCTTAGAAGTGGGGGTCGAGGGGTGGAGTTGCTGCTGTTAGAGGTTGGATCGTGGAAGACCAGGCCTGCATGAGAAGGTAGGAAATTGTGGTGTTGAAAATGTCTTCAACATAAGGAGCTGCAGCCTGGGGCTGGAGAAGAAAATAGGGGGCTGCTGGCTGGCATGTTCTTCCCCATAAAGCATTGTGGTTGGCAACTGGGACTGGAGAACAAGGGATCACAGGAAGCCGGCCATGGGGTTGGACCCCGTCTGGGTGGCAGATGGTCCCCCAGCTGTTTTTCTGTGAAATCACTTCTGGGTGCATGTGACATGGTTCCAGCAGCTCACGGGCTTCTGTCTGTTGTTGGGGTCCCCAAAAGAGCCTCCCCGACCTGAGGTGTTTCCTGCCTGTCTGTTCATAAAGGCCTCAAGAGGAGAAACGGAGAAGGAAGCGTGAAATGTCAGTGACTTCAGATAGAAACAGTAGAGTTTTGGTGCAGAAACCAAGCGCCCGCGTGGAGGCCTGGTGGGTCTGGCCGCCTCCTGTGGCACCAGCGGGCATCTGCAGAAACCCCCGGCCCCCAGGACAAGGATTCGGGCAGCCTCACACATTCACACCTTGCAGGAGACCAGGAAAGCCGTGAAGTAGAACAGTCTCTTTAGTTTTATGAGTTAAGGCTCATAGAAATATTGATAGCTTTTGACCCTGAAATCCCACAGGGACACATTTATGCTAGAAACTCCCTGAAGAGCCATAAAAGGTGTTCATGTTCGTGTTATTTATAGTAACCGAATTTTGGAGTCTGTCTCCAACTCACACAGTAAGGGCTGGTTTGAGTGAGTCATGGTTTAACTCCCTCCTCCCCTCCCCAAGGGTGCTATTCCATCTAAAGTCCCAAGCACAGATTCTGCAGCCACGTGAGGGGAGGAGTCACAGGTCACTTGAAGTTGAAAGGTTTTTTTTTTTTTAAGATTTATTTATTTATTTATTTATTTATTTATTTATTTATTTATTTATTTTTATTACAAAGTCAGATATACAGAGAGCAGGAGAGACAGAGAGGAAGATCTTCCGTCCAATGATTCACTCCCCAAGTAAGCTCAATGGCCGGTGCTGTGCCGATCCGAAGCCGGGAACCAGGAACCTCTTCCAGGTCTCCCATGCGGGTGCAGGGTCCCAAGGCTTTGGGCTGTCCTCGAGTGCTTTCCCAGGCCACAAGCAGGGAGCTGGATGGAAAGTGGAGCTGCCGGGATTAGAATTGGCACCCATATGGGATCCCGGGGCGTTCAAGGCGAGGACTTTAGCTGCTAGGCCATGGCACCGGGCCCTGAAGTTGAAAGTTAACTTGAAGTCCCTGAATACTTGGGCAAGGCCTGGCACACATGCAGTTCTTTGGAAATGTTCATGAACTTGAGAGCATCAGTTTTCCACAGGCTTCCTGCTGGCAGCAGCCTTGTGAGGAGAGGTCTCGTCTAGTTCAAGGCCGCATCCTGTCCCTACCCATGCCCTGACGTGCGTCCCTCACAACCGTGACACACAAGATAGTGATGGGCAAGGCGCCGGATGGGCCTTGCTGGCTGTCCCTGCTGCCAGGCTCGTCCATAGCTCCTGGTTCCCAACCCTCTGCCCCTTCGCCAGCGGAGAGACTCTTGGGATGTGGCACTTCTTTCTCTCTGCAGGGCAGGGCCATGCTCAGGTCCCTGGCACTGAGAGGCCCATCACCCTACGTGGTTAGTGCCTGGCAGCTGGGGCCACCAGACCAGGTGCTGCTGTGCTCATGCAGGTGGCACCCGTTGTCTGGGGCTGGGCCCAGGAATTCGTCCCTATGTAGCCCAGGTTGGTGCAGCCTGATGAGATGGTGACACCACCACAGCGGGTTCTGTCCCCTTGCATCCCACCTGACCAGGGGGCTCCCCCGCCCTGCCTTGACACTGGCCACATGTTGGTCTCTCCAGAGCTCGTCCACACACTCCAGCATGGGGGCCTTCCACTTCTGTCTTTCCTGCATTGCCTTGGTGATCTGCATCAGGGACATATTTCATCCTGAAGAGCCGGACCCAGTTGTCACGACGTAGGCCCAGGCTACGTCCTCTGGGGCCTCCTCCTGCTGCCCCCACAGGACCCACTGAGCCCTGTGTGTGCCTCCCCCAGGTGCTCCACACCAGAGGACCGAGGCTGGTGCACCGTCACCCTAACCGTTATAAATCCACTCAGACTTGGCAAACGAACTGCTAAGGACAAATGCTACTGAAATTGACTGCCAGGAGCTCCTGGGGAAGTGGGATTCACAGACAGAGGAAGAGGGCGGTGGCGTGGCCTGGAGCTCCGCTGAAGGCCGTTGAGAGTTTTTGTTTACTGGGGACAGAGTTCAGTTTGGAGAAAAGGGACAGGTTGTGACCCAGAGGGCAGTGTTGGTTACACAACTGGGGTGAATGTTCTTGATGACAGTGAACTAGAGAATGGTTATAAGGTTAAATTTTGCATTATGCACATTTTGCCGTAATTTAAAAATAAAACATAGAAACACGTAATTGGTAGCCTTGAAATTGAAAGCTGGATTTCTGGCTTCTCTTGGACATGAGGAGGTGGCGCTGAGCTGGACCCCAGGGCCTGTGCCTGTCCCCTGCTCCTGGCCTGTCTTCTCTGGCCCCCATGCGTGAGTCCCTGAGTGGGTTCCCCACCCTGCCCACACAGGTGACTCACTGCATGCAACATGTGTCCAGGGCCAGGGCCACCCTTGTGGTTTTTTTTTTTTTCAATTTTAATTTTAAATTTTGAATTTTATGGTATAATTCTGTAGAGTCTGTGATTTCTGCAACCCCCCCATTCCTACTCCCTGGTTGATTTTCCCCATAATGTCACAATAGCATAGTCCTTCATAAGGAGTTGTAATTCCATCAGTCTGTTGTTTAAATATTCCCTGACATTGCTGGTACAGACAGCGTCAGACAGTCCATCATCCCATTGTCTAGACATGTCCAACTGTTTCACTGGGAGTCTATTCCCCACTTGGAAGTAGGGATACATGTTGCATTGTGTCCTCACATCTGGATATGGTAGTCTGTATTACTCCATCACTACACATTCCAATTTGCATGATAGTTTCCTTATATTAGAGAGAACATATGGTATTTGTCTTTTGGGGATTGACTTATTTCACTGAGCATAATGGTCTCTAGTTGGAACCATTCTTTTTAATGACTGAGTAATATTCCATGGAGTAGATACACCACTCTTTCTTTAACTACTCCTCTTTGAATGGGCATCTGGATTGTTTCTATGTCTTTGCTATTGTAGATTGTGCTGCTGTAAATATAGGATTACAGATCCCCTTCTCATATGCTGTTTTCATTTCCTTAGAGTGTATCCCTAGGAGTGGGATAGCTGGGTCCTATGGCAGGTTTATTTGCAATTCTCTAAGCACTCTCCATACTGATTTCCATAGTGGTTGTACTAGCCTGCAATCCCACCAGCAGTGAAGGAGGGTACCTTTCTCCCCACATCCACACCAGCAGTGCTGTCGGTAGTGAATGTAGGCCAATCTCACTGGAGTTAGCTGGTACCTCAGTGTGGTTTTCATTTGTATCTCCCTGATGGCTAGGGAGCCTGAGAATCTTTTCATATGTCTGTTAGCCCTTCACCCTTGTGTTTTGAGGAACCTCGGTTTGTATGGCACCTAGATACTGGCCAGCAGACAGCGGGTTACTAACAAGGTGTGCTGGGGCCAACTGTGTGGTCACCCGAGAGTGCAGGTCAGTACCCAGGGCAGCAGCAGTGTCGGTCAGTGACCCTCACACCTGCTGAGGGTCATCATGCAGACCCCAGGGCCTCCATGAGCTCACAGCCCTTAGCAGGTGTCTCCTTCCCAAGCTTTCTCAGGTTTCTGAGGGATGTTTGTACAAGTCTACTGGAAAAGAGTTGTGTCTCGTGGGCTTTTCAAAGCAGAAGAGACCTCTACCAGCGTCGCTGGGCAGCTGGAGTCTTCCTCTTTTCAGTGTTTCCCTGAGGTTTCTGTACCCAAGCTGATGAGACACTGGAGTGGGCCTGAACTAATGAAAAACTGAATTTTTTCCTAGCTGGTGAGGGCCAGGGTGGTGATCGAGCTTTTGCTGTCACAGCTGATGCACTTGGTGTCTTAGCCCCTTGTGTTGGTCAGTATTTCATCACCGTTGCAAAGTCCCCAGCACACTGGTTCACAGTCTCAGGGGTTCACAGTCAAGATCAGGTGGCCACGTTCATTTGGCCTCTGCTGAGAGCTGTGGATGGCAGTGGTGTGTGGAGAAGGGGTCACGCGTGAGCCAGGAAGCAGAGGCAGAAAGCGGGGCTGGGTTTGACTCAGCTCTGAGAACTCATCCTCCCTCCCATGAGAGGAACCCTCCAAGGGCCTTTCCCACCTGCAGAACAGCATGGCAGGATCATGTTTCTGTCCTTGTGGGTCCCATGTTGTGGCATAACACCTTACAACACTGTTGGCATCTTGTGTCAGAGCACCAGTTTGTGTCCTAGCATCTCCGCTTCTGATACTGCCGCCTGTTCGTGCAGCCTGGAGAGCAGTGGAAGAGGGCTCACATGCTTGGGTCCCTGCCACCCACTGTGGGAGACCTGGGTGGGCTTCACCCTGGCCCAGCTCCAGCTGCTGTAATCATTTGGGAAGTGAACCTGTCTGTGGATGGAAGGTCTTGCCGTCAGGTTAAAAACAAAACAAAACAAAAACTCTACTCTTTTGGCACTTGTGTCTGCTGAGTTACCCCCAGATGGCCACAGCAGCCAGATCCAGGCCAGAGTGAAGCCAAGAGCCAAGAACTGCACCCTGGTCTCCCACGTGGGCAAGGCTGTCACCATTGCCTCCTGAGATGTGCAGTAGCAGGAAACTGAATTAGAAGTAGAGAAGGCAGGACATGAACCTAGACACGCCAATGTGGGGTGCAGGTGAGGTGCCCAAGCGACAGCTCCCCTGCTGTGCCAAACCCCCGCCCCAAGCCCACCTTTGAACTCTATTTCCCGCTGATTTTCTGAAGTGCTCTTCTGGGTTGTCATAGGCAGATTTACCAACGGTACAGAGAGTTAGGGAGACCGGGATGCTTGTGAAGTCTCCCTCGCAGTGTAGCCAGGTTGTCCTAGTCTCACTTGGAGTCTCCATTCTTAGCCCAGCCTCAGCAGCTGCCCCAAGGCTGTCCTGGCCTTGAGCCCAGAGTTGGTATGCAGGATGTGTCCTAGGCAGTCGGTGAACATAGGTGCTGCTCTACCCCATGCCTGACCGAGCCTTCCTGCCGTGACAGGTGTATTGTGCCCCTGCTCCATCCAATGGGGCAGCCACTGCCAGCCTTGGCTGTTGAACACTTGAAATTTGGCAGGGGAGACTAAGGAACTGAGTATGTCATTATTAGCCAATTCCAAATTCATATCACAGACTCATGCGGATGGTGGCTTCTGCACCAGGTAGAATCCTCGATGCCAATCCTGGTCACTCTGCCCAGTACCATCAAGGGACTCCAAGTCCTGCTG
Source organism: Ochotona princeps (assembly GCF_030435755.1). Taxonomy (NCBI): domain Eukaryota; kingdom Metazoa; phylum Chordata; class Mammalia; order Lagomorpha; family Ochotonidae; genus Ochotona; species Ochotona princeps. The sequence goes on along the minus strand of NC_080852.1, from coordinate 34,055,987 downwards.
GTGGAAGCCAGGCCCTGCCTGCCCATTTGGCAAGCTCAGGAAAGCTCACTGTGGCAGGCAGGGGCTGGCCGGGCAGCCATGGGGCCACGCTTCCTCACTCCCTACTGCAGGCTGTGTGTCCAGATGGTGAGGGTGGGCAGAGAGGCCAGATGGCATGTCTCTTGCCTCTCATGGACAGTCCAGGAGGGGTTGGGGCTCAGGCTGCAGGCTGCTCGCCACTGCAGCAGGTGGCATGTGCCTGAGGCCTCCCTTGGCCTTGTCCATTATTCTGGATCTCCGCCTTCCTAGAGCCCATCCTGGCCAGGCTCTTTAGGACGAAGGGGTGTCAGTCAAGGCCTTGCAGGTGGGCTGGCTCCTGTGTCTGCCTGTGGAATCAGCCCCACAAAAAAGCCAGCTTATGCCTTCCTGTCTGTAGGAGCCCCAGCCCTCCTGCCTTTATTCTGGCTTCCTGTGACCATGTACCCTGGGGGAGGGTGTGATTCATGCCAGCCGCAAGGCGCGATGGATGAAGGCATATTTCCTGCAGGTGGGTGGTCGCATACTAGAATTGGGAATATTCCAGGCCGTGTGGGCCCCAGCCCCTCTCCACAGCAGTCGTTACAGTGACAGGGAGCTTCTTGGCATGTCCTGTGTGCCATGCTGGTGCCAGCTGCCTCATGGCTGCACTCACTGATCTGCATGCCCACCCCCACCCCCCCACCCCCGTGATGTGTGTGAATTCCAGTCCAGCATCTCCCGGCTTCTTCTGGCTTTGGTCTGCTTGTCTTCTAGTGGGCTGATGGCTTTGGCTGTCATCAAGCAAGAGAAACCAAATGACATAGGGCCAGGTATGCAGCAGGTGCTTAGCAAATGAGTCTGTGTCCTCTTTGCCTTCACTCCTTGTCACTGGACAGAATGGAGTGGCATTGGATAGAGGGGCATGGTGCCATTTGCTTTACAGAGGGGAGGTTGGCACTGTCTAAGGCAGGATAATGGAGAGGACACATTCACTGTGAGGTCTACAAGTGGCCCCATTCCTGCCTCTCCTGGAAGTCCCGGAAGCCTGATGCCAGGCACTTCTTAGTTTTTTTTAAATCAAGCACCTCACATCCTGGAGTGAGGACCTCACGTCTCTTTCTCATCTCCCTTTCGCTTTCCTAAAAGCAAAGCTCAGCACACTTGCCGTGGCAATTAAACTTGCGTTGTCAGCTCTCTGTGTCTTTGTCCCCGTTTGACCGAGCTGGAACTCCCAGTGGCTTGCTCCAGTCCTGGCTGGAAAGTTCCACACTCCACCTGCTACGATGCCCATGTCTCTGGGGAACAGGGTGAGAGGAACTCATTGGAAGTGCAAAGAATCCTGGCCAGATGGGGAGGACTCTTGGACAGAGAATAATGCTGAGCCCTGGGACTGTGGGTGAATGTGTACGTCCTACTCTCCAAAGAGTGTCAGCCGTGGGGCTAGGGGCCGGCGTTGCCTGCCAGGTGTGGGGCTGCTCTGCTGTTGGCGTCCTTCTCCCAGTGACTTTGTGCAAGGAACATTTCTCAATTTACAGGCGAGGAACTGGCTGCAGGTAGCCGCCCTCTTGAAATTGGCATTTCACTCCTTTTTTTGTTTGTTTGTTTTGGTTACATATATACTATTAGCTTTAGCTGGAATTTTAAAATTAACTTTGTTTGAGAGGCAGAATGGCACACAGAAGTCTTTTATCCATTGGTTCACTCTCTAAATGGCTGCGGTAGCCAGGACTGGGTCAAGCCAAAGCCAGGAGCTTTGACCCTTAACTATTTGGCTTGTAGTTAGAAAGGAGGCAGGGGCTGACACTGTGGCATAGCACGTTGCTGCCTACAGTGCCAGCATCCTGTATGGGTGCTGGTCTGAGTCCCAGCTGCTCCACTTCTGGTCCCGGCCCCCACACCCACATGGGAAGCCCAGGACTTCTGGCTTCAGCCTGGTCCAGTCTAGGCCATTGCAGCCATCTGAGGAGTATACCAGTGGATGGAAGATCTCTCAATCTGTGGCGGCTCTGCCTTTGAATAAACTGAAATAATTTTTTTTTTTAAATAAAAGTGTGTGTGTTGGGGGTGGGTGGGATTGTATACAAGATGGATTCCTGTCTCTATGAAGAAGCTAATTCCAGGATGAGCAGATGAGCAGGGCCCAAGATGTTAAAGCATTATAATACAGAAAATCAGAGGCTTAGTTAATGTGGAAAATATGTTCAATGAAAGCCTGAGGAACAGGGTGTTTCAGTAAAGAGGAGGAGGAGGACTGTCCTTGTATTTGCAGAGGGCTTGTCGACCGTGCTTTGCTGGTGGGGAAAAAATGTTCTGCATTAGCTGTCACTGGGAAGCTGCAGGCAAACTCCGCTGATCAGCCAGGATGGCAGGCATTCAGTAGGCACCTGCCCTCTGCCAAACCCGTGCAGGAAGCCCCACGGAGCCCACAGGAACATAGCAGGATCCTCGCCCTCAAGGGCAGCTCCGGCAAATGCACATGCTGAGCCCCCTGCCTGTGTCCTGCAAACATCACACCACAGCCCTCCTCTGCCTGGTCCAGCCAGACTTGCCTCGGAATCCTCCCTGGCACAGTGTAATGGGCAGCCTTGGCCTACTTTGTCCTTCTGGCTGTGAGGGTCCTGGGCCTTTAGGAGGAAGGGCTGGAGGAGACAGGGAGATCTCCTGGCAGCTCACGTGTGTTCTGAATGAGGAGTGCTAGGTGGGTATGGAAGGGAGAGAGGCGACATATGCAGGCAAGGCTGCTGATGCCAGGGAGGTGTGCGACCTGAGGCAGGCCTTGTAGGACTTTGCTCCTGGCCCAGTGCAGGATAAAGGCATCCCACAGAGTGGCAGTGTGGGGGGGGAGGTCAGTGACTTGGGGCAAGAGAGTGTTCTATGCGTTAGGGAGTTGCGGTAGGGGCCAGCGTGTGGGGCCAGGAACGTGCAACAGAAGGAACCAATAGTGGGTGCTGTGGGCTCTGTACTGGACCTTGTGGCCTGTGTTCGGAAATAGTAGGGTGGCCCAAGCCCTACAGGTCAGCGCAGGCAGTGGATCCTGTACAGAACAGCTTGGTTCGGGGTGGGCAAGGGCCGGGAGATGGGTGACAAAGCCATCACAGGTTGTAAGGCATGAGAGAAGGAATCTAGAAGTGCAGGAGGGCATGGTGCCAAACTTGGACATGGGCGTGGGTTGAAGTCAAAGATGACAGCCCCAGCTGTGCGCCTGGGGTGATTTGGAAGGATCCTAGGGCCCAGCAGGAGACCTGACCTTGAAGCTGGAGGGCTGGGGCAGCGCGAGAGCCTTTTTGGCCAGGCTCCCCACAAGGGCAAGCTGCAGCTCTGAAGACGAACAAGCCACTCTGGAGTGACAAACCCAGACAATGACTATGTGAGGGCAAGAGTCAGAATGTGGGAGCAGCCAGGGCTCATGCAGTGGCCGGGGCCCTTCTGTACACGGAGCATGGGAGAGCAGGCTGCCCATGGGAGAGTGACATGGGATTGGTTTAGGAACACTCACCCAGGGGAGCTGGGTCATTAGACTCAAGGGAATAAGGAGTTTTTTAATTTTTTATTTTTTATCTTTATTGGAAAGTTGGAGAGACAGAGAGGAAGATATTCTGTCCACTGCTGATTCACTCCCCAAGTGGCTGCAATGGCTGGAGCTGAGCCAATCCAAAGCCAGGAGCCCTGAGCCTCTTCCGGGTCTCCCGCACAGATGCCCATTTGGGATCCCGGCACGTGCAAGGCGAGGACTTTAGCCGCTAGGCTAGCATGCCAGGCTCGGGAATAAGGAGTTTTAACATACAGCCACAGTAACACAGCAATGCAGAAGAGTGGCAATGGACTTTGCTGTTAGGAAGAGACGGAATAATCCCAAACGGAAACAGATCCCTGCCTCACGCCTTATACCAAGATAGAACATCAACAGCTCAAAGAGAGAATGCATGGACCCGGCATGATGGCTCAGTGGCTAAAATCCTCACCTTACAAATGCAGGGATCTTTTTTTTTTTTTTAAAGATTTTATTGTTATTGGAAAGCCGGATATACAGAGAGGAGGAGAGACAGAGAGGAAGATCTTCCATCCGATGTTTCACTCCCCAAGTGAGCTGCAACGGGCCGGTACACGCCAATCCGATGCCTGGACCTAGAACCTCTTCCGGGTCTCCCACGCGGGTGCAGGGTCCCAAAGCTTTGGGCCGTCCTCGAATGCTTTTCCAGGCCACCAGCAGGGAGCTGGATGGGAAGTGGAGCTGCCGGGATTAGAATTGGCGCCCATATGGGATCCCGGGGCTTTCAAGGCGAGGACTTTAGCTGCTAGGCCACGCCGCCTGGCCCAAATGCAGGGGTCTTATATGGGCACCAATTCATGTCCCAGCAGTTCCACTTCCCTGTTTGAGGCCTGGGAAAGCAGTAGAGGATGGCCTAAACCTTGTAACCCAGCACCCACGTGGGAGACCTGGAGGAAGGTTCCGGCTTTTGGCTTCAAATCAGCTCAGCTTCGGCTGTTGTGGTCACTTGGGGAGTGAGTCCACGAATGAAAGATCTTTCTCTCTGTAAATCTGCCTTTCCAGTAATAATAAATAATAAAAGAATGAGCACTCAGCAAGGAGCCCATACCTGGAGCTGGATGGTGGCGAGGGTTACTTCCTGCTGCGGAGCTGCTTGGAACTCACTTTCCTGTGTGTCTTACCTTGACACTGGAGCAAGCAGTTGGGTGTCTAGGGTGACAGCCTGAAGCCAGATTGCTACCCTACCCCCCAGAATGAAAGACACACCCCTCCCAAGGGCTGCTCACAATAGCCACCTGTGCAAACAAGAGACCGAACCCAGTGTGGAGGTTTTCCTATGAGTGATTGCCCACATGAAGGCGGTCCACTCAGTCGGGAAACAGAGTGGACAAGAGCTCTGTGGCCTGTGACCCAAAGTGACCTTCAGGATACAAGACAGGTGTTGGACAGGCCACGTGGTAAGAGAGAAGGGGGCAGGTGACGGAGGCTGGAATGGATAGCAGGGGAGCTGGATAATGGAGTTAGGCACATACCTAGACAGGAAATTTTATTATTTTTACGAAACAGAAATGCTTAGAGGAAAACTGAGGAAATAATTGAAATGGTTAACTGCAGGGTCAGAGTGGCGGGAGAGGAGGCAGGAGTTGATGTCAGAGTTCGCTGGGTGAATCTTGTGTTTCTGACTGCTGAACCAAGTCACTGTTGATGTGTTTGGAAGAGGAAATTAAATTGAAAAGCAAAAGGGCATAACTTATCATCCAAAATACAGTTAATTTGGAATGGATGAATCCAATTGTATACCTAATTGGTAACATGTGAATACAGAGCAGATAATTACAACCTGTTACTTGGGCACAGCACCTGGCTGTTATCATTGCTGAGCTATATTTTAGGGATAAAAACAAGTGCAAATGAACCTGCAGCCTAGTCCCCCCTGGGCAGGTGTGTGGTTAATGGTTACGGTGGTATTGTGGGCTTGAAGCCATGCCGTGTTGTGTGGGTTCCATAGACGGATAGACATGTTTGTGCTATTAGGAACCAAGAATTTCAGTGTTGAGAAAAGATAAAATATAAAAGCAAAGAAGAAAAAAAGTAGGATATTAAGTTTTTTTTTTTTAAAGATTTATTCATTTTATTACAGTCAGATATACAGAGGACAGACAGAGAGGAAGATCTTCCATCCGATGTTTCACTCCCCAAGTGAGCCGCAACGGGCCGGTGCGCGCTGATCCGAAGCCGGGATCCAGGAACCTCTTCCAGGTTTCCCATGCGGGTGCAGGGTCCCAAAGCTTTGGGCCGTCCTCGACTGCTTTCCCAGGCCACAAGCAGGGAGCTGGATGGGAAGTGGAGCTGCCGGGATTAGAACCGGCGCCCATATGGGATCCCGGGGCATTCAAGGCGAGGACTTTAGCTGCTAGGCCACGCCGCCAGGCCCTATTAAGTTTTTTTAAAGTACTTGAGCTATTTTTTTTTTTTTTTAGGATGCATACTAGCAGGAAATGAGTTGGGAATGGAGCTGGGACTCGAACCCAGCACCCCGACAGGCGATAGAGGAGTCCCACTCCATATCTTAGCCATTGCACCAAACCCCTGCCGCAAAACCCTTAGAACTTTGCTGTTTTAACTGGAAATGTGACGGAGACCAGCTTTCTAAAAAAGAAAACAGTCAAGGTCTCCGACTCAGCTGAAAGGGAGAACTGATGTCACCTCGTGACGTTGAGTGGCCCCAGCGTCTGCATCTTGGTTTGGAAACGCACACACCAACCGAAACTGGGACTCTGAGAAGTCCACAAGTTCAGTCCATGGATCAATGGACAGAAGATCTTCCTGTCTGTCTCTCTTCTTTTCTGTTTATCTGACTTTCCAAAAAAAAAAAAAAAATCTTAAAAAACCTAAAAAAGTAAAACACCTTTGATGCAGCTTCCTTTCAAACGATCTGTTTTCGTTCATGAACATGGCTGTGCACAGCAGAGGGAGGGGCAGCCGCTGCCGGGTGCGGGGAGCAGGCAGCGTGTCCGCCGGGATGCTGGGCCGTGTGGCTGCGCGTTGGAAGACTCGCAAAGTCAAAAACAGGGAGATACACCCAGGCGGCACCCTGTCTCAGAGGCCGCAGGGCCCTGAGGTGTGCAGTTAGTGCCAGCGGGCTGTCCTGGGCCAGGGAACTTGGGAGAGATCATGGAAAGTGGAGTTCAGAGATGCATTTTTGATAAAGTTATCTGAAACCTGTGCATTTTTTCCCCTGATTTTAAGACTTCCCTGACCTGCATGCATTTCAATTTTTTTAATTTCAAAAAAATCCTTCTTTAATTCCGTTTTCCAGTATCTCTCTGAGTACTTTGAATATTACTCTATTTTAGGTTGGGATGGGGAGCAGACTGTATGTCTGTTTTTGCTTGTTTAGAATTAAAATCTGAAGAGAAGACTTTAGGGGAAGATGGGTGGGTTGGGTAGGTGGGGATGGTGATGGGAAAAAGCTGTGTCCCTCTTTTAACACACTTTGATATCTGAACCTCACGCATAAGTTGTCTTTTAAAGCACAATAGTTAAAACCACAGGCTGGCGCGGTAGCCTAGCAGCTAAAATCCTCACCTTGTACATGCCAGGATCCCATATGACCCACTGGGATTACAACTTGCTTCCCATCCAGCTCCTTGCTAGTGGCCTGGGCAGCAGTTGAGGACGGCCCAAAGCCTTGGGACTCTGCATCTGTGTGGCAGATCCAGAGGAGGCTCCCAGCTTCTGGCTTTGGATCGGCGCAGCTCTGGCCATTGCAATAAAAATAAAATCTTTTTTAAAAATGCAACAGTTGAAACCACCTTGGACTGGAGGCCATGGGGACCAAGCTGAGATGGCCATGAACCTTGGGAAAACAGACTGATGGGAAGCAAGACAGGACCAAGTCTCCTGGAGCCCAGCTTGGCCACCTCCATATTGCTCTTACAAAATGCCCCGCCTGCTGAGCTTGTAAAGAGAGGCTAGGCCAGCCCACAAACCTCCATGCCAGGAAGTTCAGAGTCAGATGGCCGCTCTGGTGGATGTCTTGTGCTGTATAGTGCGAAGAACGAAAGGGCAGGGTGTATGTGTGGACCGGAGGGAGGGTGGGGACCTTGTCTCCCGCAGGCCATGAGCCAGTCTTGTTCTCCACACTGAAGTCCCTGTCCCGATCCTGCTGCCGAAGCCACCACCCAGTGTACATCTTGGCTTGGACAAACCGCACACGCTATACCAGAGCAGGACCAAGACGGGAGTGAACAGGCGAGAGAGCACTAAGCTCCAAAGTCCATGCTCCCAGCCTGTGGTGGTCAGCGTGGAGAGGGCTGGCAACCAGCAAACCCTTCCAAGTGCAAACTCAGGCGCTAGTGCTTGAAAATCCAACATGGTGTCTGGTGCGGTTGTCTAGTGGCTAAATCCTTGCCTTGCATGTTCCGGGATTGTATGTGGGCACCTGTTCATGTCCTGGCTGCTCCACTTCCCTTCTGGCTCCCTACTTGTGGCCTAGGAAAGCAGTGGAGGATGGCCCAAAAGCCTTTGGACCCTGCACCCACGTGGGAGACCCAGAAGAAGCTCCTGGCTTCAGTTTGGCTCCCCATTGAGACCACTTGGGGAGTGAACCAGCAGATGGAAGATCTTTCTTTGTTTTTCCTTCTCTCTATAAATCTGCCTTTCCAATAAAAAAAAAAAATAAATATTTTATTTAAAAAATCCAACATGAGATTGCTGTGGGCTCCAGCATTCTCCTTTTGGATGCTCACCCCAAGGAATAAAAGACAGGCCCCCAAGTGGGTGCAGAGTGACGTCCCTGGAGGTCAGAGGAATGGACAGACAAGATGTGATGTATTCCTGGAGCTGCATCCTGACACCTGCTGTGGCAGGGATGGTAGGATGGACCTTAAGGGTGTCCTACTGGGAAGAATCTGCCAGTCTTGGGCACCGCATGCTGCCAACTGCACCCGCTGGAGAGTAGATTCCTAGAGATGGAAGGTGGGGGCTGGGGAGTGAAGGTTTAATCACTGTGCTGCAGCTAGAAATAGCTCCACAGACCAAGTGGCTCAGTCAGCTGAAGCGTGGTGTCTCCTGGATGCAGGGCCAGAGGCCGGGAGTAGTGGGACCAGGTTCTTCAGGGACATGCAGTGGTCATCTCCCAGTGTCCTCACACACAGACTGTCCTTCACTGTGGTCTCTGTCCAGCTTGGACTGGCACGGGCCCTAAGGGCCTGTTTGCATGTACAGTGGCATTCCAAGGGCCTTGGACTTGGCGGCACCTGGTGCAGGATGAACTGTCACCATGCAGCGTCAGCCTAAGCAGACAGTGGGGAGGGCTCATGACACCAAGGACGTACAAATGCCTCCCAGCTTGAGATGGTTGAAGTCAGTCGGGGCTGAGGGGGGTAGGGAGCAGAGTTTGGCTTGGCAGCTAAGACCCAGTTTAGGACACTCAGCATCCCTTTGTGAAGTGGCTGGGTTCATGTGGCAGCTCAGGTCCCCATCCTAGCTGCCTGCTCATGTGTACCCTGGGAAGCAGCGGGTGATGGTCAAGTACTTAGGTCCCTGCCTCCCTTGTACCCGCTACCCTGGCCATGTCACTAGGTGCCAGGGTGGGGGCTTCAGCCTGGGCAAAGGGGAGCTTGCTCCCTCACTTGCTGTCTTCCATATGAACAAATATTGAAAAATTAAAAATGGACTTGTTGAGCCTGCTGTATCACACAGAATCCCTGGAAGACATGAGAAAACCAAGGGTGTTGCCACTGCAGGCGGAAGCGGCCAGCCAGCTGCTCAGAGGGACGAGAGGCTGGGCACTAGAGAACGCCAGACCAGAGTCCAGGGTCTGACCGCCAGGAGTGTTTCTGAGCTGGGGTCTGGGCAACAGTCAGTTCCAGACCATGGTGGCCTCACCCTTTCTCTCCGTAAGATGAGCAGGGAGACGGGAGGCTCAGGGTGACAGCCTGCTGGCTCTCAGCAAGGAAGGCCTGGGTGTGTCCTCTCGCTGCTTGGTCCCAGTTCTTTTTTGTGATCTTCAGCTCGTCTCATCTGTAGCCGCCCAGCTGTTTCTATAGCGACTGCTGTGGGTCAGCAGAGAGGAGAGCGGAAATGAGCAGTTGAGATGCCAACAGAAAAACTCAGCAGGAACAGAATGTGACCCAGTTTTATGCCTGCTACATCGAACATTTCTGGCAACCACGCTTGGCTTGATCTTCTGCTGTATCTGTCGTATTATTATCACCTAGAGCAGCGAAGTGAGATGCCAGGATGCAGCAGGTTCCCCGGTGCAGGCTGATACCAACATGTGGCTATGAGGGTACGGAATCCCGACGCAGGCAGACTCGGGGCTCACTCATCTCCTTCCTCCCTCCTCCCTGGGGCCACCTGAGGATCAGCAGGCATGCTCAAGCCCTCTGTGCGCCCGTCCCTTCCTGGAACCCTAAGGGGCTGGACTTTGTGGTGTGTCAGTTCTTGTTCAAGTGACTTTAGGCAAGTTCCTTCACCACTCACTGCCTCGGTTTCTTGGCCAATGAGATGGGAGAGGAATCCCAGTGAGCATGCGTGGTTGGGAAGGGATCAGATGAGCTGGTGGTCAGGTCCCCAGCCGACAGCGGCTGTCACTGCTGTGTGAGAGCCGCTGGACCTGGCGAGGCTGGAGGGCAGCCCTGTGCTCACTGTGCGGTTCCCTTGTCTCCGTTCCAGTGGGCCATGGACAGAGCGAAGGGGAGAGGATGGTCGTGTCCGACTTCCACGTTTTTGTCAGGGATGTGCTCCAGCATGTGGATCTCCTGCAGAAAGAACACCCCGGACTCCCGGTCTTCCTCCTGGGCCACTCTATGGTAAGCAGACCCAGCTGATGTCACTTCTTGGGACCCAACCAGGCAGGGCTAGGGTGGGGTAGGTCAGGGAGAGTGTGTGGCCCTGTCTCCTCCACTTACCTGCTCCCTGCTCGACTGGCTCCACCACATCCCCCTCTTCTCAGCAGGCCCTGCACCTGCACATACACCTGCAGTTCCCAGGAGATTTTAGGGCTTAGGCAGCGGGCTGGACTCAAAGTCCTGAGCACTGCCGGTTCAGCCAGGCGCTCAGAGGAGCTCAGGTGTCACCACCGGGAAGTGGATCCTTTTCCCAGCTTCCTTTGCCCCTCTGGGTGTTGCCTCATGGGGAAGCTGCCTGGAGCTACTTCTCAGGGAGGGGCTCCACCCCCTCCCCACGTGCTCGTGACAGAAGCATGCGGTGTGACTCAGGGGCAAGGGCTCCCTTTGGACGCCACCATTAAGGTCGCCCAGAGTCCTTCTCGCCTTTTCACCAAGTAGAGCCCCCAAGAATCAGCCAGGGCTGACCTTGATGTGCAGGGTCCTCACCCTGGCAATCCCTGGGCCCCGCAGTCTGCCTGGGAGAGAGTTCAGGGGATTAGGACTGGAGGGGGCTCCTGTCTCCTTTGCCACTGCCTGGCTCCGTTCCTGCTTCTCCTGCCTGGGCTGCATGAGCATCAGTCTCCCAGAGAGCCAGACAAGGCCTCCCTCCTCCCTCTGTTTTCATTCTCAAGTGTTTTCCCTGGAATTTAAACTGCTGAGACCTTGACCAAACCAGGAAAAAGGCACCAGCGATCCGTTCCCTACTCCACTCCCCGCCACCGAAAAGCCCAGTATCAACATGTGATGGCTGCCGAGGTGGCCGGGTCATGGCATGCCCACTTTGCCTTGCAGGGCGGTGCCATCGCCATCCTGACGGCCGCCGAGAGGCCTGGCCACTTTGCTGGCATGGTCTTGATCTCGCCTCTGGTTCTTGCCAGCCCTGAGTCAGCGACAACATTCAAGGTAAGAGGTCCTGCCCAGCTCCCGCCAGCACCCACCTGTAGCTGCCATCTGGGCCAGAGGGGCCCAGCCCTGGGCTTCAAGTGTGGTTGTGTAGACGCCTGGACAGACGCCAGTCATTGTTGGCGCTGGGGGTTCTGTGATTTCTGAAGTCAGGTGTCTGTCCCTTTACCACTCCAAAACTTGAGCAAAGTGCTTTCCTGTTTATGCGTAGTTTCTTGGTGGCTTTTAAAGGAGGAAAGGTTACATGGGCTGTGAGCCCAGCAGGGTCAGGTCTGCTTGCTGACTGAGCTGTGGGCCGGTTGCTGTTCCTTTCTGGCCATCACGTAGTGCTGGATTTACCAGGCCCTCTCCTCTGTTGCCTGACCCCAGCAGACCCATCGTTTCATTTGCCTGAGGGTGACACTCGGCTGGTACAGCGCCCACTTTCAGTGCTGGAGCTGTGGTAGTGAACAGGCTGCCTCGTGGAGGCTGTGGGGTCCCCATAGACCTGCCCTCGGGGGTCTGGGGCTCAGGATGGATATGGAGCCCCCAACCCCAGCTGTCCCTTGGGAATTCTCAATCTCACCCCAGCCCCAGGGAGTGCCTTTCAGGACTTCCAAAGGGAGTGGTTCAGTTCTGGGCCAGGAATGCTAGGCAGCCAGCACCCCCTGGGGTCAGCAGGACCACTTCGATGTGGCTCTCACACCACCAGTGCCCGCCAGGACCCAAACAGTAGAGCACGGAACATGTGAGCAACCGACAGTGAGCCAGGAGGCTCAGAGTGCTCCTGAGCGTGCTCCTGAGCATTCTCCCTCCAGCCCCAGCCACGGACTTGGTGCCTGCTCTGCGTGTGAGGGAATCACAGCTGAGCTGTGGGTCTGGAGGTCCCAACGCAGGGCTGGTCAGCAGGTGGTGTATTTTGGGGCCTCAGGCATCATGTGCATGTTGTGGCTGGGCTAATTCCTCCTCGGTTCACTGTGAGAGAGGAGGCGTGGCCCGCTGGGCAGTTCTGTGTTGACTGGAATGATGGTGCCACAGGAGCCTGAGGAACTGAACAATGGGAACAGAGGGAGGAGTTGCCACCATGTGTCAGGAACCCCTGGGCACCTGGAGGGCCCATGCATATCTTGTGATTGTGTATCTACTCCTCTCCCACCTAAGAAAAGGTATTTAAGGGAAGTTTTGTCATTTTGGGGATATGTGTTTAAAAGGATTTATGCGTGTTTCAAGATTAATTTGTTTTACTTGTAAGTTGGAGCTACAGAGATTGAGAGGGAGGGAAGGAGGGAGAGAGAATATTCCATCCGCTGATTCACTCTCCAGATGGCTGCAACAGCCAGTGCTGGGCTGATTTGAAACACAGGAGCGTCCTCCAGGTCAGGTGCAGGGCTTGAGCCATCTTCTGTTCCTGCAATCCAGGGAGCTGGATCGGAAGTGGAACAGCCAGGACTCAAACTAGCACCCAATGGGGTGCCGGTGCTGCAGAGGAAGGACCTGCTGGCTGTGCCACCGTGCCAGCCCCTGTTATGTTGTTTTCGCCTGTCCTCTGATTCACTCCCCCAAGGCCTGCAGAGGCTGGGATGGTCAAAGCTGGAGGAATTCAGCCCTGATCTCCTGCATGGGTGGCAGGGGCCAGTTACTGCTGCCTCCAGGGGTATGCACTAGGAGGGAGCTGGACCGGCACTGGGCATGGTGCCCAGGCCCTCCAGTGTGGGATATGAGCATTGTGGCCACAAGAGTAGATGCCCAGCCCGGCTGAGAGTTGTGTGTCTGAGGAGACGGAGGTTTGGGAAAGGCAAGGAACTGAGTGACTTGCTAGAATTACAAAATTCGTGCAACAGGATTGAAGCTGGGGCTGGTGCACCCTGTCTGTGGTGTTTGATGTTTATGTAAATGTTTTCCCTTAGAGAGAAGCTAGACTTGGGACTTTTTAGATCTAGAGAGTGGGGGAAAGAGGGATGGGGACATTGCAGCTGGGGCTGGCAGTGGGGCCAGCAAGGGTCTTCCAGGAGTCCCAGGGGAGTCCTGGGCTGGCTGGAGGAGGCAGCACTTCAGGGCAAGGCCATCTGGAGTGACCTTTTGGAGCTTGGGGCTAATAGATCACCTTGTCACATCAGGGGCCGCTGTCCCTGGGTAACACAGCCAGGTCCCCTCTTATGAACTAAGACAAATCAGCTCCCTGACGGCCCCTCTGGCACACACTGAGCCTGGAATGCACAGGTCTACCCACCCCATACCGCTTCGTGTTTTTCTCACGCTCTCTGGATATCTCAGCAGCATCAGAGTCTTGCTACATTAAAAAAATTTAATTAAAGTTTATACGTTGATTTCTTTGGGTCCAGCCTTGTGGCATGGTGGGTAAACATCCCATATGGGCGCCAACTGTGCCTCAGCTGCGTGCTCTTCTGATCCAGCTGCCTGGGAATGGCCTGGGAAAAGCAGTGAAGAATGGCCCAAGTGCTTGGGCCCCTGTCCCCACGTGGGAGACGCGGATGAAGCTCCTGATTTTAGCCTTGGCTGTTGTGGCTGTTTGGTGAGTGAATCAGTGAATGGAAGATCTCTTTCTCTCCCTCTTTCCTGTCACTCTGACTTCCAAATAAATCAAAAGCAAATCTTTTAAAAAATTATATATATTTATATTTATGCATATTATTTATCTGTGAGGGAGTGATGCAGAGGGGTCTTCCATCTGCTTTCTCACTCGCCAATGGCTGCAATACCAGGGCTGGGCCTGCTGGAGCCAAGAGCCTGAAGCTGCATTAGGTCTCCCATATGGGTGGCAGAGATCCAGGTGCACAGATCATCTGCTGCCTTTCCAGGTGCATTGGCAGGAAGCTGGATTAGAAGGAAAGCAGACAGGAGTCAAATCAGAGCTCTGATGTGAGATCCTGGCGTTGCAACTGGCTGCCCTCCAGCTGGACCCCAACACTGGTCCCTGCTTTAAGAACAATGGGACCAGTGCAGTGGTATAGCACGCTAACCATCTGCCTGTGGCACAAGCATCCCACTTGGGCACCTGTTCAAGTTCCAGCTGCTCCACTTCTGACCCAGCTCCCTGTTGATGGCCTGGGAAAGCAGCAAAGAATGGCCCAAGAACTTGGGTCCCTCTACCCCCCATATGGGAGACCCAGAAGAAGCTCCTAGCATGTTGGGGGTGTCACTCGATCTTGTTCTTTGAGCCAGTACGGCTTTGTCTTTGCCAGTCCTGGGTTCTGCTCTGTCGTTTTGCTTAGCAGCCCAGCTGGGCTCTGCTTGCACGTCGGGACTTCACATGGGTCCCCCGGTGCAGACAGGTTCTGCCCCAGGAAAGATGACGTAGGCTCCTGCTCATGGAACCTCAGGTTGTTCCCTGCTGTTTGCTCTTGGGACCCTCAAAGATGGACGATTCTAGAACCTGCTTCTTTCCCCATGCATTCTGGGTGAGAATTCTATGTGGTTGACTGGGGGCCTTCCCAAGTCAGCTCATAAGCAGCAACAGATGCAAAGCCAAGTGCCAACCTCAGGATGCCCCATCTAGGGCTCTGCTTGCCAAACCATTCAGCATTTGCTCCCTGGCACCAAGGCCCTCTAAGGGCAGTATTGCCTGTTGTTGGGGGGGCAGGCACTGGGAAAGGCTGAGTATGTGAGGACAGACAGGTGAGCAAAGGTGACCGTCCCCAGCCCCTGGCGCAGAAGGACAGACCAATGGCATCCTCCAACACCTCCCTGCTCATCTTCCACAGGATGAGATGATACTGAGCAGGGATCCTGAGGGCAGCGGCTGGGGCCCCAGCATGGTGCTGCGAGAGGTGTCACAGGAGAGAGGCAATGACCGCAGTGCTTCCCACTAGCTGACGCCGTCTCCAAGCTCCTGGTGTGGAGGACGGAGCTTTGTGGGTCGGGGCTGGTTACAGAGGTGCTGATCGCCGGCTGCTTGCCTGCGCTTGCCTGGGACAACCCTCCGGAACAGGGCCCTCCTCCCTGCTGGGGACCTGCAGGAAGGGACAGCATGAACCCGCACTTGCTTGCGTGGAGACGCGTCACTCCAGACCTTGAGCCTGTTGCTTGGCCTTGTGCCCTAGCCTCTGGACACCTTGGGTCAGCTTCCTATGCGTGCAGCTCACTTTCTCTTGGATGTAACGTGCGTCTGTTTGCGATCTCTAGAATCCAGAGGACTATAGAATCTCAGGGCAGCTGGGGTGGGCGCTGGCAGGGGAGTAGGTGGAGCATGGGGAATTAGCACTCTTTGGGACTCCAGGGAATTTAGACCCGGAAGCCCGGAGCTCGACCCTGGCCTTGCCCTGGCCCACTTGGCTGCAGCCAGGAGCAGATGGGAGTTCACCTCCGTGCTGCAGGCGCCAGCTGAGCCCTGTCTCAGGCACGGGCACAGATCTCCAAACAATCTCAATGGGAGGAAATAGCCATTGTCCCAGCAAGTCCCCTGCTACCCAGATTGGGGAGGGGAGCGGGAGCTGTGTCCTGGGCAGCATGGCTTCCTGGAAAAGGCACGTGTTGCTGCCGGTAAACGGGGCCTTTCCTCCCATGGAAGTGTAGCCCGTGGGGGGTACTTGCTGCCGCGAGGACGTGTCAGCCTGTGACCCTTGTTCTAGCTGGCCCCATGGAAAGCATGGACTCCAGGCCTCTTGATGCACAAGGCGGCTTGCTGGAGCCACTTGAGGTAATTAGTTTTCCTGCAGT
The DNA here is from genome assembly GCF_030435755.1 of Ochotona princeps. Taxonomy (NCBI): domain Eukaryota; kingdom Metazoa; phylum Chordata; class Mammalia; order Lagomorpha; family Ochotonidae; genus Ochotona; species Ochotona princeps. Next base: position 34,040,045 of record NC_080852.1, on the reverse strand, counting down.
CTGCCTCGCTGGCAGAGGCTTGATCAAGAGTGCCGGGAGGCACTGGGTCTTTGTGTATCCATGACAGCATTTATGTGTGACTCCAGCACTCACGCTGGTGGGCGTCCCACAGTTCGCCTGCAGGTATCCAGGACCACAGCACCCTGGCTATGACATCGGTGGCCACTGCACCATTCGCTGGGAAGCCTCAGGTCTCAGCCTCTCCCCTGCATCGTCTACTTGCCCATGGGTGCTTCCCCAGATGGGAAGCCAGCAGGAGGCTGGAGGACCAGCCCTAAAGGCGTTGGGTCTGCTGGCTGAACTGTCCTTAGAAGTGGGTCTTGTAATGTCCACTTTACAGATGAAAACACTGAGGATCTTATCACCCAGTATCCTCCTCTAAATTTGCTGCCTCTGAGTCTGACCCCTCTCTCTATGCCATCTTCTGCCCACTCTGCCCTCCACCCCTAGAGCTGAGGCCCAGTGGCCCAGTGGCCACTGGTGGCAGGTTCTGGCTCTCAGCTGTCCTCGGGCAGTGACACCTGGGATCTGGGTGGAGATGCATGCCTGTTGGGGTGTCCAGGTTCCGCCTCTGGGGGCCCTGTTCAGTGCTCCCCACTCCCAAGCCAGGCACAAGGTTCTCTCCACGCCCCCCACAGGATTACCCGGAAATTGTGAAGGGTGTGGTGGAAAAGACGTCACGCTTGATAATGGTTTGGACTCCACTGCTTTTATGGGTGAGCAAACTCCCCTCTGAGGAGTCCTTTGCCTTCCCTTGGGACTGGGCCTTCAGATTGTGCCCACTGATGATGGAGAACAACGCTGGGACTGCCAGCAGCCAGCTGGTCAACCTCTTCAACAATGATCTGCTTGGGTGTGGATTCTGCCAAGACCCCCATCTTCCTAGCGCTTCCTCGCCATGTGGCTGCAGGGTCCTAGCTCAACCCTTCTGCCACAATCAGCCCCCTTCTTCTGGTTGGGTGTTGTTCCTCCCATGTGATCCCAGGCTCCTGAAATCAACAAACCTTAAAAAATAAATAAATAGAAGCTGAGCAGGGAGTGAGCCTGCCTGATGATTGCTGGAAGCCTCCTGCCTCGGGGTGGACACACTCCTCTCTCTCACAGGGGGCTTTGTGGGGAAGAGGCTAAGCAAGCGCTTGACCTTGTCCCAGCTGCGTTTTGCTGGGGATGTGGCTTGGAAACCGTGCAGGGTTAGAGAAGGAGCTGGAGCTCAGAGCTGTACCAGAGTGCCAGAAGCTGGGGGGCAGCTTGCCCTGCAGACACATGGGTGCCCTGTGCCCACAGTGCTCATATTCTGGCTGCACTCTGTAGCTGCTAGGGAACTCCTAGGGAGACACAGCTACAGGACAGCCAGGACCCCTTAGCAGGGAGCTACCAGGCCACCAGCCTTGTTGCTAGGACACCAGCATCTTCATCCACTAGGTTGGCCACTGGAGCTCCTGTTGTTACTGGCTGATCCCAAGGGGAGTGTCCACCCATCCTGAACCTGCCAGCGCCAGCTCTTCCGGAGGCCCACAGGCAGCTCTCCAAAGGAACATGGCCAGGGGACACTTGCTCCTGTCCCATCTCCTACTTGTGCTTTTGGTGACAGATAGATGATTGGCAGCTGAGGAGGGTGGGTGGTGATCTGTCCCCTCTCAAACCACCCCTGGGTGCTGCTCCTGTAAAGCGGGTGCTTCCCAGGAGGCGCCTCCCCACAAAGCTCTTGTCAAAGGCATCGCTTCGGCTGTAGATGGCGTCTGCCCGCTTGGTGTGAGGAGAGCAGGTGTTTCCCCTGTGATTATCTCCCGGTGGTGGCTTTCCCCTCGTCCAGCCCCTGCGGCCGCACAGCAAGGGTGGCTTGAGCCATCCGGCACCTTGCTGAGCCCTCGGCCTGGGAGCTGAGGCTCAGGCTCACTGGGGCATGCGTGTTCGGAGAGGCGGCCACACTAGGAACACAGAGGTAAGTCTGTCTCCTGCTCCGCGAGCAGTGCTCGAGGCTGCTAGGACACGGGGCTGCAGCAAAGAGCCGTGTCCATGAGAGGGTCGTGAGGGGTTGGATGGGGGCAGGGACGCTCCTGGCCCTGCACCTGCTCATCTTCATGGCAACTATGGCAGGAGTCACCCACTGAGAAGTTAGTGCTGTGGAACTTTGGAATGTCCGTGACTTGCTGATAACCTTGCCCTTGGGTCACTGTTACCCCAAGGGGTGGGTGGGAAGCTGGGAAGCCCCCACCCCACCCTGCTTGCAGCTGGAGTCTAGTCAAAGCCGTGAGGTCGCTGTCCCCTGCACCTGCCCCACTGCACAACTCTGGTCTTCTTCTATGGGAAAGCACAGATGGCTTAGAAGTTTTGGGGTTCCTGGAGGAACCCTGGGTTGTTGGCATGTGCACACACCTGATCTACATCTGAAAGTAACATTGGGCAAAGACCCAGGGGTGTGCAGCTGTAGGCCTGGGAGATGACGGTGGAGTTAGACGGTTTCTAGCTTCTGGTGACACCGCGGCTGTCATGATGTCCTTGCACAGCCCTGCCTGCTCCAGGGAGTGGCGGTGCCCCACGCCTGTCCAAGGCCCCCAAGTACCACACCGTGTGTCCCCTGTCTCAGCCCAAGAGCTCCCTGCTGGCCACCTTCACACAGTTCTAATTCTGGCTCTAATTTCACGACTGGATTTCGAAATAGCATCTTCCCTCCCTGAGTGCCTTCACACCCTGCAGCAATGAAAACAGCTGCTTTCCCGTGAGATCCAGGTTCTTGATTTCTCCACAGGGGAGAAAGAAACTTGTGATCCAGGAGGCCTGGGGTGGGGGGAGAGGCAGGAAGGCTCAGATTCAAGCCCAGGTCTCCCCTGTGCGCCAGGGCCTCTGCCCAGGGGACATCAAGGACAGTCCCTGGCACCTCCAGGAAGCACCAGGCTCCTCCTTGGCAGCCAAGGACACAGGCTCAGCCCTGGGCAGAGTTCTCCAGGCAGCAGAGCCGGGTGTCAAACTAGGCCTCCTCCCCTCTGCCACACGCTCTCCTGGGTTGGATTGGGCTGCTCACTTCCCTGTTGGTAGGCAACCCATACTCCTCCTCCAAGCCAGCCTTGGGCACCCTGCCCTAATGTATGTTTTCAGGGTCCCAGGGTTAGGTTTAGGGTAAGGTTATGTCCAGGGCTATTGCTAGGGCCATTGTTAGGGTTTTGGTTAGGGTCAGGTTTATGGCCAGGGCAGGGCTAAGGCTAGGTTTAGCTCTTGTGTCCAAAAGCCTAGAAAGCTCCTCTGTGTCTTTTGAAATTTCTCCTTCCAATGAGTGCTGGCAGGATGGACGACTACGGCTCCAGAGCAGGCGAGAAACAGACTCTGCAGGTCCTGCACTGGTGCTGGCCCAGCCTGGGGGAGCCGGGCCAGCCCGGGAGACAGATCTGGGGCATTCTTAGGGCCTGGGGCGAGGGGCCCGGCTCTGCCAACCACCCTCACCCCATTGAAACCCCCACCGTGGACTCACAGCTCCTGTCTTCCCTCCCCGGGCAGGTCCTTGCTGCGAAAGTGCTCAACCTCGTGCTACCAAACCTATCACTGGGGCCCATCGACTCCAGCGTGCTCTCCCGGAACAAGACAGAGGTGAGAGAACGCCTCAGCTGGCGGGTCACTGAGGGCTGCGTCCCTTGTGTCCTGCTGTGCTTGGCCGGAGGCCGAGGAAAGGGGCGGGAGACACCAAGGAAGCAGAGACCGCGCTGGGCTTTAGGTGCGAGGCGAAGGATGGGGCAGGTGTGGGTGGGGCCAGAACCGTGGAATTGCTGCCGCTGAGTGAGTGGGTGAGTGTGTGTTTCTGCATCATCGTCTGCATCCACCCAGTCCCCTGTGGTTGCAAATGACAGAAACCCAAGTCAGAGGAGAGGTCTGTAGCCCTACTATGTGGGAGACCTAGGACCTACCCCTGCCTCACCCGGGCTTACGGTCAGTGGATGGGGAGCGACTCTGGGTGTGTGGAAAATACCAGAATAGTCTCCAGAACTAAGCAAATCAGTATGAACACCCTTCTGGCTCAGATCCCCATCTCGTGGCTCAGGTGGGCAGTGTTGTCCCAACTGGGCCAGGATGAGACCCCCCAAGTCTCCAAGGGGCGCCACTGAGAACCCTGGGCCTGTGGAGAGCCATAGGGGATGGGGAGAGAAAGGTTGGGTCTTCCATGCTCTGCTTTACACCCCACATGGCTGCAGCAGCCAAAGCCAGGAGCCAGGAACTCCATTTGGGTCTCCCTGTGGCTGGCAGGGCACTAAGCACTTGGGCCATCACCTACTGCCTTTCCAAGCACATAAGCAGGAGACTGGATGGGATTAGAACCAGGCCTTAGATGTGGGAATGCCAGCACCCCACGTGGTCTCTTCACCCACTGCGCCACAACCTGAAGGAGCACCCGGTGTGGCTACATGCACGGCGCCTCCACCTCCCAGTTCCTCCCACACCTGCAGCCTGCTCCCATCCATACTGTTCAGAGTTCACCCCGTGAAAACCGAGGTCTCCAGCCAGCTGGCAGATGCTGTGATGGTTCAAACACCCTGATCAGTGCCCCCACAGGGAAGTCACCAGGATGGGGGTGGCAGGATTCCCCTGGGAAAGTGAGGGCAGTTTCTACCCTCAGCAGGGGAAGGCAGCCGCTGGCTTCTCCTCAGAGGTTCGTTTGACTGTCTGGCTGAGCTGTAAAAATAGCAGTGCCAAGGGAGCAGCTCCCAGCCCTAACTCCAGGGCGTCTGCAGCCTGGCTGCAGCCAGGAGGTTTCCCACAGGGCCCTGCAGCTGTCAGAACTTCCCAGGAAAATCAGGATGGGGCCACCGGCCAGACGGGAGGGCCCTGGGGAAGATTCTGGGAGTCTGTTTCCCCATGCTGCCCCTGTATCCTCTGTTCAAACCCTAACCCTGGGGTGTCAGTAGAAGCTTGGGCCCAGAGAGGCTGTCTCTTACCCACAGACACACAGGTGCCCAGTCGGACTCGAGCCCAGCCCTCTCTAACCTTGGGAGGGGTGCGTGCTGAAACCCTGGCAGCCAAGCAGAATTTTGTGCTTGTGCAAGGGGGCGCAGGGCCCCAGTTGGAACCCCAGACTCTCCACAGGGGAGTCGCTCTACCCACAACTGTCAGTTTTTCAGAGTGTAATGGGTTCCTCCCACTCTGGAAGGCCAAGTTCAGGGGCAGGGTGAGGGTTAGAGAACCAGGATGGAGGGATTGCTGAGGCCCTGATGCCCTGAATGCCTGGCAGCCACCCTGTAACACACGGCACGCCTGGCCCCGTTTCCCAGCTCCAGCCTTTCCCTGGAGGGAGCAGGGGAGAGGGGATGCTGTGATGGCTCCCAGGCTCTGCTCACAGACACCCTTTGTTCTTTAGCGCCCAGTCTCGGCTCTCTATACCTGCCCAGGGGTGCTATCCGAGCCAGGCACACAGGCTGCCTGGCGAGTTCCAGGCTTTTTTCCAGAGCTGGGCTCTGCTCTCCCTCCTCCACCCCCAGCCCCCACCAGTGTTTCAGAGGTCTCCTCGCAGCCCCACACCCCGTTACCCCACATGCTGATGGAGGCCTGGGAGGCTCTACCTCCTCTAAGCCTTCAGTGGTTGGTGTGGCTGAAGACGGACCTCGCCCCGCCTTGCTTCTTCCCCGGGATGCAGCCTCCCACACAAGTCCCCTCTGAGAACCTTATTAGATTTCCACTAAGCCGATTTGGTTAGCAGACTCAACTCTGACTGCATCGCTCATCTCTTAACATTTGCAACAAAATCCTTGTGTATTTGAGACAGCTGACAGGCCAGCAGTGCTGGAATAAACAGTGTCAGCAGCAGTGGGGCCGCCACAGGGGTGCACGTATTGGTCTGGCTGCTTCTGGCTCCTGCCACCACCGGCACGGGGAGGAGCATCTCAGAGCACACAAAGGGGCAGGTCCCAGAAGCCGCCTGCTTCAATATCAGCAGAAAAGTCAGGCGTCAGGGCCGTCCCAGCTGCCTGCCAGCCAAAGTCGAGACTGCACCACTGCGGGCACGTGGCGGGAGAGAGGAGGTGCACCCAACTGGGGGTGCGGGCGCCTCTGGGAGACCCTGCTCTCCGTGGTTTGCAGCGTGCTTCTGGAAGTGGGATTGACGCATCGTGTTAGTGTATTGTGGCTGCCCCACACTGTTTTGCCCGGTGGCTGTCCTGTTCTGTGTGCCCCTTGGCCACGCACCAGGCTCTGGCTTCTCCACAGCCCTGCACAGCTGTCAGTGGTCACTCTGCTGCTGGCATCACGTGGTGTCTCCCTGAGGCCCTGACCTGTATGCCCTGGTGATTGGTGATCTGGGCAGCTTTTCATGCTCTCGTTGCCTCCAAGGTCCTTAGGGAAACGTGTGTTTAGTCCTTCGCTCAGTTTTCAATGAGATTACTTGTTTTGTTGTTGTTGAGTCATAGGAGTTCTTTATTGTGAAGAGACATAGAGATCTTCCACCTGCTGGTTCACCCCCCGCCCGCCGCCAGATTCCCACAACAGTGGCCAGGCCCAAGCCAAAGGGCAAGGAACTCTGTCACAGATCTCCCATGAGGGTGGCAGGACCCCAAGGACCTGAGCTGCCACCCGCTGTCCTCCTAGGGACGCCAGCAGGAAGCCAGCAGTGGAGCAGCTGGGCCTTGAATCCACACTTCCACTTGGGGTGTGGACGTCCCAGCTGGATGTTTAACTTGCCATGTCACAACGGTTCTGGTGTCCTTTGTTGTAGGGACGTTTGCAGGAAGCGGCAGGGACGTGGCCCTGAGTACCAGAGTTCGTGCTGCCTGTGAGGAAGGTCCCAGAATAGGAACGTTGGCCCGCAGCCACCCACACACTCCATAGTTCCTGCTCCATGGTGACCGGTGTTTGATCTGGGGACTGGAGGCCACGTGGCTTTGCTGTTGTGACCAGGCTGTTGTGGAGGTGGTCCTTGGAAGCTCCTTCTTGCTTCTCTTCTTCCACCCTGGGCCCGTGAGCGAGGGCAGCAGGTGGTTGTCACTCTCCCCTTCCCTCGGTGGCCACTCACAAGTTCCGTCTGTGTCCAGCTCACATGCCCCAGGGCCGTCTGCACCAGAGGTGTGCGCGAGGTTGGCCTTTTGCCCCACTTGCATGGTGTGGACTCCAGTCTGCAGGCTGACCGGGCCCCTTTGCCTTGGTTGCCAGCATGAACCACTGCGGCCACACAGGAGGGTGTGTAGCCACATCCTGGTCCCGTGCAGCTCCACCGGGGGCCCGCTGTGGCAGACACAAGCAAGTGTGGTCACAGCAGGGCCTCCTGGTCAGTGGGGCTCCCGTGCTGGCCAGACCCTACGCTGGCGGCTGGGGTGCGCCCAGAGAGTTACCCTGATGTCCCTGTTGCTGGGAGGAGTGCAAGAGACCCAAGTCCTTGAGCCGTAGTCGCTGCCTCCCTGGGTGTGAGTTGCTGCATCTGAAAAGCCCACACTCACCCCTCTGTCCCTCATGGGGGGGGGGTGGAAATACCACAGGCAGTCTCCTTGCTCCATGGGCCCTCTGGGAGTCCACTCAGGTGCCTGGCACACATGGACACTGATGGACAGGAAGTATGAGAATGTGCCACCCTAGACCGTGTGATGGAAGCAGAGTTGCTGGCCTCGGTGGACCGGGGTCTGTGCTCTGTGCTGCTGCCTGGGCTGGGTTAAAGGAGAGTCAGCTTGTCCACTGCTTGCTCAGGGCCTCTGGAGAAGCATCCCTGCCAGGGCCTGGCTGGAGAGTGCATGCACACAGCCGTGAGGACCAGCCTGAGCCAAGGTATCAGAAGGGCAGGGGGAGGTGCGAGGTGTCCAGGGAGGGCTGCTCCTGCAGGGTCAAGTCCAGACTGAGAATGGGAAAAGCAGCACACAGCATTCCTTGGAACTCTGGGCATGGGAGATGGCAGCCAGCACGCCGAAGGGGGAGCCTCCTGCCTTTCCAAAGGCGGAGGGGAAAGAAGAGAAGGTTGTTTCTGAGGTTTCACGGCAGGGTGCCCGCGGGGGTCTGGATTTCACAGGGGTCACAGCGGTCAAGCCGTGCTCACTCTCCAGACTGATGGAGAAAGCCATTTGGTTTACCTATGATGGAAACAGGAGAGTTGAGAGTCCTAAGCAGGGGGGGAGGCGGTGGGGATCCCAGGATGGGCTCCACAGCACAGGTGGGAGGTGAGGCTTCCGTGGGAGGGAAAGAGGGGGCAGGAAGACACAGGTGAGGGAGACTGCAGGAGGGGTGGTGGGCTGGGAGAGAGAGAGACAGATCCTCCATCCCCTGGCTCACTCCCCAGGTGGAAGCCAGGAGCCCAGAGCTGCTTCTGGGGCCCAGAGAGGGTAATCCTTTACTGCCTTCCCAGGCTATCCAGGGAGCTGGATCAGAAGTGGAACAGGGCCTGATGTGGTAGCCTAGTGGCTAAAGTCCTCACCTTGCACACGCCAGGATCCCATATGGACGCCAGTTCTAATCCTGGCAACCCTGCTTCCCATCCAGCTCCCTGCTTGTGGCCTGGGAAAGCAGTCGAGGACAGCCCAAGGCCTTGGGACCCTGCACCCGTGGGGGAGACCCGGAAGAAGCTCTGGGCTCCTGGCTTCAGATTGCCTCAGCTCCAGCCGTTGTGGCCGCTTGGGGAATGAATGAACGGATTGGAAGATCTTCCTGTCTCTCCTCCTCTCTGTATATCTGACTTTGCAATAAAAAAAAAAAAAAGTGGAACAGCCAGGACTCGAACCAATGCTCTTATGGGATGCCAACACTGCAAATGACAGCTTTATCTGCTGCGTCCACAGCACTGGCCCCATGGAGCAGACTTTTCAACAGAATAGATGAAGGGGTAACCAAGAGGGACTGTGTCTGGGTCCGGACGAGGGGGGTGAGGGAGGGCACGGACCCTTGGAGCCCATGTTTTCCCCGCATGACCGTCCCTTCCTCCCCGGTCCTGGTCTGCCTCCACCCTCACCTCCCTGTTGTGCGTCAGGGACCTGCTCCTTCCCCCACACATCTGTTGGCTCCATCCCCAGGTCCGTTGAATAGACTACTGCGTAAACAGGACCTACGTGCTGGAGGCTTGGGAAAGGAAGCCAGGAGCAGGAAGTGGCCCGGCTGCCTGGGACGTTGGGGCCAGCCGGGTGAGGGGTGCTCACAGGACACACCCTCCCATGGGCCCCTGTCTCCTGGGAGCCCTGCAGGGAGACTGTGCAGAGCAGCATGGGTCAGGGCACCAGCCAGCCGCTCCAGCTGAGTTCCCAGTACTGGTAGCCCAGCCCGGTAGCCTGGGTGAGAACAGGGCTTCATTCCCTGCCTGGTGCTTCTTAACATGATAATTTCGTTGCTGACTGTTTCTGGGTATGCCTCTCCCTGTCCCTGTGACCCCAGGAAAGACCCTGACCCAGTGATCCCAAGGCCCTGCTGCCCCATTCCTATTGGTCAGATCAGGGTTGTATGATCATGTAGAGCTACAAGGGAGTCTGGGAAGTGTAGTTTTTACTCTGAGTAGTTATGAGTACCCACATAAACATCATGGGTCCTACAGGGAGAAAAGAAAGTTGGGGAAACTAATGACAGGTTATCAAACCTCCCCTTGTCTCAGCTTTCTCACTGGAGTGATGCTAGGGTGGTGGGAAAGAAAGAGTGCGGAGCGTGTTGAAAGGGTTTGAGGTCATCAGCCATCCTTACTCTATTGCTCAGGGAGACCTGGCTCTGTGCCACCATGCTGCTGTCATGTAGACTCAACTGACCCCAGCTCAGGGCTCCTGGGTGGGCCCCGCAGCCCAGCCCCTTGCAGGCTGTCCCTGCACAACCTACACACCTCCCTGGCAGTGTCGTGTCCCCAGGCCACCGAGCAGATGGTTTGGCCCCGTGGGTCTGTGCCAGCTCAGCTGCAGGAAGTGGCTAATCCGCCTCGTGGGGCCTTCACAAATGCTCTGGTTGGCAGTGCTTGGGCACAAGCCCTGGGAAGGGATCCAGGGATGGCAGCCCATCTCTTGCCAGCATGAATCTGGAATGTTCTCTGGGAGGCCCTGGAAGCATCCAGTTGCCTTCCCTCCCCAAGCCCTCCCTGCTCCTCACCCACGGTGGAGCTGCAGCCTAGAACCTATGGGCCAGGCGAGGTGCGGGAAGAGAAGCAGAAACCACAACTCACTAGAGAGGATGATGATCGATGATCGGGTCCAGCATGGCCCAAGGAAGGCAGGAGAGGGTCAGCCTCCTGCCACCTGGAGCCCTGCTGCAGCCAGGCCTGGCCTGCCCCGCCCTGCTCTCAAAGCCTGGCAGGTAGCTCCCTGCTGAGCCATGATCACTGTCAGGCCTGACCACCTTCTTCCCCAGGTACTTTTGGGGGTTTACGTTGGGGAGAATACAAACAAAACCAAACACCAGAGCCGCCTCCTGGGCCCTATCAATGAGGTCATCAAACAAGCCATGGGATGTTGTTGATTTATTTACAGCTGTGTGCCAGGAGCCCGGGAACTCCCTCTGGGCCTTCATGAGGGTAGCAGAAACCCAAGCACTTGAATCTTTTTTTTTTTTTGTACCCTGAGAGTCCCTGTCCCTGGAGTCAGACAGCTGTGGCTGAAAACATCTGGGTAAGAGGGAGGACACAAAAACACAATTGTGCCTGCTCATCCCCAGGCACCTGTGGGCCTGACACCTGCCCACCTGCCCACTGCTGTACGTCACCGGGGCATCACTTGGAAGGAAACGAGTGTGCTCAGAGGCTCCACAGGGGACTGTCCTTCAGGCCAGTCCTCGGGGATGCTGGTCGAGCACCACAGCCCCAAAGGAGAGACACCAAGAGCGTCAACTTGGGGTTCCCCAAAGACTGACCATACTGCTGGCCCGAGGGCCAGGCACTGACATCACCCCCTTCCCCTCCAGGTGGACCTGTATAACACAGACCCGCTCATCTGCCGGGCGGGACTCAAGGTGTGCTTTGGCATCCAGCTGCTCAACGCCGTCTCCCGGGTGGAGCGGGCCCTGCCCAAGCTGACCCTGCCGTTCCTGCTGCTGCAGGGCTCAGCTGACCGCCTGTGCGACAGCAAGGGGGCCTACCTGCTCATGGAGTCGGCCAAGAGCCAGGACAAGACACTAAAGGTGGGTGGCAGGGAGGCACACACCCTGAAGAGGACATCTTGCACTGGGAGCCTTACCTGGGGGAGGAGCCCTTTCTGGCACCCACCACTGACGGGTGGGCTCTCTGGCACAAGCCATAGCCCTCATTGCTCACTGATGAACAGGAAGAGGCCAGGGTGCCCCAGGCCTGGGTGCCAGGCTGTGCAGAGTGAGGGTGGCCTTCAAGGGGCCCCTGCGTGGGATGGCCCTGCACACATCTCCTGCAGGTACACACAGAGGCGGTCCCCAGCTCAGGGAGGTCCCAGAGCCACAGGACTGGGCAAGGGGAGCGAGGGTGAGAGTCATGGCGAGCCCTTGGTGGCGGTGTGTGCCCGCACCGAGAAGGAACATGGAGGGGGGAACCAACAGGGAGGAATGCAGACCTGAGGGGCGTGGGAAGCAGGGAGACAGCCACTTGGGAATGACGCTTGCCACGGCCCTCGGAGACCCTGTCATGGGTGACCTCCGTGGGCTGGAAGGAGGGAACGTGGCTTGGAATGAGGCCCCTGTGGGAGCCTAAGAAAGGGGCCCCCTGCTAAGAAACAGAAGACAGGAAAGGCCCATGTCTGCCTTTAAGATGTGCATTTAAGAAGGCAAGTTCAAGAATATGCTGGGAAATCGTTCATTTGAGCCATCAGCTGGCTGTGTCCTCAGGGTGTTGAGGACAGGCCGGAGACCCTGTGGACTCTGGCCCTGCCTGTGCCCCCCACATGCCCCTTCTGATGGGAGGCAGTGCCTGACTTACTGTATCTCCCCATAATTGCAGATCTACGAAGGTGCCTACCACGTTCTCCACAAAGAGCTTCCTGAAGTAACCAACTCTGTCTTCCACGAAATTAACGCGTGGATCTCCCAAAGGACAGCTGCGGCAGGGGCCGGGTGCCCGCCCTGAGCGCACCGGACAGGTGACCAGCTCATGGGCTGGGGAGGCAGGCGGAGGGAGGGCAGAGCTGGCTTCTCAGATGTGGCTTGTGCGCGACAACACACACACATAGAACACAGCAAAACCACCACTACTGGAGGAATCCCTAGCACAATTTTTTTTAATCAGACGTTTCCAGTACCCTAAAGCTATTAGCCACTGGTTCCCCCCTCAGGGGAAGTCACTTTATGCAAAAAAGGAGAGTGTGCCAGTTGTGGGTCACCTGCCCTGATGGGTAAGGCAAGGCCATGTCTCAACCCGCTTCCTCCAGGGACGCCTGGGCCCAGACATTGATCCAGTAACTGAGGAGCCCTCCTCCTGCCCACCCCGAGCTCCTACCCCAGTGCACCCCACATCCCGAGACTGGCCTGGCTCTGTGGCCTTCCTGCAGCCGGCCATGTGACCGGGTTTCCACTGGGGCCAGCTCCCCAAGACTCTTGTATGCTCCCTGAGGCCACAATGCTGGAAATGGGCCCGGGGTCTTCAGTGCAGCCCACCTCTGGGGGCCGGGGGTGAGGCTGAGCCCAGAAGGGGAAGTGGGAGGGAGCCTGGCTCTCCCACGGGGGAGCTGCATGTTGCCACAGACAGAGCTGGGGTTGTTTAACCCACCCCGCCCCGGGCTGTGTTTAACATAGAATGCTGCTTTGGAAGCAGAGATTTGTGGGGTAACAGGGAAGCTAGGAGGACAGGTGGAACCTGAGCTCCAGGAGCTGTTGGAAGCCCCCCTCCAAAGCGACTGGGACAGCCCCACGGTGCCCCTTCTGCCCCTCTGACCTGGGGGCACGTGAGAGCACTGGCTGCCTCCGTGCTGGCAGCACAGCTCTCCCTGGTGGCAGGAGGAGGGACTCGCCCACCACAGTGGCCCTTCAGGCCTCCTGGCAGACAGCATGGAGCACGCTATGACCCAGAGCAGGGACCCGAGGCGCCCTAGCAGGATGTGCCCACGGGTCCTCACCCATGGCCACGGCTGGCATCTCCGGCCTTTTCCAGACAAGGCCCCAAGCCTGACCTGCTCTACTCAGGTGCCCGCCATGCCCTGGGCCTCACAGGGCAGCAGCAATAAACGGGGACCTCAGCCAAGTGCACACAGCGCTTCCACCTTCAAGGGGCCTTGCTTTAACCTCAGGAGCCTCAAGAGTGCACAGGTGGCCCTGGCTGGGGGTGTGGTTGAACCCCACAGGCGCTAAAGCAGTCCTGGGGAGCCCAACACCGTGGAGGTTCAGCTGAGGGAGGGGTGTTTGGACCCCCCAGACCCTAGGGACTGGTTCTGAGTGCCCCTGCCCACACCATAGCATGGCCAAGAGCTGGTCACCTTGCTGGAGACCTCAGGTCTATGTTCCCTTGCCCCCTCTGGAGTGGCCGCAGGTGCCAGTAGAACCCAGGGGTCAAGAGAGCAGCTTGCCAGCCCCACTGTACCTCTGGCTTCCCTGGAGAGCTGTAACTGGTGTGTGGAGTCCCACCCCACCACGCGGCTGTGCTGCCGCTCTCAGGTGAGGACGAGCAGGATCCCACGCCCTCCCCCCAGCTTGGACAGTGTAGGCCACTCCGGGTCCCCACATCCTGACAACTGGGAGTGGGGACAGAGGTCCCAGGCAGGGCCACTCCAAGCTGTGCCCCTCCCCCGGTCCTGAGGAAGCCTGCTCAGAAGGGAGGGCTGAAGCCAGGGGGCCAGTGCAGGGGGGCTGGGGTGCTGGAGAGGCAGGAGACACAGGGCTTGGCCTTGGGCCAGAGAGCAGAAATGACCAGGAAGAGGACCCAGGGCGTGCAGCAGGTCCTGTCCCTGCCTGCCTGGGACACTGGGTCCAGGAGGTGATGCTAGGCAGCCGGTTCCCCAGCAGCTCCAAGGTGACATGCATCCACCGGGAGTGGCTTTTATGCCTGAAGGTCTGGGGAAAGAGGCCATGTGCAGTGAGTTGGGGGCTCAACACCACCCATGTCCCCAGCAAAGGTGGGCTGAGCAGGTGGCATCCCCCTCCTCCCTCCCAGCAGCAAACAGCCTCCCCTTCCTCCTGGAGCTAGTGGGGGGTTGGTGAAAGGGGTTACTGCGCGAGGTAACGCTGCAGGACACCTGTGGGCACACCTGCCTCGGCCTCCCCCTGCCGACCCCACACACCTTCTCTGTCCTGCCAGCTGCCAGCGTAAACCCGTTAGGATCACAGCGCTTTCCCAAGCTGTCCAGCAGTCTGTCCCTGTCCCTGCAGTGCCGTCCTGCCTCTGTACACCTTAGCGGGGGCCGTGTTAGCAGCTTCAGCTGTCCAAGGACCACGTACACTACAGCTAATCCTAATAAACCAGATGTTCTCTGTGGGCGTCCGTCCCTCCTCTGTCTGCCCCAGGGTCTTGGTACCTAGGCGACCTCATTCCTTGACCCGCAGCGCCCATACTCTTGGGGCAGCCCTGTGTCGAAGCAGAGCCCATCCCGGCTTCTGCCTGCTTGCGAGGTGCCCTCCCAGGCCTGAACTGTCAGGGGTGGGATTTGCTTTTGCTTGTGCGTTTATTTATTTGAAAGGCAGAGCAACAGAGAGAAATCTTCCATCTGCTGTTCATTCCTCCAAATGTCTGCAACAACCGGGGCTGGACCAAGCTGAAGGCCAGAGCTCCATCCGGGTCTCTCTCGCACTGGAACCCTTGCCTGTTGCCTCCCGGGGGCACAGCAGCAGAAAGCTGGAGCCAAAGCACAGCGGACTTGAAGCAGGCACTTGGAGATAGACGTACCCCAAGCAGAGGCTTCAACCACTGCAGCCCAATGCTTTATTTTCTCCCATCTACACTGGCACCCTGTGACTGGATTTACTTGTGCAGATTTTCCACTCGTCCACCAGGCCGCTGCGTGGCCTGGACCTGCCCAGGTACACCCACCTGGACGCTGGACACTGGACTCCTCCCGGGCAAGCTCAGCTCCCAACCTCGAGTCGGCTCTGCCTTGGTGCTGTAACCCCGGCTTACCTGCTGTCTGAGGCCATCCCGGATGTCCGCCCTGGCACCTCTGCCTGCAGGGTCCTGGCTCCCATCCCTGAACCTGCTATACATGGCGGCCAGTGCCGGGGCTGCTGAAACGTGAGTCGGCCCGTGTCCTCATGCACTCGGAGCCCTTCCACATCCCGTCTCCCTGTGGCCTCCCCACCCCCACCTCTCCTGTGTCCACATGGTGCCCTCAGGTACGTGCCCCTCCCTTCCCTGCCACCTTCTCCAGCACGTCAGACATGACGGATGTTCTGCTTGTCCCCAAGGCAGCAGGAAAGTCTGGCCTTCCTGGGCCTCTCACTGTTCTAGAGGGTCCCAGAGATGTGTTCAAAGGGGCAGCAGGAGAGTCTGGCCTTCCTGGGCCTCTCACTGTTTGAGGGTCCCCGAAATGTGTTCAAAGGGGCAGGGGAGGAGTGACTGAGGCAGTGAGGGAGAGGAATGTGGGGGGGTGAAGCAGGACCTGCCAGGTGGCCCCAGCACCCCTGCTCACCCAGAACCAGCGGGCAGGGCACAGGTAAAGGCAAGAGGGGTGGAAATGGGGCGGCCAGGAGGGAGGAGTGCGCGGCCCAGGGAGCTGGCAACAGCCGCGGGGGGGCAGGGCCCTAGGAACACAGAAGGGAAAACAGGCAACAGCTGCACGAGAGGCAGGCTTGGCAAGGTGTGGTGAGGGCAGGGGAAGGCAAGGCCAAGGTCTGGGTCCCCCCACCACCACCAGGGCGAGGGCACTGCCTCCAACTGCCCTATCTCCCCTCACCTAGCTCTGCGCACTGGGCCACCAGCACCTGCTCCTGGGGACTTGGTGAGGCCAGAGCCAAGGCTACCATGAGGAGCAGTACCACCTGAAGACCTGGAGCCCCTGCCTGCCGCCGCGAGCAGAGCGGGCAGGAGGCTGTTGTCAGAGGAGGAAGGCTCCTGCCCTTGCCAGAGCCCTGCACGGGGCAACCCACAGGCTTCAGCGAAGCCTCCCCAGCAAGGATGAAAACATGCTTGAAAGGGATCAGAGAGGAAGACGAAAGAACAAGGCCAAAAGGAACACATCCCACCAAGAGCAAGTGAATCCAGGACAGGTACCACTCCAGTGCCTGACCCAGAGCTGGGGACCTTGCCTCGCAGCTGGGCTGAGTTAGGGCCACAGAGTCAGAGCAGCAACGTTCCCCACATATGCCTGCTCTCTGCTGAGCATTTGCTAGGGCAGGGCATGCTCCGAGTCACTGCTGCCTGGGTCTTGTGGCCACCAAGGTCCCAGAGGCTGGGGGGAGGGAGGTGCCCCAGCCCGGGGCACTACAAGCTGGCAGCAGACCTCAGCCACAATGAGTTCAGGCTTTATTGCCACACGCAGGCTCTCCCTGCCTGGCCCTGCACACATGGGCAGCCAGCTTAGGAAGCAAGCGGGGCCAGGCGGAGTGGAAGGGAGGGACTGCAGCCCGCCCTCACCCCAGTTTCCCTGAGTGGAGCTCAGCCCCAGGGTCTCGGGGACTGACTTGTGCACTGGGGGAGGGGGCTCACCCCAAGGAGGGCCTCCCTGCAGTCCCCAGGCTCGTGGGAAGCCCCCTCCCCACTGTGCAAGGTGCAGCTGCACAGACACACACACGTGCTTGGCCCAGGGCAGCAGCTCAGCAGTCCAGGCCAATGGACACGAGCAGGTCCTCGAGCGCCCGCAGCCGCTGCTGCGCCTCCTCAATGGCGCTGTAGGTCTGCACCGTGCTGGCCACGTGGAAGCGGATGTCATCCACCAGCGGGATGGAGTCTGTCTCCTGGCGAGCGGCGACAGCGGCCGCCTCCTCCCTCACTGCCTCCACGAAGTCCTCCCGCTCCACCAACTGCAGGGAGGGAACGGGTCAGCTCAGCAGGGGCCATGCACCGCCCTCACTGTTCTCCCGTGTGCCACGGTGCTGCCAGCTCACCTTCTCGATGACCTTGGCCATGTACTCTGTGCACTGGTCCTCGAGCCGTGCCAGGCGAAAGAGCTTGGCCACACGCCACACGCCCACCACGCTGTCTTCGTCCAGCAGCTGAGCCAGGCTACGGCCACACAGCCTCTTCAGACCGGGCAGCAGGTACATGTCAGCCACGCTGAGCACATCATAGGCCACCTCGGGGGGCAGCTGTGGGGACAGGAGGGATGCAGCTGGGACTTGTCTGGCTGCGGCAGCTCCTGGCCAGGCCCCTGGCGTCCAGCCCCCAGATTCCCACAGGGGAGAGGGGAGGCCTTGCAGCAGCACCCACAGACCTAAGACCTGATACGTCTGGCTGGGGGATTCTGGGTCCCAATGTCGTGTCTGTGATGTGCAGGTTAGCATAGCTGCCCTGAAGGCTGTTGGGAAAGGGCCAGGGCCTGAACGCCCAGGGAGGAGCCCACACTGAGTGCCCTGGATGGGGGCTGCTATGTCTCCCAGAGCCCTGTTCTTCCTCCTGGGACCTGAGCTTGCCTGTGACCCAATCTCCCCACGGGGACAGTGCCCAGGGCAGGGTTGGGCAACTCCAGCCAGGCCTCTTAAGCAAAGCTTTACTGGCATATGGCCCCGCCCCAAACCACTGCCAAGGCTATCCTGCGGACCTGCAGAGGGAAGGTTTGTGGCCTCGGCCCAGGGCAGCAGGGGGGACGGGACAGCCAAGGGTCCCTGCACTGCCACCCGCCACAGGCACCTGTCCACGCTGAGCCCCAGCTCTGGACTCTGGCCGAGCAGAGGGGCAGCCCTGGCTGACAATGCCTTTGAGCTGTCGAAGTGAGGCCTGCTCCGGAGCCTCCCAAGGCCCGTTCTGCCTCAAAGTCCAAACTGGCGCCCAGCTCCTCTCTGCGGCCTCTCACGTACTCCCCAGGGCAGGCGCTGGACCGAGTCCCTGCTAATGCAGCGGATGGCCCGAGCCCTTGGACCCCTGAGCACCCAGCTGGAGTCCCAGATGATGCTCCTAGCTTCAGCCTGGCCCAGCCCTACCTGCTGTGGTTACTTGAGTGAACCAGCAGACAGAAGATCTCTCTCTGTAACTCTGCCTTTCAAGTAAATAAATTAACTTTCAAAACCCTGCTGCCCGTGGGGGACGCACCTCCGTGTGGTCGCTGTATACATAGTAGAGCACGTGGGTGAAGGTGTCGGGCGAGAGGCCATGCAGGGTGATGACGGGGGGACTCCCAGGGGCCGCTGGCTCCTCATTCTCACGGAAGTGGTCGTCCAGCAGGGCCCGGAAGTAGTCGCTGCGGCCACAGAAGAAGGCCTGGGAGAGGCTGGGGTTTGTGAAGGGCTCGGGGATGGGGCAAGGCCGGGGCGACGGAAGGGGCTAGGTACCTTGTGGCAGAGGAAGTTGCAGTCAGCCACACGGAAACACACATCCGGGCAGCTGCTGAAGCCATCAGGGCAGGGGAAGGGCAGCTCCCCGAGGTCACCCTGAATGTGGGGGAGAGGCCATGTCGGGACCGAGGGGTGCACCCCTCTCCCAGCACCCCCAGCCCTCCACTCACCCTCAGCTCTGGGGGCAGGGCACAGTCAGCCAGCAGCGCCAAGTCCTCCCGCAGCCGGGGGTCCGCTGGGGGCGGCTCAATGGTCAGTACCTTCACGCACGTGCCTGGCTTGGACGCCACTGTGGAGAGGGTGGCAGCTGCAGAAGCCGGGCCAGCCCTGCTGCTCCCCACCCCAACGTCCCAGGACCCCCAGACCCTGAACCCACCGAACTCGGACACCTTCTCACACTTGGCCTCCAGGTCACTCAGCAGGTCCCACAGCTGGCACTGCTTGGCCAGGCGCTCACAGTCGCCGACATGTTCCACCCCGATGTCCAGGCGGCCTGGGGCGGGGGGGACTCAGGGCATGAGAGGAGCCCCTGGCAGTCACCATGGATACACAGGTTTCTATGTGGGGACCCAGGGCCCTCCCACTTGGCCACCAGGTACCACCTGGAGGCTGCGGCAGCACTCAGCTACAACAGGTCAGCTCAGGCCACGCCTCCAGAGGTGGCCTGCTCCCCACCTCGGCCCCCGGGCTCACCTGTGTACAGGTACTGCAGCAGGGCCCCAAATGCCACGGGGTTGATCTGTGGGCAGACAGCCGGACGGGCAGGTCAGAGGCAGCTGTCCAGCACGAGGCCCCTGCTGCTCCGGGCAGTCCACCCAGCCCTCTGCCACCCTGGGGAGCTCACCAGCGGGTGCCTGAGGACCACAACACTCTTGCCCTTCCACTTGGTATCCAGCATGTTGGCGAAGTAGGCACTACGGGCCCCCAGGATGCAGCGATGTGCCCGGAAGGACTTCCCGTGCACTACGAAGACCACGTCGCTATGCAAGCCCTGCTCCAGGAGCCTGCGGGTTGGAGGGCGGGCAGTAGCGACCACAGCCCCCGGATCAGAGCAGTCCACCCCCTCTCAGGCTGCAGCCCCTGCCCACTCACCGCTGTAGAAAGTCATCGTAGTAATCACGCCGCCTGCAGGAGGCTGTGACCTGCTTGTAATCACGCAGGGCCCGGCGGATGGCGTCGCTCAGCGCGCCATAGAGGCAGCGCTCTCCATCGAAGGTGTTGGCTTCACAGCGGGCCCCTGGGGGTGGCAGGCGGTGGCAGACCCTGGCAGTCAGCAAGGCCCAGGGCAGAGCTGTGGCTGGGGAGACCTTAACCACCTCCCCATGCCTCTCCACTGCTTCCCTGATTACCCTGGGCCCCCTGTGGCCTAGGCACCCAGGGGTGCTGCCACACCCTCACATATGCACGAGCGCACGGCACACGCCACAGACCACACAGACATCAGCCAGTTGCTCCGACCGGCCTAGGTCCCCTGGCACAGCCCCTGCTGTTCTGAAAGCTGCCCTTTCCTTCTCTGGCCTTAGAGGTTGCTGAACAAGTCAGCAAGGGATGGGAAGGCCTTCTAAGGAAAGCCACGCTGGTGAAGGTAACAGTGGTGGCTGTCACATGGGGGGGCATCACAGCAGGTCACTGGTGGTGACCAAGTGTGGAGACCCGATGGAAGTGAGGCTGTGGGCACTGCAAAGACTTGGGGTGGAGGACAGCAGTGGGAGCAGTAGACACCCCTAGGTGCAACAGCCCAGGGCATGTGTGGCTGGGCTCAGGGCAGCACCGAACAGTCCCGGCCTAAGGGCTCCAGCTTCATCCTAAGTGATAAGATCTCTTAAGCAGTACTGAGATTGTGTAGAGATCACACTAGCTGCAATACTAAGAAAGGACTGCAGGTGGCGCAGGATGCGGGAAGCTGCAGGCAGAGGCCAGAGGTCCCAGTGTGGGAGGAGACAGTCCAGTGTCAGGATGCTGGCAGGTTGCAAGCTAGGCAGGAGAGCCCGTGGCCTTGCATGCCCACACCCACAAACCCACAGTCACACCCGAGCCCTTCTCACCGTTGGCCAGGAGGTAGAGCACCAACTCCTCGTGCCCACACAGGCAGGCATAGTACCTGGGGGTTACAGGGCAAGGAGGCAGCCATCAGTAGGGAAGGGTCCCCCGCCCGCCCAGCCACCCACCTGCCAGGTACTCACAGGGGGGTGCTGTCCCACTTGTCTCGCACGTTCACCTCCACATCTCGCTGTTCCAGCAGGTACCTGGGCACAGAGGAGGTCAGAGCCTGGATCAGGGCTGGGGGTGGGAGGGGAGAGTAGGGGATGACCTCAGGCAAGGCCAGCGGAGGTGGGAGGCACTGGACACTCAGGGTGTGGTGAGGAAGCGGCCCTTCTGGAGGGAGCCCAGAGGGAAGCTGCTCCAGGTGCTTCTCGGCTGAAGAGAGCGTGGGAAGGGGGACAGATCGGAAGGCCGACATAGGTGGTGTGAGTGATGGGAGGGACGGCAGGGGGGCAGGTTGCAGGTTGCACTTGGGATACGGGGGGGGGGGGGGCGCGATCTAGCTGGGGGTGAGGGTGGGGGTTCTCGCCCAACCCCTACGGATTCCTGACACCAAACAGCAGCCCAGAGGGGCTTCCTGGGGTAAGACGAGGGCAGAGGGCTGGTGGCAGGTGGGAGGTAGGCGGTGGCTCAGGATCAGGGAACATCAGAGTAAAGTGAAGAAGCACCCCACCCACATCCCACCAGGTCACCCCCTTGCTGCCCATCTGGCCCTCTGAGACCGAGCTTCCATGCCAAAGTCCTCCGGGGGCACCAGGAGTTCCCGAACCTCCGGACTCCAGGTGTTCCCAGCGCCCGGTAAAGGAACAATTTGGGCCATCCTAGGCCTGCCCCGGGGTCCAGCACGGCTAGGGCAGCCCGCTTGTCCTTGCCCGTTTCTTCGGCCACTGCGAAGAGCAGTGCCCTCCCTTGGGGGTGAACTGCCCCCCAGCATGCTGGCTCCCGCTCCAGCGGGGGTCCACTGTGGCCCGGGGCGCTCCCCCCCCGCCCCTCCCCGGGACAGCGGGGTTCTCACCGCACTCGGCCCACATCCCCCTTCCTGCAGCTGGCGAACAGGTCGCTGGTGTCCATGGCACAGGAGCCTCGGACCCTCTCCGAGAGACCTCCGGTGGCGACGCTGCGCGCCCGGCCGGATGTAAACACTGGCCGCCCCGCCCCGCTCGCCTGCAGCGGCGCCTGCTGCCCGGAGGACCGCCCGCCGCCCGCCCCACCCCCACCCCGGAAGTAATAACGAGTCGGGCAGGCGGACGGGCTGGCCCCGGCGGCTTTAATGGCATCCCGGGGCGCGGGGAGCCAGGGCTCGTCGCCCGCCTGCCCGCGGGGCCAGAGTTCAGGAAGGAGATGGGGAGAGGGAGCTGTGCCAGGAGCTTTGTCATGTCGGGGAAGCAACAAGAACCCCGTGCCCGCACCAGGCTGCCGGGATTGCCGTCCGGAGCGGCTGGGGACGCGGGGCCACTACGGGCTCCATGCGGTCCACTTTGGAGTCCGTCCTCGGGGGCCCCGGCGCAGCCCCAGTGGGCACGAGCCCGTGGCCCGGTGCGCAGGGAGCCTCCGGTCTACTCCGCCTGGGCCTCAGCCCCGCTCACAGGTGCGTGTCCTCCTCGAACACGTCCGAGTCCTCGGGGTCCCGCTTGCCCCCCATGAGCGCGCTCCAGCTGCCCGGGCCGTTGACGGCGGCACCCCCGTTCAGGCTGGGCTGCTTCTCCTGCATCTCCGACTGGCTGTCGCTGGCCACGTCCAGCGTGGGGTTGTCGTGGCAGCCGCTCTCCACGAAGCGAAGCTCCTCGCCGTGCGACTGCGGCGGGGCGAGAGGCTGCTGGGTGCGGAGCACGGACAGGCGGCTCCCAGCGCACCCTCCTCCGCAGGGGACAAGGCCCCTGGGGTCTCAGCTTAGCTCCTCAAAATAACAACCCCCAGCAGACCCTCCCCCATCACCTGCTTGCTTGAAGCGGCCCCTTTCAAAGTTGCCACTGAGACACAGCATGCGGCTGGGCCGGTGGGGGGGGGGCGCCCAGGGCCCTGCCCCCTCCCCTGGAGAGGCCTCTAGGCTGCAAACACCCCTAGGCATCACCCAACCCAGGGGCTGTTCCCAGGCCTACAGCCCAGCCTCCCCCGGCTGGCTGGACCTGGCCTAGGCAACCAGGGCAGTCACTGCCGGCCCACCTGGGGGTCAGGACTGGAAGCCACGATGCCGGGCATGGCTGGGCACCTCGCCCCCCACCCCCAGACTCCAGCTGGCCGCTCACCACGTGCTTTAGCTTAGGCAGGCGGCGCTGCCAGCAATTGTAGAGCAGGCCCAGCACAATGATGAGGAGGCAGACAGCACCGATGACCACAAGCACCACAAAGAGCGTCCCGTAGTCGCTGGGCACCTGGCTGGCACGCGCCTGGCAGCTGCTCGTGGTGGAATAGTTCTGGATGCCAATCTGTGGGTGGGAGGGGCTGTGTTCCTCAGGGGCCATGGGCACGGGCTGGCACTGCCAGGCGTCTCTGCTCAGCAGAGCGCATTGTCCACCCCATGTCCATCCTGATCACCTAGGATAGCCCCAAGCCTGCCCTCTCCATACCCTCCACCTCACACGGCAGTTGGGGCTGACACGGCACGTCGTCACCTTGGGGTGCTGGCCATGTCAGCACAGGAACGCTGCGGAGGGCCGTGTGCACCCTAGTTCATGAGCTAGTTGGCCTCCTCCACAGGGTGGGCACCCCCTGCCTCAGCCCACACACACACCACAGGTGTTCCCGGCCCAGCTTGCCCTCCCCACACATGGGCCGCAGGAAGGGAGCCCAGGAGGTCCAGGTGACAGGCCCCAGATGGCTCCTGACACAGGGCCCCGACTGCACCCGCAGCCCTTTTCTTGGGCCTGATCTGCTGCTTTGCCGCACTTTCTGTGAAACACCTGCACACCACCAGAACTTGGCTCAGTGCTTTATCAGGTGTCAACTTTCCCTGCTAGACTCACCCCACAATGTGCTTCCAGGGGACCAGGGTGCCTTTAACCAGGCCAGACTGACCTGAATGCCCAGGGAGGCAAGCCTGGGGACAACGGCAACAGTGCCGCCACCCCTCAGTGACTCCCTGGCGAAGGCTCTCACATCAGCTCCCCCACTTAGGAGCTGTGTGGCTTGGGCAGGTCACCTTGCCTCACTGGGCTTTGATGAACCCCAATTTCAGGAAGGAAGGTGGGAGCAGGGTGCCCTTGTAAGTGGAGCAGCCTAGGCTTTTGGGTGACAATGCGGGGCCCACTACCCAGGTGGCCCCAGCCTTCCCCACAGGGAAGGACTCAGGAGAATCCTTTCTGCCCTGTGCCAATGGGCCAGTCGGGTGACTTAGGACAGTAAAACTCTGGGAACAATTGACCTAATTCAGGCTGCAGAAACAGTGGCGGAAAGGCCCGAAGGCCTGAGCAACTCTACGTCCGGTTCCTTGCTGAGCCTGGTCTGGCAGGTGTATTCTCTCCATGGCCCTCTGCAGCCTGGCTCAGCCAGCCTGGGAGATGGGGCACTCCGATGCCATCCGTCCTGACGGATGCCATGCCTTGTTGCTTGCCACCTTGCTTCCAACGACCATCTCAGGGCTGAAATCTCGTCATGACAAGACCCTCTGCCCTGGCCACCTCTGCAGAAGCCTGTGGCACCGGGAGGACGCCTGCTTTAACCTTCAGACCCTCGGGCGGTGGCGGCAAGGACCACGAGGGTCTGGCATTTGTAGGCATCAGACACAGGCATGAAAAACACTCCACTGCCCCCGGAAACCTCCAGACCCCTGGGTGGGACAGATAAGGAGGTGGTACATAGCAAATGCTGGGAAATCCTCAGAGTGGCTAGGACTGATAGCAAGTCATGGGGAGCTCTGGGGTATGTGGGGTGCTTCCGGTGAGAATGGCTCTCCCCTCCAGGAAGCACAGCAGCTGAGTGGGCAGCCAGGGGGCCTCTTTCCCGCCCCTGCCAAGCTGTGTGCCAGCTCAGGAAGAGGCTGCCCGCTGTGTCCTTAGTCCAGGGATCCTGGACGAGCCAACCTCCCGCACATCTCTGGGGATGTGTAGCTGGTGGCATCCCCAGAATTCATGCCTGGGGTGCTCTGCAGCCACTGTGCCACCCTACGCACGGTGTCTCTGCTGCCTATGCAGTGCGCCCTCATGCCCCTCTCAGAGCCTGGCCACCCCTTCCCAGGAGCTCCACGGCTCCTGCAGGCCCCAAGGCTGGAGGGCTGTCGCGTTGTCCCTCTGCCCCGGCAGCTGTCTCAGAAAGGCCTGGAGTGAGCTTGCCCAGTGCTGGAGCCTGTCTAGCTCCTCTCAACACCCTGCCCCAGGGAGGCCATGTCGTCGCCCAGGCCCAGGGATGGGGGGACTGGGGCAGCCGCACAGGGGCCGTGTGCCTGCGATCTTACCTCCTCCAGGCTCCGGCGGATGTCACCCAGCATGGAGAGGACGTCCTGGGTGGGCACAACCCCTGAGGGGAAGGGATGCCATGTCAGTACAGCCGCGGCTGCTGAGGCCCCTCCACAGGCCCCCGACCCAGCCCATCTCCACATGCTCTCCGGCCCTGATTCACGCAGATCCAGACCAACCTGGATCCACTTTCCTCGGAGTACTGGGTGACACCGTGTGACACTGTACGACGAGCGTGGTCAGGGCCTGTCCATCCCCCCCCACCTATGCTGGAATCACCTCTTGGCCCCTACCCCCTCTCCTCAGAACCCAAGGCTGTGGGGGCGCCTTGCACACTGCCCTGGGGAGTCCTGCCACCTTGGGACCCAGTTCCGAGGCCCTGTCCATGGTTTTTCTCCTGTGGCCCATGGCAGCTGGACACTGGTGTGGCGCTGCCCTTGTGGGCCCGCCTACCCCGCTTACCCTGCTCGCCCACCAACGTCATCAGCAGGTGCTGCTCCTTCTCGCTGGGCTTGCTCAGGGAGATGTGCCAGTCCCCGTGGCGCCTGGAGTGGCGTGGCAGCACCTCCTCCACCAGGGCTAGGAGCTGCAGCCCCCGGTGCTGCCGAAACACCTCCTATGGATTCACAGGGAGCCCCCAGGTCAGCGAGGGAGCACAGCTCTTCTGACCCCACCAGCCCCACCAGCCCCACCACCCCGGGCCCAGCCCCGGCTCCTCTCAGCTCTGGCCCCACCGCCCCGGGCCCAGCCCCGGCTCCTCTCAGCTCTGGCCCCACCACCCCGGGCCCAGCCCCGGCTCCTCTCAGCTCTGGCCCCACCGCCCCGGGCCCAGCCCCGGCTCCTCTCAGCTCTGGCCCCACCGCCCCGGGCCCAGCCCCGGCTCCTCTCAGCTCTGGCCCCACCGCCCCGGGCCCAGCCCCGGCTCCTCTCAGCTCTGGCCCCACCGCCCCGTGCCCAGCCCTGCTCCTCTCAGCTCTGACCCCATTGCCCCTGGGCCCAGCCCCGGCTCCTCTCTAGGGACAGGCTGAAGCTTGGGGACACTCTCTGGTGACTCCCAGGGAGGCTGCCAGGACCAATGCTGGTGTGCCCTGAGAGCTGTGCACTTGGCCTCTGGGAGGCAGTGACAAGACAGGTGCCCACCGTCTGCTCCACCTCTGTGAGGCAGGCCTGTCCCCGAGACACTCCCCGTGGAAAGCCAGGAGTGGGAAGTGTGGGATGGGGGGGCACCTAGGGGGCAGCGGCAGATCGGAGGACGGCTGTGCTAGGATGGTGGCCAGAAATCAGGGTGTCATGAGCCCACCTCTCATGGTCACTGCTGAGAAGGGACCCAACACAGTGGGGGAGACCAGCACCTGAGAGTACTCGTGCTGGGGACCAGACACGGAGGCACTCGGGTGGTGCCCAGGACTGGCCGTGGGGCAGACAGAGGCTTCTTCCTTGTCTTACACTCACCATGTTCACATGCACATAATTTAGGACCAATCCGAGAGCCTGCCCACAGTCAGGAAGGCAGCAAGGGGCTGGGCCCAGGCCCAGGCCGAGGCCGCAGGCCAGGCCCCACTGTGGGCGTCTCCTGCCTGGGAGTACCACAGAGCGAGTTCCCCACCCCTGGCCTCCTCTGAAGCTCTCAGCCCTCCCCTGGGTGCCCTGCTCTGCCTCGTCCCTCCTCTGCTGTAGCCCACGCCAGTGAAGAGCTATTCCCTGGTTCTCAGGCCAAGCTGCTGTGCCTCTGTTCCCAGGCAGCACGGCAAGCCCCTCGGTTTGGGATCTGGAAGAAGGCAGCCACCCAGCAGCCAGGGCCTGCTCATCTCCTGACTTGCTCTGACAGTGAGGGAGGACAGGTGCATGCCTGCACCTGTCTGAGTGTGTGTGCGCTATGACCCCACACCCCCACTGCTCACGATGCAAGGCCTGCTGCCAGGGGCCGGGCCTATCCCTGCCCACGCCCCACAGCTCCTGGTGGAGAGAACTGCCTGGCCTACACTTCAAACTCACAGTGTCAGTTCTAGAAGAGCTCGATGGCCACAGTTTTTATAGCATTTGGTTTGTGAATGGGAAAACGGAGAGTCCGTGTCAGGGGGTAAGCCCTGGCTGTGGAATTGAATTAATCTGGATTCAAATCTTGATTCTCCTCTGTGACCTGGTCTTGCCTATACACGTCCCTGACACCCTGGGCTTCCTGCAAGGATGAGAAGTTTCTGGTGCTTACTCAAGCACAGGTGGAAGAGGAGGGACACCTGGGTGCGTGCCTCACAAACCTCCGGCCATGGTCCATGTGTGCTGCATGTCTAAACACTGACAGAATGGCAGAGGTTCCCGTCCCTGGGATATGGGCTGGGGGCTGGAAATTCCAAGCTCCTAATTTAAGAGGGTGTGCGCACGTGTGTCTGCCCCTGTGACACGGCTCTGTGTGCTGAGGGGAACATTGGTCTCCATCTCAGCCCTTTAGAAGGGGCCTGCGAGCCATGCTGCCCCAGCAGCCTCCCGGGAGCACAGTTTCAGCTGAGGCCATGGCTTCTATAGCCCCCTGCTCTTCATAAAGAACCCAGAGCCCCCGGGGAGCCGGCCTGTCCCCTCAGCTTTCCCTGGCTGGGGCAGGTCGGCCGCAGCCTGGAGCACCGGGGCACGAGCATGCGCCCCAGCCGGCTCTGCTGCCGCCCCTGGACCTCAGCAAGTCTCCCCTCTTTACTTCACAAGCACCACGCTCTGCTCCGCACAGCGAGACGAGGAAGGAGACCAGAGAGGTGGGACGCCAAATGGCAATGCACCATGCTGGGTCATGTCCTGGGACCCGCTGGTAAAATCCACAGAAGGGACGAACAAACAGCTTTATGCCTGTTTTAATTGCCTAACTTTGATGAGTATATTATGGCTAGCAAGGAAGAATATTCTTGACTCAAGAAATATGAAGTAAGGTATTTAGAGGTCGGGACCACACATTTTCCGACGTGATGTAAACATTACCACCAGCAGTAACAGCAACTGAGGACCCAGCAGGTTGCCTCACAGCGGTCTTCCTGTTTGTGTGACATTGCATCCACACACAAGCTTGCGCAGCAGACAGCACAGAAATGGAAGACATGGCAGGAGAGGCAGGGGACGGGAGACAGCACAGAACTGCTCCCACACTAAGGGCTGCTACTGCAGACACCTGGGCAGCGGGCGCAGTGCAGATCTGTGAACACTCTGGGAGAGGGGCAGGCACGAGGGGCAGGCCTGGGCACAGTAATTAAGCTGCCCTTGGGACACCCGCAACCTGTTCAGACTCCCTGAGTTTGAAGTCCCAGCTCTTTCTCCAGCCCCTGCTTCCTGCCAATTGCACCATGGGAGGCAGCGGTGGATGGCTCCAGTACTTGGGTCCCTGCCTCCACCTATGCTGCAGACTCAGATCCAACCCCAGGCTCCTGGCTATGCTGGTGGGAACTGAAACCGTGGCCACCGAGGAAGGCAGTGTGGCGCATCCTCAAATCCAGAACACAGTTACCTACATCCCAACCAGGCTGCCTCTGGGCCTATGTTCACAAGAACGGAAAACAAGCGCCAGCCAGAAGACAGGCGCAAGCCAAGCACCCGTTGGTCAATGGGCAGGCAGAGCGAACGTGGCCGACACACACCCTGGAAAGGGAAGGCAATTCTGCCACCTGCTGTAACGGGGCGAACTGAGTGGACTAAGCCAACAAAGGGACAGATGCTGCCAACTGCACCGATGGACGGACGGGGAGGGGGTGGGAGTGAGAGGGGCGGGGGCACAGGGTGCCAGGACCTGGGGGTCGGGTGGGGGATGCTGTGTGACAGGTGCCAGATTTCAGCTGTGAGGATGCAGAAGTTGAGAGATGTGTTTCACAACAGCGTCAAAGTACTTGGCACTCCTGGGCTGACAAATGGTCACATGGCAGGTTTTACGTTCTATATTTTATAAGAAAAAACCCACCAGAAAGAGCATTTATGACCAGTTGAGTGGATGTCATACACGAAGTGACAGTAACACAGAAGACAAAAGGAAAAGAGAACACAAGTGTTTTAATATCTGCACACTGCTTGAAATGGAGACATCAACCTCAGACGGGACCGGTCAATCTGCTTACTGAAAATCCTGGAGTCCCCGGTGCCTGCATCGGGGCGTCTAAGAGCCACCTCCCACTCCAAGGCCTACAGGACCTTGAGAGTGACGCTGGATCCCCGACCCAGGCAGGGACATGAGCCGGCGGGGTGTGGGGGAACTACTGAAGCCGGAGGCGAGGAGACACGGTACAGCTGGGCTGGCCCCCAGGGCGCAGCAGCCAGCTCCGGGAGGCCACCAGGGCTAGCCAAAGGCCCGTGAGCACCAGCCAGAAGAGACACATGGGCTCTAATGGACCCAGCGCAGCCACTGTGCTCCGTGCACTAGTGTATACCGATGCTGAGCTTACCACAGCCCTGGTACATCTCGCACCCTCCCCCGACACCCTGAACAAGAGGACGTGTGGAGACACTGAACCCACCATGGCAACCGAGCCCAAGGCAGAGCCGCAGGGCCAACGAGCACGGGTGGAGGGACGATCTGAGAGACCATGAGCAGCCGCGCCTTCCGCCACACGGGCAAGGCTGGGCAGCCATTGGGTGTGTGCTGGCTCATGTTGCCCGGGTCCCCTGGGCAGGCCCGACACCACATGGGAGAGGAGGGGGAGTCTATGCAGCAAGCAGCTGGAAGGGACCCTGGCTCCTGTCTATGGCTGCACAGCTGGCAGACGGCCAGCCTGCACCCCAGCAAGGTGGAAGAGATAGCTTCTAACCTAACCTGGAGCTCACCAGGCACGGCCATGGCGGGGGCAGGCAGAGGCCAGGAAGACACACTGCTCCCCGTGCACACAAACGTGGAGTACCGACACGCCTGGTCCTCATCACCACCCTGGTCCCTTTGTAAAGGGATCCCAGCCTGGAGGGAAGGAATCGGCCCAGCAGTACTGACAGCTGACACCGCCAGACGAAGCAACGCAGCGGACACCACGCGTGGCACACTCACGGCCCAGGTCAGAGCAAACAAACACTGAGGACGGTGTGTAAACAAACAAGTGCAGAGACCAGAGCAAGCGGGGGGGGGGGGGGATGGAGCACACAGACAGGGAGGAAGCTAATCAGCCCTGGTGGTGGTGGAGGTCCGCCGGCTGTGCTGCACACAACAGCAGCCCGCTGCCCTACGCGGGAGGCTGCAGATTGGCCCCTAACCCGTCCCGCACAGCAGCCCGCCGACCGAGGCTCGCACACACTCACACAGTCTATGTTCTCAGTCATGTTCAGAATGATGTAGTTCTTCCCAGCCAGATTGCTCCAGTCCTTGCAGATCACCTGTCCAGTGAGACAAAAGGGAAAGCAGCTAGGAAGGCCAGGGCCGGCCTGCTGGGCTGACACGGGAGCTGACAGTTTCCGCGTGGCACGGGCCAAGGATCTAGCCCCAGACCCACCAGCCCTGGTGTCTCCGGGGTCCCAGCAGTGTGAAGGGAGTGGCAGCTGCAGAGGGGAGTGTGTCCAGGCGCTGACCATCAGCTGGGTCCTGGTGTCCCATGGGGCAAGCACACAGGCCCAGCACCGAGCACCCGCCACCCCCTCCTGCTGGTCCACGGGTGTGTGTGTTACAGATGCACAGGGGGACTGTGAAGGCTGAGGGGGGCAGCAGGTCCGAGGGAGCAGAGACCCGGCCCATCCCCCAGGGTTCCCTGAAGGCCTCCATGTTTAAGCGGGTTGGACAAGGAGCACCTGGTGCTGGCCCCCAAGGTACCCATGCCAGCATGCTCCCTGGGCTCCTCCACCAACAGGTGCCAGCCCCTGGTCACATGGGCCCCGAGCACTGCTGGCCTGCGCCTGCAACTTACCTGAGTCGAGTCCCAGGGCATCCTGGAGGCAGCTTCAGCCGCCTGTCCCTCCTGGGGCGGCTGGCTGGGATCTCCTTGCCCTGAGGCAGAAGGAGAAGGTGTGGGTTCCACATCTGGAGGAGCCAGTGGGAACGAGGCCAGAGTCGCAGGCGGACGGTGATTTTCCTCCGGGGCATCAGCCCCCCACGGGGCTCCAGTCTGAGGGGCAGGAGCCAAGGACGGCCCTGTCCCTGGCTGGCCAGCCAAGCTGGCTGCCCCTACAGTGGTCTCCTCACTGGCTCCCTTGGGAGCCTCAAACTTCGCCCCGAGCCCGGTGGCTGGCAGCATGGTGGCCCCCGCCTCCTCCTTGACGTCCTCGTGCCCCACGGTCACAGTGCTGGGCGTGACCGAGGGTGGCGGTGGGCTGGGCTCCACGCTGCTCTCTACCTCCACACCCGACGAGGCCGGGTCCCCGGAATCTTCAGGCCCGGGCGGGGGGACACCTGGAGTCTGGCTGCTGCTGGGAGGAGGGGCACGGGCAGGGGTCTTTGCTTCTTCTGGGGATCCACTCACAGGAAGCAGCTCCTCCTCCTCTTCTTCCTCTTGCCTTTCTACCTCCTCCTTCTCCCTCTCCTCCTCCTCCTCTTCCTCCTCTTCTTCCTCCTCTTCAGGAGGCATGTCCCAGGGGGGCTCTACCAGATTCATTTTGGGCAAAGCGGAAGGGAGGCCTGGCAGCTCTCGAGGTGGGTCGGCATCCTCCAGGGAACCCGCCTTCTCACTCAGGTCTGGGAAAACGTAATCTAGGGACAGAGACAAAGTCTGTTTACTTTCTCATGGACACATTCAGTGTGGAGGCAGAATACAGACACAGTGGGGACACCAGCTTATGGTCACTGGTCATGCCAGGGGGCAGCAGGAAGTGAGGCTGGGAGCAGAGGGACCCAAGGGCCAGAGCTGGTCACCAGCGTCCTTTAGGGTAACACAACTGACACAGGTCATCGCTAGAAGGCAGTGGGCACAGGCCATACAGGGCAGACAGCCCAGCAGTTCCAAATGTGCCTCGCCTGTCTGGGGACTCCACCAACACGACCCCGGCAGCCCCCGTTAGGAGGGCTCCCTGGACCCCTTCCCCAGTGGCTGCTGGTGATGTGTGTGGGGTGTATCCCTGGTGCAATCCTTGAATGAGAGCCGAACACCAACACATCGCAGCAACAGGCAGGCCAAACGTAACGACCACTGTTAAAGCTCAGCGAGAAAGAAAGAGGGTGCAAGGAAAGCCAGACAGGGGCCCAGGGCAAGGGTGGGGCCCGGGGCTTGGAAGTTTCCGGAGCCTTCCAGAACCTACCAAACTCACTGTTGGCAGCAGGGCTGGGGTGGGGGTTGTTCTCTGCTGTTGCCAGGAGCTACGCATTGAAGCAGAATACACCTCCTGGCTTTCCCAGACCCTGTCCTCTTCAGGGTAGGGACAGACCAGGCTTTAAGAAGTGCATTCCAACTGGCAAGAGCTTGATCTACACAGCAGCTACTGTTAGTTACCACCCTGCTTCAAAACAACAGACATCAGTCAGGGCTGGCACTGTGGCATAGTAGGCTGGGCCAGCATCCCATATGATGCCAGTTTGTATCCTGGCTACTTCACTGCCGCTTCAGCTCCCTGCTAATGCTCCCGGGAAAGCAAGGGATGCCTGGGCACCTACAGCTGCATGGGAGACCCAAAGAGAGGCTCTCCGCTTCGGATCGGCACAGCTCCAATTACGGCCACTCGAGAGGTGAACCAGCAGGTGAGGCTCTCTCGTTCTCTCCTTCTCTCTGTAACTCTTCCTTTAAAATAAATCTTTAGCTAGGATGTTAACAAATACCAAGTTCAGGGTAGTAAAATACTCCTCTAGACAGGAGAGCAGCGGGCGTGCGATTCCCCACTGAGCCAACTCCACCTGTCTCCCTCTTCCTCCAAAATTCCCGTCCACTGACAGAAACACATTAACTGGCAGGATGAAGGTAACAGACTTCGTTTTTTTTTTTAAGACTTATTTTTATTTGAAAAGCAAGATTACAAATACAGAAGGAGAGACAGAAAGATCTTCCAACCACTTGTTCACTCTACAAGTAGTCGCAACAGCCAGAGATGAGCTGATCCAAAGCCAGGAGCCTCTTCCGGGTCTCCCATGCGGATGCGGGGTCCCAAGGCTTTAGGCCATCCTCGGCTGCTTTCCCAGGTGTATTAGTAGAAAGTGGAATCAGAAATGAAGCAACCAGGACTAGAACTTGAACCCCTATGGGATGCTGGTACTGCAGACAGAGGCTTAACCTCTCACGCCACAGTCCCACCCCAGCCCCTTTAACACTTTACTTGAAAGAGCTGGGGGTGGGGGGACAGTTATGGAAAGAGGAACACACACATAGATAAACATACACAGAGAACAGTCTTCCATCCACTGGTTCACTCCCCCAGATGACCTCAGTGGCCAGGGTCAGGCCAGGACAAAGTCAGGAGCCTGGATTGCCATCTGGATCTCACACGTGGGCGCAGGGCCCCAAGCTCTTGGGCCATCTTCCACTGCTTTTCAAGACACATTAGCAGGGAGCTCCTCTGGAGATGGCGCAGGCAGGACTTGTGGGATGGTCTCACAGGCAGCAGTCTAACCAAGTCAACTACGATGCCAGCCGCATGCGCCGTCCAATCCAGCTCCCTGCTAATGTGCCCAGGAAGACGGTGGAAGACGGACCACGTTCTAGGGCCCCTGCCACGCATGCGCCAGACCACGATGGAGTTCCAGATCCCTGACCTTGGCTGAGTCCAGCCCTGGCTGCTGCAGCCACTTGGGGAGTGAGCCACGACTGGAAGATCTCCCTCTGTGTTATTCTGCCTTTCAAAGAAATAATTTTTTTTCAGGAAAATAACCAAATTATGAAACTATCATCAAGCTAATAACACTAGATTACAGAAAGAAATTGAAAATTCAGTGAAATTCTGAAGGATATTTTGAACCTAAGACATTTATACACAACACTCTTATTCAAGCAGAGCTGTAAAACAGTCATCCGTATACACGTAAGGACTTACACATCTTACTAGCTACAGACTGAGTTACTTAAGGAAACACAAAAAAGAAAACATAGAAAAATCACGCCCAGTGGCGTGGCCTAGCAGCTAAAGTCCTCGCCTTGAAAGCCCCGGGATCCCATATGGGCGCCGGTTCTAATCCCGGCAGCTCCACTTCCCATCCAGCTCCCTGCTTGTGGCCTGGAAGGGCAGTCGAGGACGGCCCAATGCATTGGGACCCTGCACCCGTGTGGGAGACCCAGAAGAGGTTCCTGGTTCCCGGCTTCGGATCAGCGCGCGTCGGCCCGTTGCGGCTCACTTGGGGAGTGAATCATCGGACGGAAGATCTTCCTCTCTGTCTCTCCTCCTCTGTGTGTATCTGGCTGTAACAAAATGAATAAATCTTTAAAAAAAAAAAAGAAAAAAATGAGAGAAACGTCGGAAAATTAAATCTTAAGATGGGGCCTGAATTGGCAGCCTAGTGGCTAAAAGCCTCACCTTGCATGCATTGGGATCCCACAACGATGCCGGTTCGTGTCCCAGCTGCTCCACTTCCCAATCTGCTCCTACTTGTAGCCTGGGAAAGCAGTCAAGGACAGCCCAAAGCCTTGGGACCCTGCACCCGCATGGGAGACCTAGAAGAGCTCCTGGTTTCTGGCTTTGGATTAGCTTAGCTCCGGCCGTTGAGGCCGCTTGGGGATTGACCAGCAAATGGAAGATCTTTCTCGGTGTTAATCTGACTTTCCACTAAAAATAAATCTTTCTGAAAAATAAAAATGAACCTGTCGGCAGTGTCCAAGAGCTGGCATGGGGGTGGCTAAGGGCAAGCAAAGAGCAAGGGCTGGGCGTTGGCTGCAGCCACTCAGGACGGGGCACAGGCTTGGAGGCTGGAAATGAAGGGCAGAGGACAGCTGGGAGCTGCCGGGGCAGATGTCCGTCCCGGTCAGCCGTGGGAGTGGCTGTGTCAACAGAGGGTGAAGCTCCCAGAGCCCTTGGGAGTGGCCTGGGCATCCCACTAAGCTGGTCTGGGGGTGCAAGCAGGGAAAGGACAGATGGTGACGCCTGCCGGGGAGGCCCAGGCCGAGCAGGCTGCATCCCTGCTCCGGGCAAAGCCAGGGCCCTGGCATCTGTGAGGGCACGCGGCTCCCCCAGGGATCGGCCTGGGCTGTCTGCACACAGTAACCCCCGCCCAGCTTCAGTATCACCTTCTGTAGCTGCAGGTTCCCACAGTCAACTGTGGTTCAAAAACAAGAACATTCCAGAGGCAACACATACATCTGAAAACAACGCTGGTCAACAGTATGCTACTATAATTATCCTATTTCATTGGTAGTTACTGGTCAATCTTGCTGTGCCCAAATTGTAAGTCAAACCTTGCCTGGCTACGTACGTACACATAGGGCCTGGCACTACGGGGCACTTTCTGGCACCACAGGCAGTCCTAGCAGGGGGGCTTACTGCAGCACCTCCCCAGGATGGCCATGCAGTGGGTCATGCCGGCCGCAGACCTGGGGCTCAGGATACTTGGCCACCAACTTACTTGTCGGAGCATCAGCAGGTGCCCTGGCTTCCTTGAACTCCATGTCAAATGAGGATGTTGGTATGTAAGATCACCAACAGTCTCGCTAGCGTTGATACTTCAAACTCCAGAGACACTTATAATAAATGTACCTTAAAATGTTGACAACAACTCTACGGTCTCAAGTGGGAAAACACTAGATTCCCCAGACACTGCCCTTGGGACGCCGAGCAAGGGGTGCTCCTGGTCTCTGTGACCCCAGCACCCAGCACGACACCCGCACACGGGGCCCAGGAGTGCACAGTGAGCTTGGGGACTCCTGCCACTGGAGCAGGCTGGTCCTTCGGGGCCCTTCCCCATCCCCGCCCATAAGAAGCCACCGGATGCCTCATTACTGCACTCTCTGGAAAGTTCTCTTACTCCCGCACCCCTGCATCTCCCTAACCCACACAGCCTACAAGCCTCGCCTCTTTCCAGCCTCTACAGTGACAAACCACTGGACCACTCTGGCCCCTGTGGGCTCCTGGAATCCACCAGCAGGCCTTGCCTGCTTCTTCATGACCCCTAAGAGTTCCCCTCTTCTGACCTCAGCTCTCCCACGTGCCAGCCAGATGGCCCTGCATACAAGACGTCACCTCTGTGAAATGACACCTGCACCTATGCCCCAGACGGCCAGGGTCAGGGGTCAGGGGTCAGACAGACGTGGGCACAGCCCAAGGCACAGCAGCCAGCGGCCGCCCTCCCTCCATCACCATCACTAGTTCAAGAATCACGATTGCCATCGCCGGGTAAGCAGCGCCCACCGAGGAGCGCCACGAAGTCCACCAAACAGGCACACTGTGGAGAAGCCAGGCCCGGGTTGAAAACGTTTCCAGTACAAGGCCCCTTCCAATCCCTTTTTCCCACACACTTTCTGACGATGCTTCCGTGTACCTGCCTGTTTGCACACACGCGCGCTCACACACACACACACACACACACACACACACACACTGAAGACAAAGGGGGGACTGTTACTAAGGAGGGGAGGCGCTAAACTGAAGGGTGCACAGGAAACCTTCCTGAGGTGGTGGTGAGCAGGCCTGGGGCCGGGGGCAGCGCCAGTCGCCCTGCTACAGGAGCTTGGAGCCTCAAGCAGGCAGAGCTGCCCTGACTCACGCACGCCACCTTGGCAGGCAGGGGCAGGGGTGCTCCCCTCACAGGTGTCCAAGGCACAAAGCAAGGCTTCCAGGGGGCTTACGGCAGAGAGGGGATGGGCTGCACAGGGGAGCCAGCTGGCACTGGAGGACAAGAAAGAACAAAGTGCCCCAGCAGGAGGACGGAGCCAGGGATACAGGAGATCGAGCAGTGGGGAGGCGGCGAGCCTCAGGGCTCTGCCCACCAGACCTAGACAAAGCCAGCAAGACCCGTCAGAGCAGTTCGTTTACTTGGTAGCCCAACTCCAAAGGGACCACAATGCACCTGTCAAGCGTCCCCAGGTGCCCACCCCTGGCCATGGGGTTGAACAGCAGCAGAGCTGCCCAGCACACATGCCCTTGGAAGGCTTGGCTCTGAAGAACCCCGTTCCTGGCCCCAGGGAGGCAATAGCAGCCCGTGGCCTGGGACAGGTAAAGATAAAAGCTTGACCCATGGAGAGGGTCAAGCTGGGCCTCAATGCATGGAGCCCAAGAAACAGCCAGGCCTGCCAGGAGGTCACAGGGTCCCCAGCACCCATTTTCTCTGCTCCCTGGAGGGCTGGGGACAGCACTGTGATGTTACAGGCCCCCTAGTGGCATTAATTGGAAACTACATCTTCCCTGGAGCTCGGGAACGGGGATTACACAGAATGTGGGTTCCCCAGAGAAGACAGAACGCCACCCTCCCTCCTCTGCCGGGGAAGCTTGGAAATTGGAGCGGAGTGTTGCTCTGGGCTGTGACACTTGGCATGGCGTAGAAGCTGTAAATCCCTCATACTCGTGTGTAGCTAAAGCCAGGGTCCCTGGATGCTTGCTGCCCATTCGCAGGCGAGTGAGGAGCAGGCTGCCAAGCCAGGGCCATCACCTCTCCAAGCCCTCCACGCCTCCGTGGCCACAGCTCATCTCTCCGCAGCTGGGCTTGAAGCCCAGAGTGGTGGCAGGGAGGAGCCCAAGGCCGGGCCCCAAGGCTGCCTGGGCAGGGAGAGCTGGGAGCCTGGGTCCTCCTTGCTTTGGCAACGAGGCAACCTCTGTACCTGAGCCCAAGTCTGTGACACCACGGCTGTTACCAAGGTGATGTAATGACACGAAGCAGGCACCTGGCACTGCCCTCCGCAAGCACCAGGTGACACACACTGCACTGCTGGCAGGGCTGCGGCTGGGCAGCTGGCCAGGCGACTCGAGGGGGCCTGGATACACAAGGATCCGCAGGCAGTGAGCAGGTGCAGGGCAGACGGGCTGACAATGCCACCTCCGAGGGGCGTGTCTCTCCATGGGACGGTCCTGACACCCTCAACCTTTTCCTTTTCTACCTAGCGACACAGCAATGCCCCTGAAGATGACCAAGGTCACCCCGGGCTGGACTTCTATCACATCAGGCAGCCATCCTTACAATATTAATGAGCTGATTCTTGCTGTTAAAGGCATACAATTAAAACAGGCCCCAGGGCCCACATCCCCCAAAAGATCCCTTTAAGCGTCCCTCAGGTTGACACCCAGTCACTGGCAGCTGCCCCTGGAGGACAAGGCGCCAGCCAACTGCTCACATCGCTGGCAAGCCACGGGGATAACGGGAACAGGCCTGTGGTGTGTTTAACAGAGGCGCCAGGGCAGGCGCTCTTCACCTAATTAAAAGTCGCTTTTTAACAGATGACCCCCCAGGGGTCATTCAAGGAACATGAACTTGACAAACACATGCCTAGTTCCTGTTTGTAACAACTTCTGCCTCATGGTACAGCAAACAGTCACTCAATCCGCTGCTGGTGGGACCAGAAACTGGGCCACACTTGGACAGGGCTCCTGGGCAATATGAGGATGTGCATTCATGACAAACACCCCGAACCCCAACCTGCACGCACAGGCAGAGCCTTGGGACATGACCGAGGACACGTGCGGCGATGCTTGCAGCAGCAAGCTGGCAGCCATTGGCCGTCCCCCTGCCGCAGGCTCTCTTCCTGGGCCGACTCACGAGTCGCGCAGGCATGCCTGCTGGCCAGGAGAGGCGAGACTCAACTAGTTTCTCTGGGGGGGGGGGTCTGTCTTGTGTATCTCCTACCGGGGAACCAAGTCCAGAAAGATACGCTTCTTTATCCTTAGGTACACTGACCACTCTTGGCCACGGGGGCAGGGACGTCCTAGCGGAAGTGCGTTTGTCCGTGCTGTGTCGCTGGCCCCCGGCAGCAGCCTGTCCATCCCTCCGTGAGTGTGCTGGGGCCGTGCACGGAGACCCAGGAGGTCTCCTCATTCTGCAGCAGGCATATTCACAACCAGCAGTTGCCACATGGGAACCACGTCCAGGCCCCAGCAGACAGCGGCTCCTCCCGAATTTATTACAGGCACGGGTAACTACAGCAGTCCCACACGGACTACTTCCTGCAGAGGATGAGTGGCCCAAGCCGCAACCTCAGGCTGGAGATTCAGCTGTGCCACTTTAGGAGGACCGTGGGATTTAACGTCTCTCTAACCTAGTTTCCTTAGCTATAAAACAGTCAGACTAATCATGCCTGCTTGTACAGATTTTATTGGGTTACTGTGAGATTAAAAAAAAAAGTCCACGGGTAAGCGATGCCCAGAGCAGACACATCTAACGGGTGTGCGGGTGTGCGCACGCAGGCACGATGCTGCCCACACCCCCTTGGATCTCAACCCGCTGCCAATGACACCTGGACTCTCCTTTGGGGACCCCTTCTCTCTTCTCGGTTCAGGGAGACCCTGTCCGTGGCTCTGGCTCCGGGGGTGGCTCAGCACAGCCCTGGTAGCCAGGTCATTCTACACTCACCACCTCAGGACTGGACTGGAGAGGGGCTCAAGGCACCGTCAGACTCCACCCTGACACCCACCCCCTAGAAGCCGTGTCTGCTGGGGTCTGCAGGGGCAGCCCGGGCCAGGGACTGCGAGGGGCTCCCAAGCATGTGTGAGAATGAAGGCAGCCGGAGTGAACCAGTGGATGGAAAATCTTTCTTTCCTTCTCTCTGTAAATCTGCCTTTCCAATAAAAATGAATTAAATCTTTTTAAAAAGAAAATATATATTATGGGAAAAAATTATGCCTAAATTCCAAATTTGTTTTCCCCAAAACAATTTTCATTCCACTTTCCATGAACTTTATAAAGAAATCTTGTATATTATATATATAAACATATATATAAACATATATATATATTCATCCGTTCAAAAAGCATCAAGAGAAACTGAGAGCTCTTTCATCAGCTGCTCTACTTCCCAAGTGGCTACAACAGCCAGGTCTGGACCAGACCAATGCCGAGAGCGCCAAGAACTCCTTCCTACCGCCACAGGGACGGCAGGGGCCCCAGCACCTGGGCCGTCATCTGCCGCTTTCCTGGGCACACTGCCAAGATGCCCATCCCGCCGTGCTGCAGTGCCAGTGCAGAGGGGATGGGCTGAGCACCTGCTCAGAACACTGGTGTCCCGTATGAGCGCATCAGTCAGAGCCACTCACTAGTGTACCCTAGAGAACCAGACATTCCACGGGGTGGTGTGTGTGTGTGTGTGTGTGTGTGTGTGTGTGAGAGAGAGAGAGAGAGAGAGAGAGAGAGAGAGAGAGAGAGAGAGAGAGAGAGAGAGAGAGATTTCATAACCAGGGACGGGAGCAGGTTAAGCTTAGCAAGTTAAGCCTCTGCCTGTAGTGCCAGCATCCCATATGTGCACTGTTCGAGTCCTAGCTACTCTACTTCTAATCCAGGTCCCTGCTAATGCTCCTGGGAAAGTAGTGGAAGATGGCCCCAGTGCTTGGGCTCTGCCCCCCATGTGGAAAACCCAGAAAAAGCCCCTGGCTTCAGACCGGGTCCAGTTCTGGCCTTGGCGACCATCTGGAGAAGGACCCAGCAGATGGAAGATGTCTCTTTTTCCTTCTATTTTATTCTGCCTTTTAAACAAAAATAAATAAATCTTTTTTTTTTAAGATTTATTATTATTGGGCCCGGCGGCGTGATCTAGCGGCTAAAGTCCTCGCCTTGAAAGCCCCGGGATCCCATATGGGCGCCGGTTCTAATCCCGGCAGCACCACTTCCCATCCAGCTCCCTGCTTGTGGCCTGGGAAAGCAGCTGAGGACAGCCCAATGCATTGGGACACTGCACCCACGTGGGAGACCTGGAAGAGGTTCCAGGTTCCCGGCTTCGGATCGGTGCGCACCGGCTCCTTGCGGCTCACTTGGGGAGTGAAACATCGGATGGAAGATCTTCCTCTCTGTCTCTCCTCCTCTCTGTATATCCGGCTTTCCAATAAATTTTTTTTTTTAAAGATTTATTCATTTTATTACACTCCCCAAGTGAGCCGCAACGGGCCGGTGCTGCGCCGACCCGAAGCCGGGAACCTGGAACCTCTTCCGGGTCTCCCACTCGGGTGCAGGGTCCCAATGCATTGGGCTGTCCTCAACTGCTTTCCCAGGCCACAAGCAGGGAGCTGGATGGGAAGTGGTGCTGCCGGGATTAGAACCGGCGCCCATATGGGATCCCGGGGCTTTCAAGGCGAGGACTTTAGCCGCTAGATCACGCCGCCGGGCCCATAAATCTTTTTTTTTTTTTTTTTAAGTTCTTTATCATCAAAGCCATTATATTTCCTATCCAATGGACAAAGATTTCTTGAAGACAAAATTCAGGGCTGGGAAGGGTTCAAATGCCTGACGCCAGCACAGGGAACGATCCTTTGGGAGGGTCGCTGGGCAGATCAGCGCCCCCTTGCTGCCCGGGCCGACTCTGCACCCCTCCGCCGGCTCCCAGCTGTGCAAGCAAGGTGGTGAACCATGGCCATGGGGCTCCATGCCCCTGCTTCCTGCCCGGCCGCTTGGGGGAGGCTGGGGATCCACTCTCCTGGTCTCCTCTCCACGGAACCGCCTGCCCTCTCCATCTCTCCCTGCAGGCCCCCTTCACCAACCCTCCTAGACCCTGCGAGCCTGGAGGTGTGAATGCTGAGCTGCCAAGCCCTGACCTGCTTTGGGGGTCTATGCATGTTCTGGCCACACCTTCGTAAACTTACTGCTTTATAAGAAAGTTCCCCGTGGACTATCTCAATTTGTGTCTTTTACTGGGAGCAATGCTAACTGATCCATCCTTTGACTTAGCAACTGTGTTCTAGAAGTTTATACTAAACAAACAATCAGGAAACTGTGGGGCAAAAAGTATGAGAATTAAACCTGTATACAATCTTAGTATTCAGTGACCACTAACGGGCGGCACCAATGACCCATGTCGTGAAATACCAAGTCATCATTAAACCTCAGGTTATATGAAAGGACATGCCCTGATAGGAGCAAA
Organism: Ochotona princeps; assembly: GCF_030435755.1. Lineage (NCBI taxonomy): Eukaryota > Metazoa > Chordata > Mammalia > Lagomorpha > Ochotonidae > Ochotona > Ochotona princeps. The sequence continues at coordinate 33,998,551 of NC_080852.1, read as the reverse complement.
AACAAAATGTGCCTTAGAATTGCAATCCTGCATCTATAGACCCCAGGAAGGATGTGCCCAGGCCGTGAGTGCTCACTGTCCAGTTGCCAGACCGGGGGAAGTTTGTCTTTTGCTTCTAGGCATTGTTTTTGTATTTTTGGGGTTTTCCCAAAGGTTTGTATAGTTTTTCTTTTTAATAAGTTGAGAGAAAAATTTTAATAAATGCTACGCATGTTGAAAATAGATACTATGGCTAAAGCCTGTAATACTCCACCCTGTGCACAGCCACGCATATGCGCGCACGCGCACACACACACACACACACGTCAGTTCCTCAGCCCATCCTTCACAACTGGGCCTCGCCAGCTGGGAATGCTGGTACAGCTGTCGCGGCAGCACGAGGGCCAGCAGCCCTGCTGCACCTGTCACGGGCACATGGCCAATGGCTCAAAGTCTCAGCCTGCCCTGGGGCTCACCATCACGTCTATAAACTTGGCCACGGCTCTGCTGCCCACCAGAGGGTTGGGGTCAAACAGATTCAGAGGGACACAGATGACCTGGTCTCAACAGAGGGCGGAGGGACTAGCCGGGGAGGAACGACGCCTACAACGGGCTTGTCTGAGCAGCGGCAGGCTGCAGACAAGTGCTTCCCCCTCTCTGAGCCTCCGGGGAGGCATTGCACCCCACGACTATCCCACCCCAGAACAAGACAAGGGCTTACTCAACAGTGGCTGCTATCAAAGAGGAAGGTGGCGTCCTGCGCCAGCCAGACACTGCAGAATCCCAAGGATGGGATGAGAGCAGCAAAGCCAACATGGGGCTGGAGCAGAGGCGGGGAGCAGAGAGGGCTCCGGGCAGGGGCGCGGCCACCTGTCCCACTGGCGGCTTGCACAAGCTCTCCAGGAAGCAGCTACCTGCAGTGGGGCCCAGGTCCAGGCTGGAGTCATTCAGTTCCTCCTCTTCCTCCCAGAAGTACTGCGACGGCTGCAGAATGTGGGACTCCTCACTCTCTTCGCTGGGGAAGCCCGAGCCGGGGGCTCCCAGGCCAGCCCCCAGGCCCATGGCTTCACTGGGCTCCTCTGCGTCCAGCGGCTCCAGGCCCGTGGGCAGCAGCAGGTCCAGCAGGGAGGTGGAGGTGAGGCCCTCTGGGCTGGGTTCATCAGACCCAGAGGCCCTGGCGCCTAGGGAGGCTCCTGCAAGGGTGGAAAAGGCAAACAGTTAGGAGAATCAACTGAGGGCAAGGACCCGCTGGCCTCCGGGGAGGGCATGTGTCCAACCACAAACAGCCCAGGGCGGGGGTCCTGCAGGTCCTGCATTCTGATGCCCAGAGACTGCATGGGGGTTGGGAGACACTCAGCCCTCCCTGTGGAGCAGACAGGAAATGGAGGGAGATGGGAGGACAGAGCAAGCAATCCACGTCCTTGCCAACAGCAGTGCCAGGAGGCAACTGCAAGCCAAGGTGGGGTCTCTGCCTTGAGGACCCCAGCTTCACATGTGGACACCGCTTCGCAGCCTTACTCCCTGGGCCGAAAACCACCCGGGGCCGCTTGTCGCAGCAGCCCAGGATCCTGCACACAGCTCACACCAACCCAAAGCAAAACCCGCACAGATGTACTCAGGACCTTGAGTCTTCCTCTGAATTCATGAACACACACACATGGACACAAAAGCAACAGGTTAAAGGGAGAGCCTCACTGTCATTCAACTAAAATGAGGAACGCAGCCCTACAAGCCCACTGCTCAGCTCGACGACACGCATGGGATCCACCAGCACCCGCCACCGGGGAGATGGCTTTCGGCAGCTACTCCTCCCCCGGTCCCCTCACCCAAAGGTCCCCTCACATGCTCTGGACAGGCAGTGCCTGAGTCTGAGTCCTGCCCGGTGCAAGGACACATCCTGCGGCTTGGCCCGACGGCAGTGCAAGTGGTGATGCTACGGTGAAGGCGAGGCCTGGCATCACCACGGCCATGTGCTGGTGGCTCTGCAGGCGACACCTCACTTGTTGCACCCCCAACCTCCCACCTCCTGATCCCCACTCATGCAGCAGCCTGCAGCGAGGGACGGGCCAAGGCAGCGACCGGCCCCCATAGAAAGGCAGAATGCCTCCAACTGTTCCGACCCAAACAGAGGGCACATTGGGCCACAGGGGAGAGCCGCACATTATGCAGCAGCCGGAAAACACAGGACAGGCACGCCAGGCCGTCACAAGGGAGGCATTCTGGAGCGGTGTGAATGGGGAGGAAGAGACGCCAGGAGGCCAATCAATGGGCCTTGAAACGGAGACAGAGGCAGGCTCTGGCGGCGAGAGCGCGTGCCAGCGTCACAGGCTTCTCTGGCTCCGTGCCTCTGCCTCGGTTATCTCACGCCCCACCTGGGGGTCCCAGTGTCCCTGTGTGGACAACGGGGACAGTAATTCCTGCAGCCCCTGCAGGGGGAGGGGCCTCCGATGAGGTCATCCCCGGGCAGCGCGTGTGAGCTGCTCCACAAAGAGCTTCACAGGGTGCTGTGCGAATGTGTGATCATCCCAAAGCAAAGCCAGACCTGCCACGTCCGTGGCCTAGAAAGGAAAGCTATTCAAGGAGACCACGGTCCGGATCTTCCAATACAGCAAAGGGAAGGGTCCATGGGGGACAGGGACCAAAGCCGTTCTCCGTGGCTTCCAGGGAAACGTTCGGACGCTTGGGCAGGCAGACCCCGAGACAGGCCGCTCACTGTAGCTGGGAAAGGAGGACTGTGGCCACCTCCACCTCCAAGACCAGTCCCAAGACACCACTGCTGTTCCAGGACTGCTGTGGCTCTCAGGCACTGCTCGCGGCATGGGGCTTTCTGCCTAATGCAAACCAGTAAGTCATCACATCTCCAGACCATGTGCACACAGGTCCTGGCTGTGTGACACTACACCGTGACCCTGGAGCCTGGGATCACACCCCCAACTCCAACAGGGAAACAGGTTCCTCACATTCTGGAATTTCTATTGGGCTTGATTTTGAGGTGGCAGGGAGGATCAAGGCAATAGGGCGCACCTCCCTCGGAGTTCCCTTTTGTTCAGGAGAGGGTGAATTAGGGATCTCGGGGTCTCTGTAGCTCAGCACCCCCTGGCCTATCCACCAGTTCTGCTCTCCACCAAGAGTGGGGACGGAGAGCAGGAAGAATTCTTATCATGGTATCTCCTAGCCATAGCGTTATAAAGGAAAATCATCCATGCCCTAACAGGTAAGAAAGACAGGGTGGCAGGTCCTACTTTGGAGTGGCCAGCGAATTGTCCAGAGTAGCCTCCAAGAAGGCGGAACCCTGCAACCTGACTCTGCAGCTAACCCTGATCCCCCAACAAGAGCAGCTGCTCAATTCCCACTCCTGGAATCCAGCCCACTCTTGCGAGTTACAGCAGAGCAGGGGTGACATGCCACTTCCAAGACTGTGTGACAAGAGGCCTCCAGGGCCTCCCCCTGCCCATGCCAGTCCAGCCTGGGCTGGCCTACTGCCGTAGAGGGGGCCAGCCACATCAGCGCCATATCCCAGCTGATTCCTCAACCTGGCAGAGCCAGCCAGGAGCAACAAGGGTGGCCAACTGCTGAGGACAGACAAGAGGAAGTCCAGGTGGGCTCACCCAGCTGACCACCCAGCTGACCACAGCCTATACTGCTGACCCCCGCGTCATGAACTAAATAGATGGCTCTTGTTTTGAGCCAATACTTTGCAGACTCGAGCCAGTCCTGGTTCGGTAGGGACGAGAGACGCTTCAGGTCACGCTGTAACAAGTCTCGCTCTATCACTCCCAGAGGCAACAGAGGCCAGACCCTGCATGGTAGCAGAAAAAGTTCCTCCTCAACTGATCCCTACTACGGCCATTCCGGTCTCCAAAGTCAGCCATCGCTCCTTGCTCACACTTGAAGCTCCATGCAAACCATGATTTTAGCAACTTTCAAAACACAGTGACCTCTGGCTTTTTGGGCTTCGCACCTGCAACCCCTTCTGCCTGAGTAGCCTTTTCTCCTCCTCTCTCCACTGCCTCCTCCGGCTTAACAATCCAACTTTAGTGTCTTCAACAAAATATTCACTTGGACCTGGCCCAGTAGTCTAGTTGCTGAAGTCCTTCCTCGCAACCACTAGGATCCCATAGTAGCACCAGTTCATGTCCCGGCAGCTCTACTTCCCATCCAGCTCCCTGCTTGTGGCCTGGGAAAGCAGTAGAGGATGGCTCAAAGCCTTGGGACCCTGCACCTGCGTGAGAGACCAGGAGGAAGCTCCTGGCTTCAGATCAGTTCAGCTCTGGCCATTGCGGCCACTTGGGGAGTGAACCAGCAGATGGAAGATCTTTCTCTGTGTTTTTCTCTCTGTAAACCTGCCTTTCCAATACAAATAAATCTTTTTTCAAAATAATGTTGGCTTGAAAGGCAGAATCCGAGAGCAAGCGAGAATGGAGAGAAAACAACCTTTCGTCCCCAGATGGCCACAACAGCTGGGGCTGGGGCAGGGGCAAACCAGGAGCCTAGAACTCCAGCTTGACCTCCCACATGGTTGGGAGGGAGCCCCTCAAGTACTTGGGTTATTTTCTGCTGCTTTCCCAGGGAGCTGGATTGGAAGCAGAGCGGCTGGGACTTGAACCAGTGTTCTGATATGGGATGCCCGTGTAGCAGGCTGTGGCGTAGCAGGCTGTGGCTTAACATGCTGTGCCACGCCAGTCCCAAGTCTGTTTCATGGTCACCCCCAGTCTGGGCCAGGTGCAGCTCCTCTCTGTGGTCACAGCCCCCTGAACAGATTCCTGTCACCACGCTTCCTCACCAAACTGAGACACCAGCAGACGACGGAAGTGTGCCCCTCCCCGCCCCGTGTCACTCCAGCCTGGTCCTTCCCACAACAGCTGCTCTGCAGGTCCTTGAGTAAAGCAATGAGGATCTGACTCAATGCCCTTGTTTTACAGATGAGATGAATAAACCTCATGGCACTAAGGTCAGACAAGTTAACAGCAGAGCTCTCGTCAGCTGGCCTTTGCCAACAGAAAGGTCTAGAGCTCCATGCAGGAGAAGGGGAAGCTGCTACTTGCCAGGATCGGCACCCTAACTCCCAAGGGGACAGAAAGGAGGAATTAAATACCCAAGGGTGGCCAAGTTTGTCACAGGGATTCAGGGCTGGGCAAAGACGTCAAGAGCGGAAGACTAGAAGGCCCTTCACTTCCCCCTCTGCCCCAGGCACCCCCGAGCACCCAAAGCAGATCCCCAAGGGCTGCTATTGTGGCACAGTGGGCTAAGTCGCACCTCCAATGATGGCATCCCATATGAGCACTGGCTCCAGGCCCAACTACTCCACTTCCCATCCAGCTCCCTGCTATTGTGCCTGGCAAAGCAGTGGAGGGTGGCACAGGTGGCTGGACCACCCATGTGGGAGACCAGGAAGGAGTTCTTGGCTCCTGGCTTTAGCCTGGTACAGCCCTGGCCACTGCAGCCCTTTGGGGAGTGAACCAAAAATGGTACAACTTCTCCATATCTCTGTGTAACTCTGCCTTTCACACACACATGGAAGCAGATCCCAAAAGGACTCTTTCCTCTTTCTTACGAAAGACCGAGTCAGGAAAGTCTCAAGTCTCCAGTGTCTTCAGAGCCACGAACCTCACCTTGATGTTTCCACATAGGCCCCATGTTTCGCTGCATTTCATCCACACACTGTATTGATTCCCTAGCTCTCTCTTGTTTTTTTAAGAAATCAATTAGAGGGCTCGGTGGCATGGCCTAGCAGCTAAAGTCCTCGCCTTGAAAGCCCCGGGATCCCATATGGGCGCCGGTTCTAATCCCGGCAGCTCCACTTCCCATCCAGCTCCCTGCTTGTGGCCTGGGAAAGCAGCTGAGGACGGCCCAATGCATTGGGACCCTGCACCCGAGTGGGAGACCTGGAAGAGGTTCCAGGTTCCCAGCTTCGGATCGGCACGCATCGGCCCGTTGCAGCTCACTTGGGGAGTGAAACATCGGATGGAAGATCTTCCTCTCTGTCTCTCCTCCTCTGTGTATATCTGGCTGTAATAAAATGAATAAATCTTTAAAAAAAAAAAAAAAGAAGTCAATTAGAGCCACAGACTCAGCCCATCAGCCCAGATGTCGGGGAGCAGTCGGTCAGGATTCAAGCGGGCTGTGCCATCTCTGTGGAGGCAACATGGGCACTGGCTTGTCGCCCACACTCCATGCTGTGCAGCGCCCCGGGACCTCCCTGGGAGAGAGGGCCACCTCCTGGCAGACGGAGCCTGCGCTGTGTATGCTGTGTGTGCGACGCCAGCTGACTCCACAGCCCTGCTTTGCAGACGCAGCGTGCCGGGCCTCCCTCCCCCCACCTCCCGGGATGGGGAAGGTGACTGCCCAGAAACAAAACAGGAGAAAATTCATCTGGAAAACCTCACTCGTACATTCCAGGGAGACAAAAAACCAACCATGAGAAAGGTTGGTACTAATTACCCAATTGCTACCATCCAGGTTCCCGGGGCACCCGAGCAGGGGTTCTCCCCGCCTGGCTACAGCCTCTGGCAGGTGCAGCAGGCAGTCCTGTGTGTCAAGGGAAATGCCCCTTGGCAGTGAGACCTCAGGGTCCCTGCCAGATTGAAGTGGGCATTGAGGGGAGAAACGGCTGCTACCCAGGCCTCGTTCTGGCCCCCCCAGAACCGCTCAGACGTTCGGAAAACCGCCCCTTGAGCCCCCACATGGCGAGTCCGACCAGGGGCGTCCCGCTAACAAGATGCCGTCGGCCAGCCGCAGTGTCTGGGGCTGCTGTGCCGCGTACACAGCTCAGGCCAGACTCCCGGGTCTCCAACACGTCCCGCCTGTCACCTGGGGAAGCCGCAGGCCCCTCCACCATCTCCCCCTTTGACTCTTTGTCTTGCTTTTTAAACAAAGATGTTGAAAACCCTGCTGAAAAAAAAAAGGAATCTGGCATTTTCCTGCTTTTTCTTTCTTCTCTGGTAAACAGCTCCATTTCCTTGAAGCTATTTTTCCCTACAAGGAGAATTTTTTTGTCTTTATATAGCACTTGCTATTTCAGCCACCCTGGTGATAGGTAATTGTTCCAATAATTACAAGAGGTTATTTTCAAACTTGTCTGCAGTAAGATGACACTAAAATAGCGGCTGAGACCTAGCCATCCTGGGTCTAATTACTTCTGGGGCTTCATAATTAATCCGCCTTAATTGAGATCCTGCCTGATTTAAAATTGCCGAATTACGCTCAATGTGTGACTGATTCCACACATGCGCCCCCCCCTTCTCCAGCACCTATAATTTCCTGTCACTTCATCACTCCTGAGAGAGAGATGCAGAGAGAAAGAAAGCAAATGGAAAGGATTAGGGGACCAACCTTAAAGAAAATCTGGTTCAAACAAACCCAGGCAAAGAGGTCAGCGCAGCACACCAACATCCTGGGGGGCACAGGCGGGGTGACCCTCTTGTCTATCTCGCCCTCCTCATCAGCCCTTACCACCTGCGCCTGGTCCATCACCAGCCCAGCCCTCACAGCTGACATCAACAGGCGGGGCACTCCGCCACACCTGTCACACAGCCCCCACAAGCATGTCAGCCACAACAGACACTGTCTAGCACCGCGCCCTGCCCCGCACACACCCACACACGTGTGCCTGCATGTGCGGGAGAATCAGGGCTGTAGGAGCCTGGCCGGGCTGCCACATAAAGGTGTGTGAGACAGCAGCACACTGCCAGACACCCATGCCCCGTGGGCTCTGGTGCGGAGACAGCCACTCCGGGACAGAGGCACAGAGGGAAGCTGGGATACAGCCCAGGATTAGTCCCATGGGGGCCCACCGGCTTGGCTGGCCAGTTACGGCACAACCCCACACAAAGGAATGGGGGGACCAGGTCACGTCTGTCAAGCAGCCACCTATGTCCACAGAAGAGTTCCAAGTACGCCAGGGATACAGGCAGGTTGGTGTGAGGGCCAGAGACAAGTGCTGAGGGATGCTTTGTTTCTCCAGGCACACCTCTTAGGGCCTTCCCTGGGGCCCTCGGAGGTGCCAGCCTTCCCAGGACAGAGGTGTGGAAAGCATCTCTGTGGACCTCATGACAGTGGCCATACCCAGCGGACGGCTCCTCCCCGCCCAAGTTTCTTTTTTCAATTGCACACACCTGCACACACATGTATCCGTGACCATAGGGACTCACAGCCTGGAACTAGACAGCAAGCAAGCCGGCACACACCTCCCAACATACACACGCCCGGCTCTTCACCTGCCAGGCAGGAGACTACTCAAGGCTATCCGACCCGCTCAAGCCAGCACCACCATCCACCGCCGGCGTCAGCTGAGATCGCTCAACCACAACGCACCTCCACACCAGCCCTGTGCCGAGCAGCGGTTCAGCCAAGTCCTCGTCTGACCCAGCTTTGCAGACAGCCTGCGCAGGCTGTCACACCCCTAGACACTGCACCCACACACTGCCCACCTCTACACACTGCACACACACCCTCCTCCAGTCCATGTCTGCCCCCAGAGGCTGTTCAGGAGGCTTTGCCTCTGTCTGTGGAACCCAGACACATCCATTCCTCCCCTGCAGCGCACCTGCTAGCAAGCCCGGGCAGGCGCTGGTGTAGCCACTGAATGGAGACCCACACAGGCGCGTGTGCGCGCACACACACACACACGTGTGTGTCAGCTGCATGGGAGGTCTCCGGTAGCACCACCAGCCCAAGCACAGCCCTTCCCATGGCGAGTACACTCTCTGGCATGTCAGCTCTTAAGTGGACTGGCGGCACAGTGGGACAGGTACACACACGTAAACATCCTCACGCCACACAACTGAGCCTCGTTGTCCCTTACTCCTCTGTGGGCCACCGTCCTCCTCCCGGGAACCCAGGCCTCCCTGAGCCGCTGTCAACGCAGCCTCCTCTTCCTCCCTGGACACATGCGACCCCTCTACCCACCAACCTCGAGCGGAGACCCTGCGATGGTGGTGCAGGTTCACAACAACCGACCACACTCCCTCTCCTGTGTGTGTGTGTGCGCGCGCGCGCGCCCGGATCTCTCTAGCGCGCACACGCCCCCCGCGCCCCGGCTCCTGCGGGCCCCCGGTTCCAGGGCACGCCTCACTTGCGAAGCACCCACCAGCATCTCCACGTCCTCCTCGAACCGGCAGGCGAGCGAGGGCGTGGGGCAGGGCGGAGAGGCAGCCCGGCAGGGACCCGCGCGCTCTCGCGCCGCGCCACACGAGCCCGGCCCCTTTGTTGGCGGCCCGGGGAGCTGTCCAGCACGGCGCCCGCCGCGGTCACGGCCACCGCCACCGCCCGCCCGCCCTCCCGCCCGGCGCGACGCGCACTCACCCCCGGCCAGCAGCAGCAGGAGCAGCAGCAGGAGCAGCGGCGGCAGCCGGGCAGCCCGCAGCAGCCGGCCCATGGTGCAGCCGTCGCCGCCCGCAGCCGCAGCGGCGCGGCGCCCGGGCCCGCGTCAGGGGCCGCGCGGCGGCGGCGGCGGCGCGCGGCGGCCTCATTGGCTCGCGCGGCCGTCACTCACGCCAGCTCCCGCCCGGCCTCGTGCTTGGGCGCGCCCCCGTGGAGTCGAGGCGGGTGCGCGGGCGGCCGCCCCTCCGCCGCAGCCCCGGGAGCCCGGCCGGCCAAGGGGCGCCGCGCAGGCTTCGATGGGGGGCGAGCTGCCCGCAGGCCCCAGCCTAGCGCCTGGAGCCTGGGCCCCTGTCCCCTGCCCAGCGACCCTGGGTGCCACGAGAGCTGAGAGCGAGGGGTCACAGGACTTGGAACAACTCCCATCTTCCCGCCCTGGGTCTCCGGTGCTTGGGATCTGCGGGTGATTAGGGTGGAGGTAACTCGCCCAACCTGGGCTCCCTGTGGCAGCTGCATCCTATTCGCAGGCCACGCGCATCGTGCAGCTCCGGGAGACAGGTGGTAGGGCTTCCCCTAACAGGCCTGTGTTCTCTCTGTTCTGACCATTCTCAGCGGGCACAGTCAGCTCCCACCCTACCGTCAATCTCAACCCAAGGCTGTGGCACTGCAGTGGTGGGATTGTTAGGCAGTGCCCAGGCTGAGACTATGGGGAGGAAAAACCATTGAAGTTAGGACCTGGGAGGGTAGGGTTGGGGAGCATTCCGGGCTTAGGAAAGAGGGCTCCGCCCCCCCCCCAAAGAGATGGCAACCTAAAATTTCCAACAACCACGCCTGTGGTGGAAGTTTTCTTGAAACGCAACCATTTTGGGGCTGGTGCGATAGCCAAGTGGTTGTCCTCACCTTGCATGTGCCGGGATCCCATAGAGGAGCTGGTTCGTGTCCCTGCTGCTCCACTTTCCATCCAGTTCCTTGCCTGTGGTCTGGGAAAGCATTCAAGAAAGGCTCCCTCATGGGAGACCCGGAAGAGGAAGCTCCTGGCTTCCGCTTAGCACAGGCTGTTGCGGCCTGAACCAGCAAAGATCTTTCTGCATCTCCTATCTGTGTATTGGCCTTTCTAATAAAAATAAATTTTTAAAAATTAAAAAAAGGGTCTAGCACGGTGGCCTAGCAGCTAAAGTCCTCGCTTTGAATGCGCCAGGATTCCGAATGGGCCCCGCTTCCCACCAGCTCCCTGTTTATGGTCTGGGAAAGCAGTCCAGGAGGGCTCAAGGCCTCGGGACCCTGCACCCGCGTGGGAGACCCGGAAGAGCTCCTGGCTCCTGGCTCCGGATCAGCTCAGCTCCTGCCGTTGCGGTCACTTGGGGGAGTAAATCATTGCACGGAAGATATTCCTCGCTCTCATCCTCTCTATATATATCTTGACTTTGCAATAAAAAATAAAGCTTAAAAAAACTGTTATTTCTGCTATGTCTAACAGCACAACCTCACGCAGAGGGCCAAGGGTGCCACTCCGAGCCTGAATGCCCAGATGGGCAGCACCCGGGGACAGAGGGCGTGGGCTAAACACCCTAATGACTTCCGGGTCAGGCCATTCAAACAGCAAGCCTTTCTGCTCAAGTTACAAGCCAAGCCTCAACCCAAGAAGGGACTGTGCCAAGAATGTGCTGGAAAGCTGTAAGGTCGGGGTAGACGTTTTATGTGAAAAAGCGCTTGTTGAATTCACACTCTGCATCGTGTCATCTGCTCACGGCGGACTTAAGATTCACAGCCCGTTTCGCGGGTGGGTATGAAAGGTGCTGAAAAGCTGGCGGCGACTGCGAAGTTAAGAATCTTGACTGGCGTGATGCATTTGAACTTCACGTCCTATACAAGCGTCATGGTGTGCCTAGGTCTTTTGTTTCTTATTGTATCATTTTGATTGGAAAGTCAGAAATACAGAAAGGAGAACAGACAGACAGGAAGATTCTCTGTGACCCACTCCCCGAGTGGTCACAAAGGCTGGAGCTGAGCCGATTCGAAGCCAGGAGCTTCTTGCGGGTCTCCCATGCGGGTGCAGGGTCCCAAGGCTATGGACCGTCCTCGACTGCTTTCCCAGGCCACAAGCAGGGAGCTGGATGGGAAGTAGGGCTGCCAGGACTGAACTGGTACCCATAAGGGATCCCAGCATGTTCAAGACAGGGACTTCAGCCACAAGGCTACTGCACCGGGCCCCTTGGTATTTGTTAAACAGAGCTCTGACAGCCAGCTGGGGGTGGGGGGAAAAGCAATAAAGAGCCTAGGGCTAGAGAGGAGACAGGGGCAGGAATCTCGTAGGGAGAATCTGCCCCAGGCTGGGCACAGTGGGGTACAGCTGTGAAAACACCCCGAGGCGGAAGCCAGGGACGCAGCCAGCAGCCAGTGTGTTGACAGTGCTACCTCCTAGTGCAGGGAGAGGGAGGCCTGGTGTGACAGGTCATGGCAAAGGCAGCCCACAGAACCCCAGGGACGCGGGCAACCATGCCACGCTACTCGGGCAAAGCAGTTCTGGACTTTAGGCGAGTGTACTGTACAGACCAAGGGAGCTTGGCAGGGTCTTGGGTTCCAGCAGCCTCCAGGGGAACCGCCACAGGGGCACCAGGTCTCAGAGATCCAGGGGCTGCCAGGGCGGGGAGGGTGCACCTGTGCCCAGCATCGCTTCTCTGCAGCTTCCCCTTAGGGTGAAGGGCCCTGGGGATCACAGACGGGTGTCTGCCACCGCACTCCTTTCAGGAACTTCGCAGGGATGTCCAACTTAGGGATCTCTTTTCCAACATTTGTTCTGGATCATTCTCAATAGAAACAAGCCTGACCCAGACTCTCTCACCTAAAAAAACAAAACAAAACCAGGGGCTGGTGCTGTGGCTCTGCTACTCTGCATCCCATATGGACACTGGTTCAAGTCCAGCTGCTCCCTGTCTGATCCAACTCCCTGCCTATGATCTGGGTCAGGAGTGGATGATGGCCCAAGACCTTAGGCCCCTGCACCCATGTGGGAGAGCCAGAAGCAGCTCATGCCCGCCGGCTTTAGACCAGCGCAGCAGTGGGGAGTGACCTTGCTGTCTCTCCTCCTCTTTTTTTTTTTTTTTAAGATTTGTTTTATTTTTATTGCAAAGTCAGATTTATATAGAGAGGAGGAGAGACAGAGAAGATCTTCCATCTGATGATTCACTCACCAAGTGACCGCAACGGCCGGTGCTGTGCCGATCTGAAGCCAGGAGCCAGGAAGTTCCTCCAGGTCTCCCACACGGGTGCATGTTCCCAAGGCTTTGGGCCGTCCTCAACTGCTTTCCCAGGCCACAAGCAGGGAGCTGGATGGGAAGCAGGGCTGCTGGGATTAGAACCGGCGCCCATATGGGATCCTGGGGTGTTCAAGGCGAGGACTTCAGCTGCTAGGCCACGGCGCCAGGACCTCTCCCCCGTCTTTCTGACTCTGCTTTTCAAATACATAAATCTTAGGTGTTTTTTTTTTTTTTTGCTTTATTCCTTTTTAAATTTTTTCTTTATTTTTATAAAATAGATAAATCTTAAAAACAAATAAGTAACTAAATAAGCAAAATATCACAAGAAAAAAAACCCAGGGGATGAGAATCCACTGCTGATGGACAGTGTGAGTGTGTGCACCTGCTTCCCTCCTGGTCAGTTTCTACAAGTGATGAACTCAGAGGTGAATCATGGGAAATGGCTCCAGGGAACAGGAGGGCCCAGTGGGGGGTGTGAAATGCTGGAATCTCTTGAAAGGAGTGTTAACAGAGGAAGCCACAGGGTCACAGTCTGCGGCAGCCGGCCCATGGGGCTGAGCCATTACACATGAGTGACAACGCGAGAACACCAACACTACCCCTCAAAGCTCAGGGGACGCAGCCAGCAGAGCCTTCCCAGCCACAAACATATTTACCTTTAACAAAGACATTAAAGATAAATGAACTGAGCATTCCGTTTAAGAAGCTTTAAACACACATACACAATAAAATAACCAATCAATAAATTTCATAATTGTTAAAAACTGATTGTTGGAGAGACCGAGAAAGCTGTCAAACTTTTAGCATTAAGGAAAAAAACAGGTATAAGTAAATGAAAAAAGGAACAAAAGTACAAATAACATTTAAAAAGTATAAGCCGGGCCCGGCGCCATGGCCTAGCAGCTAAAGTCCTCGCCTTGAACGCCCCGGGATCCCATATGGGCGCGGGTTCTAATCCCGGCAGCTCCACTTCCCATCCAGCTCCCTGCTTGTGGCCTGGGAAAGCAGTTGAGGACGGCCCAAAGCCTTGGGACCCTGCATCCATGTGGGAGACCCAAAAGAGATTCCAGGTTCCTGGTTCCCGGCTTCGGATCGGCGCAGCACCGGCCGTTGTGCTCACTTTGGGAGTGAATCATTGGACGGAAGAACTTCCTCTCTGTCTCTCCTCTCTCTATATCTAACTTTGTAATAAACACAAATAAATTTTTAGAAATAAATAAATAAACTGAAAAGGTAAAGTTACAGAGAGAAGAAGAGATCAAAAGATAGTTTACATTCTCCGGTACTCCTCAAAACCAGGCGAGTTCACTCCCCAAATAGCCACAACACATAGAACTGGGCTGGTTTGAAGCCAGGAGTCGGGAGTTTCTTCCAGGTTCCCCCCTGAGCACAGGGCCCTCTACTGCTTTTCTGGGTCACAAGAAGGAAGTGGAGCTGCCAGGATTAGAACCAGCGGCCATATGGGATCAAGGCGAGGACCTTAGCCACTAGGCCACGCCGCCAAGCCCTGTGCCCCAACCCTTCTCATGGACTGGGTGACCCCACCACGGTAACAGCCAGGTTACCCCTTGTCCATTGCTCACTGCTCCCTCTTGAGATGCCACGGGCTTACTGGTAGCAGGAGCCCCTTGCCACACACGCCCGCACCATTGTCGAGCTGCCCAGCCTCCAGACCTGGAAGCTAAATCAACTTATCTCTGCGGGTCACCTAGTCTTTGCTATTCTGCTAAGGTAACAAGGACAGCCTGGCAATTACACTCTCACTACCTGTTGAACAGCAAATGCATGGAAACAGAACATGTTACAAGAGTGTTCATGACAGTCAAAGGCTAAAACAAGATAGATACTCACCAAGCTGAAGAATAGTCAAAGGGCCCAGCTCAATAGCCTAGTGGCTAAAGTCCTAGCGTTGAATGCACCGGGATACCATATGGATGCTGGTTCTAATCCCAGCAGCCCCACTTCCCATTCAGCTCCCTGATTGTGGCCTGGGAAAGCAGTCCAGGACACACCAAAGCCCTGTGGCCCTGCACCTGCGTGGGAGACCCAGAAGCTCCTGGATCCTGGCTTCAGATTAGCTCAGTTCTAGCCGTTGCGACCGCTTGGGGAGTGAACCATCAGATGGAAGATCTTCCTCTCTGTCTTTCCTCCTCTCCGTATATCTGCCTTTCCAATAAAAATAAATAAGCTTTCATAAAAAAAAATGAATGGACAGAGAAAGCGTAGCTCCCTGTCCACACCACAGTGTCAGCCTGCGATGTTGAAGGCGGGACCCCTCCTGCAGCACAGCCTGTGAGCGCTGCCGCACTGTCCAGCTGAGGCAGATTCCTGGGGACAGAGTACAGAACTGGTCGCTCAGAGATGGTGAAGGGTTTGAGACAGGGAGTGTGTGGGGGATATGTTTTAGAATGGATGGAGATGACAATGACATCCAACTCTGAATATGCAAAAACCAATGACTGATGGGATATGTCAATTATCTCAAGAAACCTCTTACGAAAAAGTAAGTACACATTTTATATTCAACATATATGCACCTCTGTATCTGCATACAGCCATGTAGTATATTTTAAAAACTTACATATTTGAGAGCTCACCATGGCACAACAGGTCAAGGTGTCGTCTGGGTGCTGGTTTGAGTCCTGGGTGCTCCGCTTCCAAGCCAGCTTCCTGCTCATGTGCCTGGGAAAGCAGCAGAGGATGGTCCAGGTACTTGGACTTACCAGCCGGTAGGAGATGCAGATGGAGTGTCAAGGTCCTAGCTATAGCCATCTGGCGATTGGACAGGCAGATCTGTCTCTCCTTCTAACCCTGCTTTTCAAATAAATGAAATCAGTCTCTTTACAAGGATAAATTATTATGGATTAAACATGATCTGGTTCCCATAACCCAGCCTTCTGTTGAGGTGAAGGAAGGGTGGATGGTGGTGATTTAATTGTGGTGTGTGGGAGGCGGTCAGCACGGGTTGCACTGTGGGAAGGCAGTTCTAAGCACTGCTTGCTAGGCTGGGTCCGCTCTGTATCTACCGTCCCCCTACTGCACCCCCTAGACTCAACAGCCAGCTGAACCAGTGTGGCCCCCGGATCTAAGATTGCAACCTCCATAAGCTGGAACTGCCCTGCCTTCCCAGGGGGCTCTTCTCAGCTATTGTAGCTGCAGCCATAAAGTCAGGGCAGGTGTCTGGGGGAGGGGAGGGGCCCATGTTGCGGCAAGTCTTCAGTCTGGCCCAAACACAGCCTTGTGGCCATTAGGGGAGCAAAATCAGAAAACCAAAGATCTTTCTCTGAAGTCTTTCAAAAATCAGTCAGTCTGCAAACAAAACTCCTAGTTCTTCCTACTCAAGAGCATCCTGCTCACCAGCACCACGGCTTCCCTTTCCCAGACCCCCATGTTCTCCACCAACCTTGTCTATAACACGCCCAAAATGCATCGCCATCTGCTCTCCTCCCTTCCAGGCACCAGCCTGTCCTTCCGCTCCCCTCCCTGAACAAGGTGCATCTGCCGCCCTCTCTGGCACAGCCATCTGTGGCAGCCCCAGCCCCAACGTTCCTGATTCTTCGCTGTCTCACCCTTGGGGCCTGCTCCCTTCTTCTGCACACCTATCACCGGTAGCGACTTCCTATGCTGACTGTGGGGCCTGCCTACACTGCCTCCCCATGTCCTGTGACTGTGGCCTCGGACAGTCCACCTCTGGCTTGTTCGCCTGGGGAACTGCAGGTGCCTGGCACAGCCTCCTGGCAGCTCAGCCTTTGAGTGTCTGCTGGGACACTGGGAATGGGCTCCTCCAGGAAGTGGGCTATCCTCCCCTAGTCCTGCCACACACACACACACACACACACACACACACACACACAGTCGACCAGCAGGCAGGCCACACACCCCCAGTCCTGCCACACATGCGTGCATGCGCGCACACACACATACACACACCCGCCTACCGCTAGATTGCCAAGGATCCCACACAGATGTTAGAGGTCACACTGCCAGACCGCAGTTCCCGAGGAAGGCCCACATTATTTTTCATTTTGACACCTTCACAAACAAAATCACATTTCCTAACCTGACCCACTTCCGACAGAAACCTGAAATACAAGATGCAAAAGGCATGGAAAGCAGGCCCAGGGTAGGACACGAACAGAGAGCTGAGGCCCGACAGACGCCCGTGTTTGCACTTCCAACAACTTTATTAAAAATCCAAACTCTAGAAGTAAAACTTGACTGTACAAACATGCGCGTGAGGAGGAAATGGCCACGCAGTAGTGCACGGAGGAGCGCCGCGATGGTGACGGACAGCTGCGTGGTAACAGGTGACCCTCAGGGCCCACATACAACTCCCAGGGCTGCCCCAACTTGGGGAAGTCAGCCCCATCACTTCACAGGGAATAGGGATCCTGCAGGCAAGTGCTGGTCGCCAGGGGACCCCTCACGGCAGTCCGGAGGAGCCTGCAGGCCAGAGCAGTGAGGAAGGACAGACACTACCCCACGGCTCTGTGGCTGAAAGCGGCAGCAACAGCAACATCCACATGGGGATGCCCTGCTGACCCAAGGTGCCGGGTGAAGACAAACCAGCTGTTTAGCAGCTGGAGGAAAAAAACCAAAGCCTGTCCACCCAGGGGTGAGAGAAGCAGGAGGTAAAGCCAAAGAATCCAATACCTTCCTTCTGGGACAGGCCCCGAGCCCAGGAGACCAGCTGCAGCCGCGGGCCGGGCAGGCCTGAGCCGCAGCGCTTTGGGTTGAAGCCTGCACACAGGACGGAGCGACAGGGCGCTCGGCCCGGTTTCCCCCTGCCAGGCCCGGGGGAGTCTCTGCACCCAGGCAGGGCCTCAGAACTGCTGCAGGATCATCTTCCGCTTCCCATCGTGGCTGAACTTGTTCATCCTGAAGAGCTCGCTGTCATAGAAGGCCGCGAGGTTGTGGATGTTGATCTGGCGAGCCTGGAGATGTGGACAGCGAGTGAGCCAGGGCTCCCCGGAGCTCCTGCCGTCACTGCGGGCAGGTACGGACAGCGGCCTAGGGGCTGGCGCTGGGAGCCAGGCTTTGACCTCCGCCCCGGCCCTCTGCTGTGGGGGGCGAGCTAGGTGGCGGCTGCCTGTGCCTTTCTCCACCTCCTCAAAACAAGGTGACAAGATCAGGACTCTCCTCACTCACCTGGCATTAGATGACACGCACATGGACTGTGAACACTCAATCCACGGCTGTCCCTAGGGGCCAGCCCACCTAATGACCCCCACACGGTGTGCACGCCCTCAGC
Source organism: Ochotona princeps (assembly GCF_030435755.1). Classification (NCBI taxonomy): domain Eukaryota; kingdom Metazoa; phylum Chordata; class Mammalia; order Lagomorpha; family Ochotonidae; genus Ochotona; species Ochotona princeps. The sequence goes on along the minus strand of NC_080852.1, from coordinate 33,980,746 downwards.
TTCCAGAGCAGCACACCCTGACTGTCACCTCCGTTCGTGCCCATACCTTGTCCACCAAGTCCTTCTCAGGGACCTCGATGGTGTCCTGCTGGGCCCCGAAGCGGTTCCGCTGATAGGTCACCTGCTCTGCCACCAACTGCTTCAGTATGAAGAGCAGCAGCTCGTTGTTATCGCGCCGGAAGGAGAGATAGCGAGCAAAAGTCTGTAGGAAAAAGGACAGTCAGACTCCCCCCCGAGAGCCCAGGGCGGCCAGGATGTAGTCAGACACCACCCTAGAGCCCAGGGCGGCCGGGGTGCAGTCAGACACCCCCGAGAGCCCAGGGTGGCCGGGGTGCAGTCAGACACCCCCCGAGAGCCCAGGGCGGCCAGGATGCAGTCAGACACCCCCGAGAGCCCAGGGCGGCCAGGATGCAGTCAGACACCACCCTAGAGCCCAGGGCGGCCGGGATGCAGTCAGACACCCCTGAGAGCCCAGGGCGGCCGGGGTGCAGTCAGACACCCCCCGAGAGCCCAGAGTGGCCGGGGTGCAGGCCCCAGTGCACCCCGCCCACCTTCCGCATGCTGCGCATGACGCTGAACTTCTGCGTGTCAATGAAGCTCTCCAGCATCACGCGGATGGCCATGTTCACGTCGTCCTCTATCACGTAGTCCCGCAGGTGGATGCGTGCGTGGGCCTCGGCCATGCGGATCATGGACTCGATGTGACGCACTGTGATGGGGATGCTCCCCGTGGCCTGCGGGGCAGCAGAGGATCAGGCCCTGCTCAGGCAGGAAGGGAAGGCGAGGGAGCCAAGGGGAGGAACTCTCAGCAGCCAGAAACAAGCCAGCTCACACAACGGGTAAAGTGGCAGTTGAACTGTAACCTTCTGGTTCTTTTTTCCCTCTCTTTATAGATTGTTTTTTACTTGAAAGGCAGAGTTAGAGACACAGATGGATATCTTCCATCTGCTAGTTCACTCCCCAAATTGGTCACAACATCCAGAACTGAGCCGATCCAAAGCCACAAGCCAGGAGCTTCTTCTCGGTCTCCAGTGTGGGTGCAGGGGCCCAGGGATGTGGGCCATCCGCCAGTGCTTTCCCAGGCATAACCAGGATCAGAAGTGGAGCAACCAGGATGTGAACTGGTGCCCACGTGGGATGCCAACTCTTCAGCGGGAGGCTTATCCTGCCACACCATGGTGCTGGCTACTGGGTTCTTTTGCAAAGAACACAAAGGTGCATGGGCCAAGCTGCCTACTTGCAGTGTGCCACAGTTGTGCCTGAGAAGTTCTTCTCCCCCTGTTGACCACTAAGCAGTTCAGAGTTCGTCATGTTTGTGGCCAGCTATACTTCCTACTGCCACATACTGAACACTGCATGATCCAGGGCCATGGGGGGTGACGGGGAAGAGTCAGAGTCTATGCAAATTTAGGTAAATAAACCATTGCCTTGAGAAGGGGTGGGCAAGACAGGGCCAGCCGGAGGGGTTCTGCAGCGCAGCTGCTGTGTGCCACCCTGAGAGTCTTGTTCCAAGGGGAGCACTGTGGCCAGATACAACGGGGGACACCCACATTCTATGATCAGAGTGCCAGGGTTCAAGCTCTGATTCTAGTTTCCTACTAATGCACTTCGTGGGAGGCAGCAGGTGACGGCTCGAACACGTAGGTCCCTGACGCCCAAGCCGGAGACCTCGCTCGAGCCCTGGGCTCAAGGCTTGGCCTTCATCCAGCCCCAGCACTGTGGGCACCTGGAACCAGGAGGAACAGCTCTGTCTGGCTCTCTAACTTTTTCAATAAAAGGTAGTAAATAAATAAAAGCGAAAAGATAAAAAGGAATTAGAATGAAGAGAAGAGGGAGATGAAAGGAATAAAAAGCCTTGCTCCGTTACGTACCAAAATTAACTCAGCTCTCACCTTAACTTAGGTGAGATTTAGCCAAGGTCAATTAGGGAACTTATCCAGTTTTGTGACCGAGTTTGTCAGAAGACTGGCCCTGACTCTAAGTCAGACAAACACACACCCCCCTAGGAGTTCCCTAGCACATGGCAAGGCGTATGCTGTAGCGCAGCAGTTGGTCCCCTCACCCCGTGGCAGACCTTTGGGGTGCAGGAGGGAAGAACGTGGGGCTCCCTCAGCCAGCTATCTGTGTGCTATCACCACGGGCAGGTCCCAGTGTCGGGCACCAACACCAGACAACCCGAGTGTCATTTCCCAGTCTTCCTGCCCTGCACTCTGGGGACTGCCTGCCTGCCACCTGCTGACCACACAAGTCCACCCTACACGCCCCAGTGCCCCCAGCCCAGCAGTCCTCACCATGGACTCTCGGCGCAGGTCGCTGTACATCCTGGCCACCTTGTCCTGGTCCATCTGGTTGAGCTTGGGGTGGACCTTCTCCTTGGCGTAGATGATGTACTTCCGGAGGACCTCTTGAGGCAGTGGCTCCACGCCGTACGTGTTGGGCAGGGCAGGCTCTGGCGTGTTCCCACTGGCCAGCCCCTCGTCCTTGTTGCTGGGGTGGTGTCTGACATGGCTGCCGACCACAAAGCGGGCCAACATCTCATCCTACAGCGAGGAGGAAGGGTCGGTCAGCCCGGGGAACTGCAGTGTGCCATATGGGAGACTGGCACTCTCGCCAAGGACGTGTCACACCACTGTGTCCAGGCACCAAGCACACACTGCTAAGTGTGTCAAGGCCAGCAGGGGGAGATGAATGATTTCAAACTTTCAGGACAGAAAGTAACGCGTGCCAAGAAGACAAATAGGGAGATGAACCTGAAGGACCCACAGCATCTCAGCTGAGTGTCCAGCAGATACACGGGGTGCACCAGCACGGCACCCCAGGAGGGCAAGGCCTGGAGAGCAGCAGAAGAAGCAGGCAGGTGCAAGTGGGGGTAAGGAGCAAGCGCACTGGCCGCCAGGGTAGCCCAGACGGAGCTCACGGGCCCAGGATGCAGACTCCAGTCACAGCCGAAAGCTGCAAGTGGCTGCTAAACGGCTACGCTCCCATGTGGAGGGTTCAACAGGTGTCAGGAGGGGGCACGAGCAACACCCAAGAGACCAGTGCAGCAGCACAGTCCCTCAGGCCGGAAGCACTGGGGAGCAAGTGGCCTTAGGTACGGCCAGGACTTGCTGGAAGAGTTAGGATTATCAGACTGGGAGGGTGGTTAGTGTGGGGCCGGTGAAAGAAAACAAAGTCCGGACTTTGGGACATGACACAGACTGAGAGCACTTGTCACACTGCAAAGCCCCAAGCCTCACATGAGGACCCCAAACCCTGGAACAGGGGGCTGTACCTGGACTGGGTCCACTGTGTCCCTCACAACACACAAGATATCAAAGCGGGAAATGATGGGCTCCGTGAGGTCCACATTCTCTGAGAAGGTCAGCGAGGGGTCGTAGCGTCCTCCTGAAACACCAAGGCACCCCGCATCAGGGCTGGCGTGCCAGCCTGTCTCCTCTCTGCCTTGGGCAGCCCCCTCCAACCCAGGTTGCAGCAGACGTCACAGGAGATGGGGGCATTAGGAGAGCAACACTGGATGGCCTTGCAGCACCTGCTAGCCATAGGGCACAGCACTTTCCCCCCGAGCTCTGCTTCGAACAGCCTCATTTCAGCAGAAGCTCAACAGGCTCACACCCAGGCCCACGCCCTCCAGGGCAGACCTCGCATATCTTGTGAGAACACTCAAAGTCCCAGGTGTCCCCAATCTGACCTCGCCCCCTTCTGTCTGCTTTCAAGGGCTTGCCGAGGGTACCTATGGGATTGGCAGCAGCGATGACGGTGCAGCGGGCCTGCAAGGAGGTGACGATGCCGGCCTTGGAGATGGAGATGCTTTGCTGTTCCATAGCCTCGTGGATGCTGGTTCTGTCCTGGTCGTTCATCTGCCGGAGCCAAGCACCATCAGCAAGACCCCGCCTCTTCCTGTCTCAGGAGGGCCCCAGCTCTCTCCATTAGCCTTCTCTTCCCCACGCAGCCCCAGCCCCGTGTCACCCAGGGACCCACCTTGTCAAACTCATCGATGAGACACACTCCCCGGTCAGCCAGAACCAGGGCCCCGGCCTCCAGGGTCCACTCCCTGCTGACCGGGTGCCGCTGGACGTAGGCTGTGAGGCCCACAGCCGATGCGCCCTGGCCGGTGGTGAAGATGGCCCGGCTGGACACTTTCTCGATGTATTTCAGGAACTGGGACTTCGCTGTGCCAGGGTCTCCACACAACAGCACATTGATGTCACCTCGCACCTTATGCTTGCCACCTGGTTGGGGCAACAAAGAAAGGGTGGTGAGGGGTTGGGTGGGGGACCAGCAGGTACCCCAACTCACTCAGTCTGTTTATGAGCAATGGCAAAGGCACAGCCTCTCCTAACAGGGAGGCACTGCACTACGCCAGCAGTCACCCCAGCCTGATCACCTGACCCAGAGGAACATGCCCACAGGTACAGCATACCCAAGGCCTCCTTAGTGAATGTGGAAAACCGCAAGTGTTTTCAATCTCCCCACAGGACTGAGTGAACAATGCCATACAGGTCATGACGTGACGGTTTCGAGTAGACCCGCTCTGCACACAGGCAGGCCACGGAGAGGGGCAGGTCAGCGGGGATGCTAGGGGCTGGCAGGCCTTGGGGCACCTGCACAGGGAAGCCAGGCTTTGCACACACCCACATACCCACACATTCATCTGACTGGCCCCTACAGCTGCGAGGGGCAGTGTGTGCTGATGGCACCCTCATCCATGGTAAATATTTCTGTTACTGTTGTAACTACCACTTAACACAAGAGAAGCAAAGGCAGGTCTATTCCAAGCACCAAGGCCGGCAGCCACGGGTCGGTTCCCAGCAAGGAGCAGGTCAGACCCAGCCTGACGTCCCTGACCAGTTTTGCTCCCCAGTACCCAGCAGGCCTCCCCAAAGTCCCGGGGAGAGACAAGCTGCCACCACCCAGGAGAGGAACAGGTGTGCCCACGGTTGCTCACCTGGGTTTTTGGGCTCCCCTCCAAACAAAGCCAGGGCCAGGCCTCTCTTGATGTCCTCATGGCCGTAGATGGAAGGGGCGATACTGGCAAAGATCTGAGGAAAGGGAGGGGGCGGGCGTGAGCGGACACAGGGCACTTGCCCACCACAGCTGCAGCCCCAGCAGGCCTGCCCCGACTCTAGGCCTTTCCTGAGACCCACAGAACTTCAGGCCTTTCTTCACGTTCACATTTCAGAAAGTGCTTTCCCCAAGATCACAGATCAGGAGTGGAAACGAGACGAGAGCCCCAGCCAGAGCAGTGCCCTGTGTGGAAGAGACAGCAGGTGTCACCGTGCCCGCCGCCTTGCCCGCGGGGAGGGGGTAACCAGCCAGCCCTCAGAGGCAGGCGCCCGGCGAGCGAGACCCACTATGTCCTGGAGCCATGTCCCCCAGGAGGCTGAGACCCGTAAGTCTAAGGGACAGTTCTTAGAGCGTGTGTCAGAGAGAAAAATGTAAACTCCGGGTGGAATTCAGACACAGACTTAGTGACATCAAAGAAAACTCTTGCTTGGAGGAACTGCATAGCTGTACTGTTTAAAACCCTCAGTGCCAGCTGCCTTGCCCACCCCACCCCGGTCCTGCAGGGGCAATGCTAAGGCCCCCTGCTTCCCTCCTAACTGGACAGAATGAGAAGCCTGGGGCAGTGGGCCCCGGAGCAGGAAGCTGGCATTGGCCCTGACAAGGTGGCCCACCCCGTCTGCCGACACACTTCACGACTCTTGAGATGTTCCCAAACACCACTTCCCACTGCAAGGAAGCAACACTCCCGTTTCTTAGGCAGTGACCAGCGCCAGGCCTGGGTGGGAAATGTAGCAGAGCAGCCTGCAGTAGCTTCTACCAGAAGGGCAAAAGAGTGACCCCAAGACAGCCAGGGTCCCGTCAACAGAACTCAGGAAGACAGAACCCTGCTAACACGACAGTCACCCGGGAGGCAACTGCAAATCAGCTCAGGGTTCAAAAAACTGGCAAATGGAGAGGAATTAGAACACTCCCATTCGTGCCACCAGGCTCCTCCTAGTGGGATGCACAGCTCCCAGAGAGGCTCCTTGCCCAGAACCTTCCTTGGGATCTCCATGTGGGTGCAGGGTCCCAAGGCTTTGGGCCATCCTCTGCTGCCTTCCCAGGCCACAGGCAGGGAGCTGGATGGGAAGCGGAGCAGCGGGAATATGAACCAGTGCCATATGGGATCCCAGCGCATACATGGCAAGGACTTTAGCCACTAGGCCACCACATTGGACCCAGAAATTTTTAAAGGTAATACAATCAGGGAAATGTGAACATTGACTCAATTACTTCACGTCTGGGTTCACTACCTGGTGCTGGCTCCTGACTCCAGCTTTGTGCCACCCTCAAGGACTCAGCTGAGTACCCACCTCCTGGCTCTAGCCACAGTGGGTACACAAGGGGGGTGAACTAGCAGGTGGAATCATCTTCTTTCTCTGCTTCTCAACCCCCCCCCCGTGTGTGGCGTTGCTATAGCAGCACATCGTGAACTCAGACCTGTTGTCACAACATCTCACACACACTCACACAAGTCTTCTGTGACAGTAAGTTCTCCAGGCCGAGTTAAGTGGCAACTGGATGAAGCAGCTGCGGGACACAGGGCAGGGAATGCGGTCTCTGGAGCCACACTGGCCATGTGACCACTGGCAGTTTATTTAAACCCATATGCCTCAGTTCACACATCAAAGAAACGGGCCCAGATGAAACCCATGGCATTTGGGTTACTGCCTGGAAACCACCAAGCCCTCGTCAAGCAAACACCGAGTGTCCACCAAGAACAAAGTCTGTTTTGTTGAACCCTCCTGTGCCTTCTTGCGCCCCTGCAGCTCCAGCTGGTCATGCTAAGGCTGCCAGTCCTTGACTTCTATCGCCATAGCCCGTCTCCCGCTGCTATCTTTGCAGCGGGCAACCCTGCAGGATGAGGTAACGTCTCCCTCCAGACCAAGACCGCTCCCTGCTGCCGTGCAGGCCGGATCCCAGGCTCCGGCCCCCTGCTGTCCACACCACTGCAGCGTCTGGCAGGCCTCCCCGGGTGATGGCGGGGAGCAAAAGCGCCAGGGCCCATGCTGCCCGCTGTGCCCTCTGCCATGGACCCAGGTTATCAGGAGAATTAAAAGGTTTGCCCCAAGCTGATGGGTGGGACAGAATCAAATGCCAGATCCTCCAGGGAGTCACTGTTTTCTAAACATCATTTCATTTCATCCTCCAACACCCCTGGGTTCATGCGACTCTACAGAGAAGCCAGGCTCGGGTCCCAGCATGTCGCCTGGATGACAGAGGTAGGACTGGACCTGAAGCTAATGGCCCAAATGGCTTAGGCTGGGTCCCCCAAAGCCCCTCAGGCAACCCCCTCCGAAACGGGGCTACTGCATGGACACCGTGAGTCCAAGATGGGATCCGCAGACTGTACGGGAATGTTCCAAACCTCCCTACAGCAGCTTTGGCAGTTCTGACTTCTCTGCCAACCTGGAAGCCGTTAGCACTCACCACAGCCAGGGACCACTCATACTGGCTGTCTTAAAAAAAAAAAAAAAAAATGTCTGTAATTTACTTGAAAGGCAGAGCCAAGGGACCCGGGACGGCAGACAGCTGTGCCCTCAGGAAGACAAAGGCAAGGAGAGCACATGCATGTGGAGGGATGCCAACAAGCAGGCAGAAGGCACAGAAGTGGGACAGGCAGGGCTGTGCGTGGGTGCCAACGGCCATCCTGGGCCACTGGACTCAGGACCAGTGAGGTGCTGGGCAGAGATCCAGCTAGTCACTACAGCCTTCACTTACCAGCAGGGCTGACCCTGTCCCTGGGGGGCTCACACCCACCTCAAAAGACACGGTTAGCAAGCCCACAGGAAAGCGGAGCCCTCAGCACCTGCTTCCTTGGCCCGAGTGGAAGCGAGAATGTGCATACCTGCTCTGCGTGGAGGGGCCAGGGCGCAGGGGTAAGCCACCAATGGTGACACTGGCATCCCATATCCTGTATCGGAGTGCCAGTTTGGGTCTTAATCGATCTGCTTCCAACCCAACTCCCTGCTAATGTGCCTGGGAAAGCAGTGGGGGCTGGCCCAAGGGCGTGGGCGCCTGTCACCTGTGGGGACTGGGATGGAGTTCCTGCCTCCTGGACCCACCCTGGCTGCTGCAGCATTGAAGGAGAGAGCTAGCGGAGAGATCTGTCTCCTTGCTCTCCAAATACAAAAATAAATCTTAAAAAAATAAATAAAAATAAAAAATCCAGCAATAAAACCCAACAGAAAAATGAGTGGAGGAAGACAAAAGGAAGAAATACGAGATGAGAATAAGCAGCCAGTGTGAGCAGGAAGGAGTCCAGGCCGGGAAGTCTGACAGAGAAATCCAACACCCCCAACCCCGTGAAATGCCTACATGCAAAGACACTACCACAAAGCCACGTGGGGAGCCTTCCTGCCCGAGCAATCAATTGCCATGGGTCAGGGCTGGTTGCCAGGGAAGGTCCACGAGCCAGGGTCACCCTGCTACTCGGCCTCCACCTTCACCCTGGTCAAGGTGGAGCAGTCTGCTGGGGCAGTGGCAAAGCCCCAAGGCCTATCCATATGCAAGGGCCAGCAGGCGGCTCCACCTCCCAGCTCGCACACCAGAGCCAGAGCAGGGCACCCCATCCCCAAAGCCCACACACAAGCACCACCCCACGGGCACAGGTGGTGACGGAGCCTCAGACTGTGAATTACAGTAAGAAGGACACCTGGTTCCTAAGACCAGGAAGTCAGCAGCAAGGATCCTGCAGCCACCGCTCCCCAGCAGCCCCGGCCCCCTTCCACCTGCCTTCTCCCCAATCTGCTGGTCCTTCGACAGGCTCGTGATCATCTTCACGTCCTCGTCCGTCAGCTCCCCCACGGCAACCTTGTTGTCCTTCTTGGCCACATGGTTGGCCAGGATGACAGTGGCGAAGACGGGAAAGCCGTTGGCGGTGTTGAGGGAGCCGTCGTAGTTGTTGTGGTAGATGCCGGTCAGCTCCTAGGAACATCAGAGGGCAGAAGTCAGGGGCCAAGCGGGAGCTGGGTCCGGCTGCCTTGATCCACTTGCCTCCCGCTTCTAGTCCGCCCCACCATGCTTGGGCAGCCGGTAAAACCAAAGGAGAACCATTTGTAGCCCCAGCCGACCCCCCTAAGGAAGAGCTCTCTGTCCAGTTCTCAGCCAGGTGCCCCTGGTCCCGTGCCGCCCCCCACGCGTGTGCATCACGTACAATCTCATCTCCAGGCTTGCAGCTGTCCACCAGGTCAGCCAGGAGGATGGCGTCCTTGGAGCGGGGCAGCCGGCCAGCTGCCACCTTGCCTGGGCTCTCCTGTATGCGGATGCGCTGGTAGTTCTGATAGACGGTCTGTGAAGGACACACAGAGGCTCGGCCGCCCTTCCCTGGCTCCCCTGCTAGGTCACTGACCATGACCTCAGTCTCACAGAGATGACCACGGCAGAAAGGAGCCCACCATGCCCCAGGTGGGGACAGGCAGACCCAGCCCTAGCCAGCACCACCCTGTAACGCCTTCTTCCCGCTGCCCTCAAGCACCTATAAGATGCCACACAGAAGAGCCACGGTGAGCCAGGCTGTTGGGGTTCAAATCCTGGCTGTGACCTAGAGCACGTGACATATGGGGAAGCTGGTGCTGTGGCAGCAAGGTCACAGTGAGGCTCAGTCAAGCCACAGACCCAGCACCCAGCACAGCCTTGGTGCACAGCAGCTAAGCAGGAGCTGATAACACCAGCATTCTATACTGGAGGTCCAGTCTGAGTCCCCGGTTCTCTCTTAACATGCCTGGGAAGTAATTGGACCTGTGCCACTCGTGGGAATCAGGAAGGAGCCTCTGGCTTCTGGCTTTGGCCTGGCTCAGACTTTGCTCCCTCTCTGTTGTTCTGCTACTGTTCTGTCGGTCAATTTCCTATCCATTACCTCACCACTGTCTCAAAGAGAATGATGTGGCAGTTAGAAGCACACACTCTAATTCAAAATGCTTGAGTTATGGAGCCATTGTTGCAGTGTAGCAGGTAAAGCTGCCACCTGCACTGCTGGCATCCAAAATGGGCACAGGTGCAAGTCCCAGCTGCTCCTCCTCCAGTCCAGCTTCCTGACAGTGAAATGGAACAAAGCAATGCCAGTTGGCCCAAGTGTTTGGGACCCTGCCACCTGTCGTGGGAGACCCGGATGAAGCCCCAGGCTCCCAGCTTCAGCCTCATCCATTTCTGGCCATAGCAGACATCTGGGGGAGCGAACAAGCAGACAGAAGACCTCTCTGTAACTCATTCAAATTAACAAAATCTGGCTTCCATCTGGCCCAGCCTCAGCCATCGTGGCCATTTAACGGAGTGAACCAGCAGATGGACGAACTCTGTTTTTTCTCTGTAATTCTGCCTTCGAATATACAAATGACTCAAAAGCAAATTTTGTCTGAATTCTTGATAATACCACATGGGCCAAGCCAACCCGCTGACCTGACAGACGTGGGTCCACCAGGCTCCCTGCTGCCCGCAGCTGTGCGTGCCCGACTTTCACAAGCCCAAGGACGGTCAGGCCCTGCAGCCTGGGCGCTCTCACCTCTTCCATGTTGACTTCGAAGGGGCCAGCAGACTGACACTCGGGACAGGAGCCCGGCTTCACCTCCTGGTTCTGGGACTGGCAGAAGGGCCCCAGGACGAAGTTGCACTTGTTGCAGTTGTACTTGACCATGCTGAGCTGGGGCAGGACGCCTGTGCAGCTGGTCACCACCCCACTGGTGCGGATCAGCTGGTTCAGGTGCAGCTGCCTGTGCAGAAGGAGAGAGAAACATCAGAGGCCGAGGCTGCTCAGATCATACGAGGCCAGGGCTGCACAGTAGGGCACTCTGTCACACAATCCGGGAGGGGGCCAGGCCCAGGACCCACCCCAAGATGCTCCCGCACAACCAGAGCTCCCCTGGCATGAGGCCCTCTCCAGCCGCACCCTACCCACCCACACAGCCACCTTTCTGCAGCATCTGAGCTCTAAGGCCCCTCGGCCTCACCTGAGCGAGCGCAGCTCCTCCACCAGAGGGAGGTGGGAGATGCGCACGTGGATGTGGCTGGCGATGCGGTCGTACTTGGGGTACATGGCCAGCACCACCTCCAGGGCAGCCTCATCGAAGATCTGCAGCAGCTCGGCCGGCGCCTCGGGCAGGAAGTAGGCCAGCACGTGCTCCCGGGCCGCCAGGTCCTCGTAGTTCACCACCAGGCTCTCCCGGTTCTCTGGGGGCCAGAGCGAAGGCGTCAGTACTGGCCGCCCTAGGCCGAAAGTCACCCCCGCCTCATGAGGAAGCAGGGGACTGACACAGCCCAACCCAGAAACACAGAAACATGTCGCTACTTTCTAATCAAGGCAGCAGCCCACACTTCTACAGGAAACCTGTGCACTTTAAAGCCTATCAGAATCCACCTTGGTGAAGCTGGTAGCATAGTGCCGCAGCTTAAACTGCCACCCGTGACTCCTGCATCCTCTACGGAAGTGCCAGCGGCCCTGCCTGGGAAAGCAGCACAGGACAGCCCCGGCGTGTGGGCCCGTCACCCGCATGGGAGACTCAGATGGAGTTCCAGGCCCCTGGCTCTAGCCAGTGTGACCACTTGGGGAGCAAACCTGTGAGTGGAAGCTCTCTCCCAGGGTCACTGTACCTTTCAGCTACTCAGAGCAGAGTGCAACCCAGCTGGCTGGTCCCGGCAGAGCCAGGAGTCCCACTGCAGGCCCTGGAAACCCCGTTCTCTCAAGGCCGATGGACGTTCCCTGCCACCTTGGTAAGGCCAACCAGGGGGTGCAGGCGTGGAGGGAGCCCCACCTTTGCACATGTCGCTGATGCGCTCTTTGAAGACGTTGTGGCCGTGGCTGTCCACGTGCGTGCGCAGGAAGTTCTGGAAGCGGTGGTGGATCTCCAGCCGCGGGCCGGCCATGCTCGCCCACTCCCGCACCGAGTGGCCCTTGAGGTCCTCCAGGTTCTCGATGCTCTCGATCATCTCCTCCTCGCCGTCCTCTGCGGCCCGCTCCACCTGACGGCGCTTGCGCGTGGGCCGCTCCTCGTCCTCCTCGTCGCTGTCTGCAAACGACGGGGGCGACCACAAATCAGGTCTTTCCCGGTGCCCCTTCCAGCCTCCCCAGGCCCCCATGCATGCAGGCAGGCATGCATCCACACCTACCGTACAGGAGTCCACGGCGCATGCGGCCCAGGCCCCGGCCGGCCTCCCGGTCACGCTGTCGCATGACCCGTTCGGCCGCCTCCCTCTGACTGGCCGTCAGCTCCTCCACGTCCTCGTCGTCCAGCGCCAGTCCCTCGGCCTCGTAGGTGTCCAGTTCTGGGATGGCACGGTAGTCCCTGCGAAGGTCCCACAGGGAGTGCAATTAACACTGAGGAGAAAACCCCAGGGGAGCCCTGGCCTACACGGGGCAGACACCCGCAGGGCTCTGCAGTGCATGGTTTGTCCGCGCTACGGAGCGGAAGTCAGCCTGCAGACAGGACACACTCACTCAAACTACGCCGCCCCACGCCGGACACCACAGGGCAGGTGGCTCTGAACATCCGACAAGGCAAAGGAGCCCCACAGTTTCAGGCCTGCAAAGGCTTCCCAATGCCACTGACTTGTCCCTGCTTCTCTCTGCTCCTGCCACGCTCAGGCTCCCCGATGCCTAGCCAGGGCTTACGCAGCCAGCCAAAGCTGCCTCTGAAACGCCCCCGCCAGCACCCGCAAGACCACCAGGGCTCCCTTCCCCTGTGGCCCTCTACCAGCTTTGGTCTTCCCGATCCCACGATGCCGCCCCAGGACAATCCTCTCCAATCCCTTTTGCCAGATTTTTTTTTTTGTTTTTTTTGGCAGTCAGTGCTGTCAAACCACCAATCACATCCCCTCTGTCACTGCACCCGAACGGACCCAGCGCCAGTAAACCTGTGAGCTGCTCAGGGTCAGAACTGTCTGACTGTGAGCCTCTCAGGCCACACAACAGACCTCCAGGGAGTTCACGTGTGTCTGTGTGACTTCACCGAATTTTAAAACCCTCGCACCTCAAAGACGTAAAAGAATGACAATGGCAAGCCATCGGTTAAGGGCAAAATGTAAATGAAAGAGTTGCAAAGTAAATGAAAGAGTTCACCTATCCAGAACAACTAAAAACACTCAAAATTCAGTAATAAAAACTAGAGCGCCCGGTGGCGTGGCCTAGTGGTTAAAGTCCTGACCTTGAATGCACCGGGATCCCATATGGGCTCCGGTTCTAATCCCGGCAGCTCCACTTCCCATCCAGCTCTCTGCTTGTGGCCTGGGAAAGCAGCAGAGGACGGCCCAAGGCCTTCGGACCCTGCACCAGTGTAGGAGACCTAGAAGCTCCTGCCTTTGGAGCAGCTCAGCTCCAGTGCTGTGGCCATTTGGGGAGTAACCCAGAGGATGGCAGAGCTCGCTCCCTCTCCCTTCTAAGTTAAATAAACATGTCTTCATTAAAAATTTAATAATAACAAAAACCCAACATCCGCATCAAAAAACAGGCAAAGGAGCTGAACAAGAGATACAAACGGCCAATCAATACACAGAAAGGCACTTGGCGTCATCAGTAACCAGGGAAACGCCAGTGAAGCCCAAGGATGGACCAAGCCATATCCACTAGGGTAACGTACTCAGACGGGCAGCAGGGGCTGGACAGGATGTGAGGAAATTGGAAACCTCCTGTTCTGCTGGATAATGGGAAAGGACAGCTGGCATTGTGTGTGGTGCAGCGGGTTAAGATGCCGCTAGCAATGATGCCAGTGTCCCAGAGTACAGGCCAGGTTCACAGAATGTTTGCTAAACCAACTCTTACACATTCCCCTCCATCATCACATATAAGTCGTGGAACACCAGGCTCACAGTCTCCATCATTCTGGGTTGGCACTTCCTCCTGGAGCCTCGAGGGGCTGCTCCCAAGGGGTCATGCTGACATCTGGGCCTTGAGACCCTGTCCTTCCAGGATCCGTTTTGGGGTGTGCCACCCTCATAGACCCCGGAACAAGCTGCACCCAAACCGCCTGCCCACACGTCTCCCAAAGCCAAGATGCCCGGGCGCTCTGCAAAGCCCTCTGCCCCAGGAGAAAAAGTCCTGGCCCTTGGACCAAAGTACCTCTCCATGCCCTCGCCAATAAGCTCCTCGCCGTCCTCCTCCTCCTCCAGGGGCCCCTCGGTTCCCAGCAGCCCCTCAGACTCATCCTCGAAGGGAGGAAGGTCGCGGCCGGGGCTGGAGGTCAGGGCGTCGGTGCGCCGGGAGCTCCGGCCGGGGCTGGAGGTGAGCGGATCGTTGCTTCGGCGCCGGCGGGCCGGGCTGGACGCCACGGTGAAGGACTCGGAAGATTCCTGCAAGAGAAGATGGAGGCAGTGCGTGAGGCCCGACCTCGCCTCCGTCCTTCCTGCCCCGCTGAGCACCGGGGACCGTCCGCCAACACCTGGTAACCCCCTCTTCCAGCAAGAACTTTGCACCTGAGGCTCCAGCGGCAACCCGGAAGGTGAGAAATAAAGAAACGACAGCGGCGGGGCGGAGATCACCACGCGGACTCCATTCGGCGGATCCCGCCCCACCGACGCAAACCAGGGCACACACCGGAGGCGCTCAGCGCGCCCAGCCAACGAGCTCGCCCCCGACCCCGGCAGGGCGCCGGGAACCAGAGACCCAGGGGAGCGCGCAGGCTCCGCATCCCGACCCCGCCGGGGCCCCGCGCGCCCCGCACTGCGAGCTCACCGCCATGGCCGAAACGCGTCTTCCCGGCCACTACAGCAGCAAACCAGTTTTCGCGCGAAAAGTGGCTCACGTGACCCGGCAGAGCCCGGGAAGCGTCCGGAAAGAGGCGGCGTCATGACGTCGCTCTCCCAGCGGCGCGTGGCGCCCACGCCCCTCTCGATTGGGTACTCAAGGGGCGGGCCAGAGTTTGGCCCCGCCCACTCCACTCTACCCGGCGCTCCCATAGGGCCAGCCAGAGTCCGGCCACGCCCACACCGCTCTTGGCCCCGCCTCCCGGGAGAAGTCCTGAAGGCTGGAGAAGCGGCTGGGCTCAGCGAGGAGCAGCGCCACCTGCTGGCCGCACCGTCTGAGTTTTGCTGCGGCCATTTTGCGGAGGAAACAAGCGAGGCCTAGAGCCTGGTGTTCTGAGGCTTCGTGACTGTCCCCACACTAACCATGCTGGCCCTGTGATAGGGGAGGCCGCGTAGTAAGTGGCCTCTTGGCTCCCTGCGCCCACAAACGTTGGTCCCTCACTTCATCACCATAACTCTCCATCCTCACAAACCAAGAAGCCAACCCCTGGCATGGTCAGCCATTCCTGTGACTGGACAGCCGTGTGACTTCGCTGATACCATCCCACCTCGTGGCTCTGGGATGGCTATCAGGGAGCCCACAGCGTGTCACACGGTCAGCCGTGGCCCGGGGAGGGGTGGGCTGGCTCCCTCGGCCCCTGCGGTAGGACGGGGACCACAGCCGCGAATGGCAGCACCGACACAAGCCTTGCTCCCCGCTTCCCACCCGCCAACTGGTCCCAGCCTCGGTCCAGAGTGGGAAAAAACCCAAGTCCCCGTATGAGGGTGGTGGCCTCTGCCGTCAGCCTCCTCACGATTAGAACACAAATGCTTCCAGCCCAGCTGGGCTGGCACGGGTGTGTAATTTGGGGTGGGGAGGGGGCAACGGTAATAACTGGGTGTCAGGCGTGCCCAGATGGCTGTCCTCGGGACCCTGATGTGAGGGCTGGGAGTCATGGTGGACAGCTAGCTGCTCTTCAAGAAAGTCTGGAACAGGTGATGGGATGGGGAGCCTGCCAGACGCGGGCACAGGCTTGGTGGAGTCCAGGAACAGGTGCATGGAGAAAGAGGAGGGGGTGGATAGAAGATGAGGACCCCGAGGTCCGTGGGGCCTCACCAAGTGGGAGGGACAAGGACAAGAGCAATCAGGGAAGGCTTCCCAGAGGAAGCTGCCCGATGGAAGGAGAAGAGTACGTCCCAAACGCTGGGCCTCAGGGTGCCCTGCCGTCAACAGTGACCAAGGCGGCTAATGACCACTCCGCAGCGTTGTTAGGGTTTGGGGCGGGCGTCCAGACGACGCCCAGTAAAATGCTGGTCCGCCCTGATGGAGGTCTAGGCTGCGAGGCACGCCGGGCAGACGCGTCCTTCACAGGAGGGCTTTGCGTCCCTCTGCCTCCCTGCCCAGGTGACACGCAGGTGGCCATTGCGGGCTGCCCCGCAGGCGGGAGGCACGCGACGGGGAGGATCCTGGAGACTCCGCCCCGGACAGTCAGGCCCGCCTGCTGGGCGCCGGTCTCCCAGAACAGGTCAGTAGCCCAGCTGCTGACACCTGGACAGTGCGAGAAGTGGAGGGTGGCAAGAGGCGGAGCATCCGTGACTCGAGTCCGCTCAAGTGGACCGCTTTTCGGTGAGAAACGCACCCGACTTCTTCCGCACGCAGCGGGGGGCGTGCTGTCTCTTTAAGAGGGCAGCAGCCGGCCCCGCCTCCTTGGAAATCTGATTGGCCTCTTCGGTTTCTATTTCGGCGAAGGTCCTTTCCTATAGGCTGCTGCGGTTTGGGGGGCGGGCCTGGGCGGCACTAGTAGGGACAGTGGTTGTTTTTGCAGTTTCGGCCGGACGGAAAAGACGCGCCCGCCTTCTGGGTCGCCGGAGCCGGGAAGGGCTGCGGGGCGTCCGGGCGTCCGAGCGTCCGGGGTTGGCGCGCTCGCCGCGGCGTGTCTTTCCGCGGAGTCAGCCGTCCGCCGCACTTAAACGACGCTCCCCGGCCCGAGCTAGCCTCTCTCTCGAACCCTGCACTGGAGGCCCGGGTCCCGCGGCCTGTGCGGGGTTCACGCACCTGGCGGCCGGAGGCCGATGGGCGGCCCAGAGGGCCGGTCCTGAGCGCGGCCCGGAGCTCAGGTAAGGAGACGACCCTGTCCCTGTCCCTCGCCGCGCCGTGACGCCCCAATTGCTGCCTTGGCTCTTTGGGACCAGGGATCGGGACCCGCCCACCCCAGTTCCTCTCTGCTGGGGTGACCCTCTGACCACTCGGGGGGCGCAGCCTCCAGAAGGAGGCCTTGGGGAAGTCTCAGGGCCCGGGGAGAGGGTCAGGAGGGGCCCCACAAAGCTGCTGAAGGCCCCAGGGCAGAGCTCCAGGGCCCCTCGACTTCCCTGCAGCTTCAAGGCCCTGGGGAGTGTCGTGTGTCAGCTGAGGCCGCAGTCCAGCCGGGGGGCTTCACTGTCCCACGAGGGACCCCTCTTCCCCTCCCCCAGACTCCAGACTTCCTCCTGGCTTGCCGAATAAGGGTGGGGGCCGACCTGGCCTGGCCGCTCTGCAGCGAGAAGGGCGCAGCGGCGGGGTCCCCTTTCCCAACTTCCCCAGGCTGGGAGCTAGAGGGTCCCTTGTTCACACTGCAGGGTTCTCTGGAGAACTTGGGTTGTACCAGGCACGGCTGTTGGTTCTCAGATCCCGTGTAAACACACAGCTAGGGCCGCCTCAGAGAGGCCCCCCCAGGCAGTAAGGAAAAGGCAGGTGGCTTACACAGGGACATGGTCCAGGAGGGCTGCTTGGAGGAGGTTCCCAGACAGCTGGGGCCTGAGCTAGCAGGCAAAGCCAGAGGGTCAGAACAGGCACAGGGGCTCCCGTGGGGTTAAGAACAAGCTTGAAAGAAAATGATAGCCCAGGGCTGTCCAGTGGGAGACGCGAGGGAGAGCCTGGCAGGGTGGGCTGAGACCTGGCCTTGGAGGCCCAGGGGAGGGACGCTGGCCTCCCTCGCCTTTGCCCCAGGGGGCTTTGTTTTGTTGTTGTTGTTTGGTTTGGTTTGGTTAGATTTGATTTTTAAAGGCAGAAGACGGAGAGAGAAAGAAATGTTCCTTCCAATGGTTCACTTTCCAAATGGTTGCAGTGGCCGGGCCAGGGCAGGGAAAAGCCAGAACCCAGGAACTTCAGCTGGGTCTCCCACATGGGTGGGCTGGGAGGGGTGGCTAAGCCACCTGCTGTCCCCTCAAGTGCACTGGCAGGAAGTGGGCTCCCGAGCTGTGTAGCCGGCACTCACAGCAGGAGAGTGCAGGCTTAACCCGCTGTGCCACACAGCACTTAGCCCTGCTGTCTGGGCCGCTGGCTGCAGGGCCCTCTCTAGGTCAGCGTCCACCCCACCCCCATGCCAAGGGCGGAAGGATCGTGGGGGCAGGGCGCCTGTCACATGGAGTCCTTGCTATCCGGTTGCGGTTCCAGGGTTTGAAAGCTCCACAGCCTGCTTGGGGTGGAAGGCACTCTCAGAGGCCCCACAGCCCCACTGCCCGGCTCAGGGTGTCCCCTGGGAGAGGTGAGGTGAGCACAGCTGAGAGGTGGGGAAGCCCAGAGAAGGCAGGGCACTAGCCAGGGGCACAGAGTGCGTGCCCAGGACCAGGGGCAGCCTGCTGCACTGGCTGGTGGCTGGGCAGGTGTTGGGAGGAGAGCTGGCCTGTGGAGGTGGCCTCTGGAATGTTAATGAGGCCGCCAGAGCTATCTCCCGGTGTGCCCCAGTTTCTCTGCTCCTGAGGCCTGGGGTTGCCCCTGGGGACCCAGTTGTCTACGGGCTCGGCCTCTAGCAGTCCCTGGGGACCCCCCCTGCCCTGTCCTCAACCAGCCTTCCTGCCTTCACCTTTTCCAGGAGCTGGTGGCCCCAAGGCCTGGGACCCACCAGAAGGAAATGCAGTGTGACGGGGGAGTGGGGAAACGTGGGTGTCCTGGGCCAGCTCACAGCACTCAGAGCAGGCCAGGGGCCCAGCCTCTGTGGGCCTCTGCTTTCCTCTCCGTACAATGGGGCCATACCTGATGCGAGCACATGTCCCCGCTTCCTTAGGGAACCCTGGGCCCCCTGTGTGCGTGCAGATCTGCGCTGATGTGCTTCAAAACCACACTGTCAGTTACTGCGTCAGCAGGGGCGTGTGCTGGCGACAGCCTCCCAACTCCAGAGCGGCCGGCAGCTCTGAGCAGGCCCGTGTCCTTGACCCACAGGTGGGGGAGCGCAGGCTTGGAGAGTGGCACCTGCCAGGTTGCTGACTGGCAGAGTGGGTTCAAGGAGAGCATCCGACACCCCTCCCTCCTTTCCTCACACCCTACGCAGCCCTTCCCCTGGTAAGCCACACACACATGGTTTCCTTACCCTACCTTGTCAGGTAGTAGCTGACTGTCCCCATAACATTCAGTGGAGGTGACCTGCCCAAGGTCTCATGGCAGGCACGGGGCAAAGCCAGATGTGCAGCCCAGGGCTGCTTGACTCTGGACCCTGTATTAGCTGGAAGCCCCTCCCCAGCAAACCCAAAAACCCAGACTCCGATGGGCCTAAGCTGGAAGGGAACCAGAACCGACTGCGCTTTGTAACTGGGACATGTGAGGCGGCAGGTGTGACTGGATGCAGGGGCCCGAGGAAGGCCCCCAACTCTTGACCGGGTGCAACCCCTTGTTAGTTTCATACCTGTTGGGGTGTTTCATACCTGGCCAGGGTGATGTAACACCCTGATTGGCCAGGCCCAGATCATGTGGACTATGATCTGCCCCCACCCTCAGGCAAAGCCCTGTCCTCTCCTGCCAGAACTGGTGCAGTCACTCCCAGGGTCGGAGGCACCTCCGATCCCTCCAGCCCCCCTCAAACAGCCCTCCTGTGGCACGCACCTGGGCACGGGTGCCTTCTGACCTGGTCCCACCAGCCTCTGAGTTCGTCCAGCCTCTGCGGCCACACCTGCCTGTATTCCGCCCTCTAGGCAGGCCTACACCCACTCCCACCTCAGGGTTGGAGCGTTTGCTGTTGTCCGGGGTTCTCCCCTGCTGGCATCTGTGGAAACAAGACAGATTACCTATGTCGCATGCCACTCTGGGTGCCAGCTGCCAACGACACACACGCCAGGCCCCGGAGTCTTTTCTGTGCCTCCCATTGGCCTGTCCTGCCCAGTTAAACCTTTACACTTCTCTTGAGATGCCCACCTCCCCCACACAGTGAGCGCCCTTGGAGCTCACCACCTAGCAGGAAGGCTGCCCTTGAACCTGGTCCAAGGCAGGTGCGCGGTAAGGTCGCAAAGCAAGTGCAGGAATTGGGGAGGGGGGCTTTTTGTTCACATCTCTCATCACACAGCAGTGTCACCCTGGGCTGTGAGTGTGTGCCCTGGACATGTCACTCTTCTGACCTCTGACCTTTGCTGAAGTAACCTCCGACGTGCCCCTCACAGGTTTGTGACTGTGAGTCACTGTGGTGAGCATACCTGCGTGGCCACCACCCGGCTCAGGCCCCCTGAAACAGAGGTGCCATCCATCTACACAGCGGCCAGCCCAGACTGCATTCCTGCATGGACCATACCACCTGCAGGTGGCATGCCTGGCTCCACTTGACGCCGGGCCTGGTAAAGGTGGGCTGTGGCCGGGTGCTGTCGAGCGTTCTTCAGGCTGCTGAGAATTCCCTGGCACAAACCTTCCCTCCTGTGTATTCCACTGCCAGCAGGTCCCTGGCTGCCCCCAGCCTGCAACTTGTCATGAACTGACCTGTCTCTACCGTTTCTGCTGCAGATGGAGACAGCAACAGCAGGTTATCAGGCCCGGTCCCTCCGGTCAGTGACTCAATGCCACCCCTGCTAAGCCCTGGTGCCCTTGGCCCTCTGCAGAAGTGCCTGCCACCTTTCCTCAGAGACACCAAGCTAGACGCCTGGCTTGCTGTGCCCCTGGCCTTGGGAGCCCAGTTCCCTCGGCCGCGTGTTCACTTGGAGGCCTGTGTGTTCCCAAGGCGGCAGCAGCGGCGGGAGGGCCCAGCTCAGGCAGTGTGCGACACTCGGCCGTGACCCTCACCAGCTGTGTGGCAGGCAGAGTGGCGCCAAAGGTGCCCGATGCCAGGATCTCCCCACGCACAGGACCTGTTGGAGGTGCCCTTTGGGGACTCAGGCATGGGGCAGACCAGGAGGTCGGAGCGGGCCTTTGAGCTGTGCTCATCACCTCTGCTTACCACCTCCACTGCCAGACCCCACGGAGACACCCCTTTAAAGTCACCACCAGGGAGGCCTGAGCATGGGGGTGTCCTCCATGTCCCCCCATCCAGGAGGCTGAGCTCCCTGCATGGGGAGGGCCTCTGTACGTCTCACCCTGGTGGCTCTCACCCCCACAGGGCCCCTGCTGGTGGGATGGACACCTTGGAAGAGGCAGCTGGGGCCGATGGCAGAACAGCGTCACCCCCACCCGTGGCCCCCAACATCAGTGTGCCCCATCGCTGCCTGCTGCTGCTCTATGAAGACATCGGCACCTCCAGGTGCGGCCGGGCAGCCGGGGAAGAGCAGGGAGAAGGTGTGAGGAGAGAGGCCAGGCAGTGGGAGGACTTGGGAGGAGGGAGGGGGACAGGTGTGAGGAGGGAGGGGGACAGGTGTGAGGAGGGAGGGGGACAGGTGTGAGAAGGAGGGGGGCAGGTGTGAGGAGGGAGGGGGACAGGTGTGAGGAGGGAGGGGGCAGGTGTGAGGGAGGGGGGCAGGTGTGAGGAGGGAGGGGGGCAGGTGTGAGGAGGGAGGGGGCAGGTGTGAGGAGGGAGGGGGCAGGTGTGAGGAGGGAGGGGGCAGGTGTGAGGAGGGAGGGGGGCAGGTGTGAGGAGGGAGGGGGCAGGTGTGAGGAGGGAGGGGGCAGGTGTGAGGAGGGAGGGGGCAGGTGTGAGGAGGGAGGGGGACAGGTGTGAGGAGGGAGGGGGCAGGTGTGAGGAGGGAGGGGGGCAGGTGTGAGAAGGAAGGGGGCAGGTGTGAGGAGGGAGGGGGCAGGTGTGAGGGAGGGGGGCAGGTGTGAGGAGGGAGGGGGACAGGTGTGAGAAGGAGGGGGCAGGTGTGAGGAGGGAGGGGGCAGGTGTGAGGGAGGGGGGCAGGTGTGAGGAGGGAGGGGGACAGGTGTGAGGAGGGAGGGGGACAGGTGTGAGGAGGGAGGGGGGCAGGTGTGAGAAGGAAGGGGGCAGGTGTGAGGAGGGAGGGGGACAGGTGTGAGAAGGAGGGGGCAGGTGTGAGGAGGGAGGGGGCAGGTGTGAGGGAGGGGGGCAGGTGTGAGGAGGGAGGGGGGCAGGTGTGAGGAGGGAGGGGGCAGGTGTGAGGAGGGAGGGGGCAGGTGTGAGGAGGGAGGGGGCAGGTGTGAGGAGGGAGGGGGGCAGGTGTGAGGAGGGAGGGGGCAGGTGTGAGGAGGGAGGGGGCAGGTGTGAGGAGGGAGGGGGCAGGTGTGAGGAGGGAGGGGGAGGCACGAGCTCCCCGAGTGTCCTCAAGCATCAGCCCCTCTAACCGTCTCTAACCCTCCCAGGGTCCGGTACTGGGACCTCCTGCTGCTCATCCCCAATGTGCTCTTCTTTATCTTCCTCCTCTGGAAGCTTCCGCTGGCCAGGGCCAAGATCCGCCTCACTTCCAGCCCCATTTTTATCACCTTCTACATCCTGGTGAGTTCACGCCAGTGGCTTCGGTGCTAAAAAGGAATGAAATAGCTACCGCTTTAATGGGACATGGCCGGATCCGGCTGATGTCATCAAGGCCTTGCCTCAGTCACGTCCCCCCACCGGCCCCCTCACCTGCCGGCTCCCCCACGTCCTGGTGCCGCCTTTACCCAAGGCACTTCCTGTGGCTGGTGAGGAGGGGGGAGGGTCAGTTCTGCCAGACCCTGTGACCAGGGAGGGGAGTGGTCCCTAAAAAGGAACTGTGGAGCTAGGACTAGAGCAGCCTCCCATGCCACATGTCCTGGGGGCTAGACTCCTTCCTGTGGCTGCCTTCTCACCCCCTGGCATTTCTGGCACGGGCTGTGGCTGAGATCAAGTTCCGCCTGCAGGTGTGGGCTTTCCTGCTGTCTTCCCCCAGGGCCCCTCACCCCAGCCTCTGAGGGCAGGCTGGCTGCTTGGGGTCTTAGCATTCCTGGAACACACAGCTGGGCCAGGCAGCTAGGCCATCCCAGCCCGCTCACTCAGGGGCACTGTGTCCCAGAGAGCTCACAGATAGAATGAGATAGAATCTGAGCCCTGATCATGTGGCTGTGTGGCCTCAGCCAGGGGCGTGGCCTCTCTGTGCAGGCTCTCCATTAGCTCACAGTACGCCTTAGAGCACCAACCGGGTGTCCTGCGCCAGTCTGCGTGGTGCCCACAGGTGCAGGTGTGTAGGAAGGGTACCACTTTGCAGCCTGTCCTGTCGAACCTCCTCGTGGCACAAAAGCCAGCCTCTTGTGCGTCAGAAAACCCTACCTAACCGCTCCAAAGCCAGAGAGGTGCCGAGTGGGACCAACAGATGCTGGCTTCAGGGGTTCCCCAGTGCTGCTGGGCCTTGTCCTTGCAAGTCACTGGTCTGACTTGGAGGAGGTGCTCTTGCAGGTATGAGCTGGCCTCTGGCTCACAGTCCCATCCCTGCGGCAGCTCACGTGTTGGGGGAGAAGGGGCCTCAGACACTTTGGCAAACCTCCCCTCTTCCCCAGGGTCTTGGCACCTCCCGGACCCCGGGCTTCTCTCCCCGAGTCCCTATGTCTTGGACTGAAACCATGCACGTGGCAGTACTAATGGTCTCCATGTGCTTGCCCTCTCTGGGTGCTGGGTCGTGTCCCTAATCCCATTTGACCCTTCTAACAGTCGATGCCAGCAGGGGCTATTCTTACCCTCCACCTCCCCATAGAGGGAAACTGAAGCAGCTGGGACCCGTGCCCACCCTGCTGTCTGGAGGCTGCTGGCGCTGGTCAGGGACAGCTGGGACCTCACTGCCCATGAACCCGGCCTCATTGCCTGCTCTGCCCCCTGCCTCCCTCTCCCGAGATACTTCCCCTCTGCCTTCTTCCCTCGGGAGGAATGGAAGGCCCCTGTGGACACGGGGCAGGGCTGCTCTCCCCCATTCCTGACACCAACCACACCCCTTGCCCGCCAGGTGTTCGTGGTGGCGCTGGTGGGCATCGCCCGGGCCGTGGTGTCTATGACAGTCAGCAGCTCGGACGCCGCAACGGTTGCCGACAAGGTGTGACTGGGCCCGCTGCCCAGGGGTGGGCTGGGGCCACAGGGCCTGGGGGCAAGGCCTCCAAGCTGACCCTCTGCCCACTCTGTCCAGATCCTGTGGGAGATTACCCGCTTCTTCCTGTTGGCCATCGAGCTGAGTGTGGTCATCCTGGGCCTGGCCTTCGGTGCGTGCACAGCTGGGCTCCCTCCCAGCCCCCAGCCAGGGACCCACCCATGACTGTCCCTGGGTCCGCTGCCCACTGACCGGCCGGCCCCTTGCTTGCAGGCCACTTGGAGAGCAAGTCGAGTATCAAGCGGGTGCTGGCCATCACCACCGTGCTGTCCCTGGCCTACTCGGTCACCCAGGTGAGAGGCAGCGGTGGACAGGAGATGCTGGAGCTGTGACGCAGGGCTCCCCCTGCCTGAGCCAAGCTTACCTCGCTCAGGCTGTGCAGCTTTACCCGCCCCTCAGAGACCACCTGCCCCCCCCAAGGTTCCCATCCAGTAGCCATGGCTAAGGGAGGTGGGTGGGGGGTGTCAGCTCCTGCCATTTGAACAAGAGCCAGGGGGAGGGGGGCAAAAGCTGTGGTACAGAACCATCCCCCAAGAAATGAGCATCTGGAGTCCCCATCTCAGGCCACACATGGGGCGGCCTCGCACTTGCCACGGACCCTCGCAGGACAGCCCAGGACCGGCCTGCCCAGCAGCAGGCTGGGCCAGGCCCCGGGGGCAGTCACCCAGGGCGCGTGTGGGTGAGGAGCGCACCCTGGCCTTGCACCTGGAGGAGGTGGGCCCGGCCAGGAGCCTGAGCGCCGCCCCCCCCGCCCTGCAGGGGACCCTGGAGATCCTGTACCCAGACGCCCACCTCTCGGCTGAAGACTTCAATATCTACGGGCACGGGGGCCGCCAGTTCTGGCTGGTCAGCTCGTGCTGCTTCTTCCTGGTGAGCCCCACGGCCAGCCAGGGGGCTGGGGACCCCAGGGGTGGGCTTCGCGCAGGAGCGCCTCACTGTTCACTGCCCACCCCCCACAGGTCTACTCCCTGATAGTCATCCTCCCCAAGACCCCCCTGAAGGAGCGCATCTCCCTGCCCTGTGAGCGGCTGGGGGCGGGAGGGGGGCCGGTGGGGCCGCCCTGGGGGGTGGACACAGTGGGACTGCCCGAGCCTCACGCCCTGTCCCCTGTCCCCGCTGTCCCGCAGCGCGGAGGAGCTTCTACGTGTACGCGGCCATCCTGGCGCTGCTCAACCTGCTGCAGGGGCTGGGGAGTGCGCTGCTGTGCGCCAACATCATCGAGGGGCTGTGGTACGCGGGGCGCGGGGGCTGGCGGTGGGGGGCGACCAGGGAGCCCCAAGGCCCGCCCTGACCCGTGTTCCCCGCCCCAGCTGTGTGGACGCCACCACCTTCCTCTACTTCAGCTTCTTCGCGCCGCTCATCTACGTGGCCTTCCTCCGGGGCTTCTTCGGGTGAGTCGGCCGGCGCGCGGGCGCCCCCGAGTGGCGGCCGGCGGAACCGCACCGCGGCGCGGGGCCCTCCAGATGCACGGGCATGGGGGGCGTCGCGCGTGTGAGTGCGTGTGTGTGTGCGCGCGCTCGTGGTTCTGCATTGCTGTTTCCCCATGCCAGAGCTCTTAGCTAGCTCATCCCTTCCTTGACATGTTCACAATCACCTACTCCGTGCCTGACGCTGTCCTTAACCAGCAGAAGCCACAGGGAGGAGAGGAGAGGGGTCCCAGCATTCCCTAAGCTGGTGCTAAGGCCTGGGGGGAGGGAGGCAGGGAGGGCTATGAGGCCGAGAGGGGATTGGTCTCGCTCCTCTGTGGTCCAGCACACCAGCCCTCTCAGCCTCAGCCTGCTCCTTGTAAACCTGGGCAGTGCTTCCCCCCCACCCCGCCCAGTCAAGAGGCCCCGTCAAGGCCGTAGGAACTGCAGGGCTGGGGGGAGCAGGGTGTTTCCACCATGAGCAGGTGCTGTGGGGGTTTGGCATAGAAAGCAGGCCTCAAAGGCTCCAGCCCACACGCCCATGGCCCGGGGCAGCCTGCAGGACCCCACAATGAGACTCCCCAGGGCTCTCGGGCAGGCATCAGGCAGCTGTTAGCACACTCCCGTCCCCACCTGATGGCCCTGGTCCCAGGAGTGGGCTCCTCCCTGGGCACCCCACCCTGGGGTACCCCCTGACGCTCTCCCTGCCCACCAGCTCTGAGCCCAAGATCCTCTTCTCCTACAAATGCCAAGTGGACGAGACGGAGGAGCCAGACATGCACCTGCCCCAGCCCTATGCAGTGGCCCGGCGGGAGGGCCTGGAGGTGCCGGGGGCTGCTGGGGCCTCCACTGCCGCCTGCTACTCCAGCACCCAGTTCGACTCAGCTGGTGTCGCCTACCTGGATGACATTGCCTCTATGCCCTGCCACACGGGCAGTATCAACAGCACGGACAGTGAACGCTGGAAGGCCATCAACGCTTGAGGGGGGCTACCACAGCCCACCCACCCTGCTGAGCTGGGAGCAGCCAGGCCGGCAGTACCTTCTGGAGTCTGGGTGGCCGCCGCATTTGGGCCTGTCTGCACGTCCCACCCCTCTTCCTGTCTGCGGGGGCTCCCAGGACCCCATGGGCACCCCACCTGCCTTTGCTCTGGTTGGCCACATGCCCAGTCATCTGTGAGCCAGGCCCAGCGGGGCAAGGCCGAGGGCCCCTGCCTTCCTCAGGCCTCCCTGCCCTGTTCCCATGACACTCTGGCTTTCTCAAAGCCCTCCAGGGTGGCTGAACTGAAGCATGTATATTTTCTGGATCTATTTTTTAATAAAAAGCAAAAGAGGCAGTTGGTGTTGGAAATGTCAGGGCTGAACCCAGGGGTTGGGGGAGGGGCGTGGAATCTCCTGGAGCTGCTGCCCTCCACCAGGTGGCACTGGCCAGCACCCAGATCCTGGGCTGGCCGGGAAGTTGAATCCTGTGTCTGAGCAGAAAAAGCTGACATGGCCGAAGACCTCCCCAGTTGTGCCAGCCATAATGTCTCCCTCCGTGTTTGGGGTGGCTCCTGGCTTCAGCCTAGCCCAGCCCTGGCTGTTGGGACTGGGAGTGAACCAGTGGATGGAAGATTTCTCTGTCTTCAAATTTAAACACACACTCACACAAAACATGGCTGTCAGGCCTGATGTCTGGGTGTCTCGGGCCCTCCCAGGACACTTGTATGTGAAGAGAGTGGAACACAAGTTTGCAGGCGGGACACGCGGCTCTGGCTCAGGGAAGGGACTGTGGGTGGACCCCCCAGGCCAGCGGGGGCAGAGGGGAGCCCTAAGGCCCAGGCTGGGGTGGGTCCCTTGTCTGGTCTGCCCTTCCTGTGTGTGCTGCTGTCCTCAGGGTAGCCTCCTGGTCACAGCAGGGAGGCACTCACCCCTTCTGATGGAGGAACTCCCCCCTTCTCCCCCACCCCCTGCTCCGGGGGGTGCTGGGAAATGCAGCCTGGCCTTGCTGGGGAGGGAAGAGTCTGCATGTTACTGTTCACAACTAGGGAGGAAGGAAGCAAGCAAGCCAGGACCAGAGTGGAGCCTGGCAGTATGCGAACACTGTGGGGACCCTCCCCTCCAGCTTCGCAGAGCTCCCCGCTTCCCCCACGGGCACCCACAGGCACTTCTGAACTACTTAGTGAATGACAGCATGACACATGCAATTAAGCCTCCCAGGCGCCCCTCCTTTAATTCCCTCCTCTGACTCCCCACCCCCCCACTGCGCATTGGGGTCCCCTCTGATTGTGTTTCTGCACACAGCTGTGAGTTGCTGCACCCTACACACCAGGTGGTCATTTCTCACATGCTTTGAAATTGATCACATGGGGCCACAAGGATCACTTGCTTTTACAGCCTGCCGCTTCCTTCTGTCATATGGGGGGGAGGAGCTTTTCTGTATTGATACTTGTAGCCACTCTTTAATACTCTGCTTATGTAAATAAGGCATCACATCAGCAAGCGCTGTTTTGATGCTGAGAGCAACACTCCGAAGAGCCCTTGGGGTGCAAAACTGCTGGGGTCACGGGCGTCCACAGCTTAGACGTCACTCACCGTCACCAAGTTTTCTTCCTGCTGGTGACGGCAATCCCTGGCACTTTTTCCTTTTCAAACAAATGTTTGAAAGGCAGAATGACACAGAGGTCTTCCATCTGCTGGTTCGGTTCCCAGATGGCCACCGCAGCTGCAGCTGAGCCGCCCCGAAGCCACGAGTTTTGTCTCTCATGTGGATGCAGGGTCCCAAGGACCTGAGCCATTCTCCGCTGCTTTCCAATCTCTGTTATCAGAGAGCTGGATTGGAAGAGGAGCAGCTGGGACTCAAACCCATGCTCACAAGGGGAGTCTGTGGGCCCCTGTTGATCTTGGCAAATGTCAGTAGAAGGAACTCCCATACACAAAGTTCTCTGGAGACGTAAATCCATGTTTTAAGTGAATGGGAGAGAGACATTTTTCAACTCCTGACTTGCTGCCCAAATCCAGGCAACAGCTGCAGCAGGGATAGGCTGAAGCCAGAACCTGGAACTCACTCCTGGCCTCCTACATGGGTGGCTGGCATCCACATGCTGGCGCCACCCCTGCTGCCCCTCCCAGGGAGTGTGTGAGCAGGCAGCTGGATTGGAAATGGCTATAATGGCCAGAGCTAAGCCAATCTGAAACCAGGAGCTTCTTGGGGGGGGGGTGGTTCTCCCATGTGGGTGCAGGGTCCCAAGGCTTTGGGCCACCCTCCACTGCTTTCCCAGGCCACAAGCAGGGAGTTGGATGGGAAGTGGAGCAGCCAGGACACTAACAGGTGCTCATATGGGATGCTGGCACTTGCAGGAAGAGGATTGGTCTGTTGAGCCACCATGCTGGCCCTGCAGCCACTTTACAGATGGTCATGCTTTCCCACTTTACAGAATCACCTTTTAACAACCATTCAAAATCATACAGGAGAGAAACTGTACTGGGACACAAGGTTGGCCCTTGTCAAGCTTACAATGCACTCCTGGTGACGTTACCTGTACCTTTCCCATTTGCCACTAGGGGGCTCTGTTGCAGCCACACAGGGCTGCTCCTTTCCCACCTGTCTTTGCCACTGGCGTGGCTGGGGACCAAAAACCCAAAGAGCTGACCGTGAGAAAGCATTTTTAGTATGTATTTACTTCTTTGAAAGGCAGAGGCAGGGAGAAATTCCCATTCATTGGTTCATTCCTCGAATGCCTGCAGCCGTTGGAGGTGGTCCAGGCTCAAGCCAGGAGCCAGGAACCCCACCTGGGTCTCCCCCGTGGGTGGCAGGCAGCCAAGCACAGGTGCCATCACCTGCTGCCTCCTAGGATGCAATCGCTAGGAGCAGAGTTAGAACCTAGGCCACTGGAACCCAGGGTCTGCCTCTGGAAAAGCTTCTTGATCGGACCTGTAGGCACGTAAAAAATACATATCGGCAAGTGGAGGAGTTGCATTTGGAAGTCTAATGTGCCTCCAGAATCGAGTATCTTCTTCAAACACTTGGGGATGTCACCCTCTTCTCCCCATGCTACACGCAGGCGCATCTCCCTCCCTGCTTCCTGGTGAGCCGTGCCAGGCGTCAGACTGGGATGTCCAGGACGAGCCAGGATCTTGACCCGCACGACCGCCCCTGCGTGGGAGCTCCTGCTCCCCCTCCTCCCACCAGCACCACAGGCACTGCCCGGAAGGCCTGGGCCAGGCCTCTGCCTCCAGGGGCCCCTTCCACGGCACCTATTTTTCACAGGCAACAAAACGGGAGCTCAGAGAGGATGAGGATTCTACCAGATGGTGTGTGGTGGGGCCTGACCAAGCCCGGGCAGGCCGGCTTGGACAGCACGCCCTTGCGGCTGGAGCACACAGAGTTCCTTCCACGTATACCCTCTGTCTAGTGCCATCTTTGCTTGCCATGGTAATTATTTTGGTTCCTCTGGGAGCACCCGGTACAAATCCTGCTTTTCACTAAATGCTCCACGCATGTTACTTAAACGAGTGAATAATTTAAGACAAGCACAGTTCCCTTTGAAGATCCAAATATCCCCTCAACCCTAACTTCCCCTTTCACGGCCTGAGGGAGAAGCTCCCAGCCAGGTTCCCAGCCCAGAATGCTGGGGGTGTGAGAGCCCCCCAGGGCAGAGAGCGGATTTCCTGGGCCTGCCTATCAGGGAGTCAGGGAGAGCTTCCCCAAGGAGATGACTCTGAGATGGGTTTTGAGGGTTGAGTTTGGAGTCCAGCAAAGTTCAGAACTGCACCCCATTAGGACCTGGACTGGAACCAGCAGCTGGGAAGACTAGGTCTTCGCAGTGAGCTTCGTCCCCCTCATTCAGGGCATGGGTGGGGCAGAGCAAGCACGTGGGAACAGCAGAGGGCCACGTGTCAGAGGTCACCCATCATCCCTTTCAGCCAATCATTTTTGTCCCCGCCCGTCTAACACACGCATTTTTCTCCCACGTCTCCCACCTAAAACAGACGCTTCCTGCCACCAGCTGCCCTTTCTCTGGAGCCCCAGAAAGCTCTGGAATTCACAGGGTTTCCTTTAAGATCAGGGTGTCCTTGCTGGCTCAGGGGGCACTGAGAACCGAGCTGATAGGAGTTGGAGTTTGGGGGAGAGGTCACAGAAGGGCAAGGCCACTGCAGCCAGCCCTAGCCTGCAGACATGAAGGCCACCTGGGACCCAGGAAGGCCCTGTGACCTCAGCTGATCTCTGAGGAAGCTCCCAGTTGCTGTCTGGGCTGGCAGGCAGGAGCAGGGGCCGGGAGGTCCTGTTTGCAGCCCACCCTATACTCCTGCACTGACCCTGAGTCAGCAGGCACAGAGGAGCCAGGACCGGCGGCCAGGCACACGCCTGTATGTAATTCCCCACCTGCCGTCCACCTGGCCTGCAACCCCCACATACCGTCTGGCTGGGTCGGCCTGGGGATCAGGGGAACCGCACAGCACCCAGAGTCCGAAAACAAAGACCTGCTGGCCCCAGGGAGCTCATGCTGCCAGCAGACCAGACAGACACAGGAGTGTTAAGCTGGGGTTCAAGGCCTGGTTTGAAAGGACTTATGGAGCCGTGGGCGTGGAGGATGGACCCCGTGAACCTATTCAGGACAGGCAGAGCTCAGACCCAGCGTGGAAGTGGGGTCTGGGGCTATACCCTAGGAGGCGTGTATTCACAGTCCAGGGGTTGGTGGCATTTTGCCGACACACATGGGCCACACAAGGTCTGTGTGAAGGTGGAGGCAGCGCTGTTGATAAAGGCATGAGGCTGACCCTGCCTCGATGCCCAGCAATCGGGGTCCACCAAGAAAGCGCAGTTGAGTCCTTCTGGCTAAGTATCCGCAAGGACAGAGGAGTCCCTCCAAGAACCATGGAGTGGGAAACGAACAGCAAGATCGCAGTGGCGTGTCTAGTGCACTGCTGGTCACATGCAAACAGCTTTCCCCCGCGCACGCGTGTACAACACACACACACACACACACACACACACACACAAGACACCTCTAGAAGGAGCCACAGGAGACCAGCAGCCCCGTTTATCCTCAGGGAAAGGAGCTGTGGTTGTGACCAGGCTGGAGGAGAAGGGGCTGGGCTTAACTACAAGCCTGTTCCTAGCTTGAATTGAAAAACCTTTTCCTTGTTTTTCCTTGTTTTTTTTTCTTTTGCAATGTTTTCACGTGTTCCCTATGCAAGAGCTTAAACTGAAAGCAAAGACCACCAAAGCGCAGACACACTTAGGTGAGCACCCAGCAGACACCCGAGCTGCTGGCAGACATACCTGCGCCGCCCGCACAGACGCCACGCACGCACCCACACACCTCTCCCCAGTCCTGCAGGTGATCCGGGCCAGGGACTGGGGCTGGGGTGTGGGGTGGATGGGGGCAGGGCAGTCGGCACTCTGCCTCTTCAACTCCCCGTGGCTGAGATGCCAATTTTCTGCAAGGCTGGCCTGGCTGCAGGGGCAGAATTGCTCCTGTTAAGAAACTGCAGTGGCGGGACAGGGTTGTTTTAAGCAATGAGGCAATTAAACTGCTTTCAATAGAATTTACAGCCTCCCGGCCTCCCCCCTGCAACACAGGAGGACAGGAGACTGGGTGGGCACAGCCCAGGGCAGACTCCGGGCTGGACACGTGGACCCACAGCCGGCCTTGTGCTGCATTCATTCATTACTGACCACCTGTTGTGCACAGGACAGAATGGAACCGACAAGGCCCCTCTCCCTTGGAATTTAGGTTCTGCCTGGGGACACACAAATAAACACATGAGCAAGGGAAGTGGGGAGCACACGGAGGCCTCTCGACGGAGTTTACCTTTCTGCTAAGAAGATGAGGAGACGCAGACAGAACCAGAACCCTCCACAGCAGGTAGAGGGGGGCATGTCCAGGCGTGGTTGGTTTGGGCAAGACCAAAGGGTCAGAGAAGCGTTTGGAGAGAGCGGCTGAGGCTGCTGCATGCTTGGTCCTGCCCCAGGGAGCCTCCTCTTACGGAGGAGGATGTGGGGTCGGGTTGGACCCAGAGACGGGGTGAGGCGACCGTGGCAGCTGGGACTGCTCAGGCTGGAGAGCAGCCCAGGTGTCTTCATCTCCTTGGAGGTGAAAAAACCCTACATCTGGGGCCTGGTGCAGTGGCCTAGCAGCGAAAGTCCTCACCTTGTACGTGCTGGGATCCCATACGGGTACCGGTTCTAATCCCCGCAGCCCCACTTCCCATCCAGCTCCCTGCCTGTGGCCTGGGAAAGCAGTTGATGATAGCCCAAAGCCTTGGGACCCTGCACCAGTGTGGGAGACCTGGAAGAGCTCCTGGCTCCTGGCTCCTGGCTCCGGATCGGCACAGCACTGACCGCTGTGCTCACTTGGGGAGTAAATCATTGGAGGGAAGATTTTCCTCTCTGTCTCTCCTCCTCTCTGTATATCTGACTTGGTAATTGGTAATAAAAATAAATACATCTTAAAAAAAAAAAAAACCGGGCCCGGCGGCGTGGCCTAGTGGCTAAAGTCCTCGCCTTGAACGCCCCGGGATCCCATATGGGCGCCGGTTCTAATCCCAGCAGCTCTACTTCCTATCCAGCTCCCTACTTGTGGCCTGGGAAAGCAGTCGAGGACGGCCCAAAGCACTGGGACCCTGCACCTGCGTGGGAGACCTGGAAGAGGTTCCTGGTTCCCAGCTTCGGATCGGCGCAGCACCAGCCGTTGCGGCTCACTTGGGGAGTGAATCATTGGACGGAAGATCTTCCTCTCTGTCTCTCCTCCTCTCTGTATATCTGACTTTGTAATAAAATAAATAAATCTTTAAAAAAAAGACCCCATATCTGCACAACTCCACCCCTATCAGCACTCACCGAAAGCATCAACAGTGAAAGGTGAGCTCCCCTCCCCTCCCCCCAGGTGGCCGCGCCAGGAGCAGGGTAGGGAGGGGAAGCGGTGCCTTCTGGAGGATTCCATGGAGAGAGGCTGTCGCTCCACTCACACTGTGCCGTTCTATATATACTCGCCGCAGTCTGGCTTCCTGTCCCACTCATCAGATCCACACACACTGATAGAAAAAAATCTTCACTTTGGGAATAGAAAATCCGTCCTCAGGGTGTTCGTCCACCACCATGACCTTGGGCAAGAGTCCCTGTCCCTCCCGCTGCCCGAGCACCTGTGCCCAGCTGTCATTCCTTGAACCGGTCACTTGTGGCCCTTTCTGCACATGCAGGCGGCACACACGGGGCTTTCGTGTGTCACTATCCCAGTCCTCCACGAAGGCCTTCCCCAGGAAAACCACAGCAAGGCCATGGGCGGGCTGGCAGCTGTGTGGCCTGGTGGTGGAGAGCCTCGGTTCAAGTTCAGGCTCAGCAGTCTGGCTTCTTGCTCGTGTGTAGATGGTGAGGGCTTACACAGCTGGGTCTCTGCTGTGTGCGTGGCAGGCCTGCACTGAGTTCTTGGCTCCTGGCTCCGGCCAGCCTTTCCCCCGGCCGCTGTGGGTTTGGGTGGTGAACCAGCAGGTGGTTCTCTCTCCTTTCTCCCTCTGCTTATCATATAGGTAGCTATTTTAGGGACAGGAGCCGTGGCATAGTGGGTTTAGCCTCTGCCTGTGGTGTTGGCACACACGGAAGTCTTAGTCCTTCTAAGAGAAAGGTAACATGGGATCATTCATTTCTATTTTTCTTCATAAATGTGAGGTTGGGCACTTGTATGTTTAGAAGCCTTCAAAGTTTGCTTTATTTTTAAAATAGGTCTATTTTGTTTATTTGAAAGGCAGAAAGGAGAGAAGGAAAGGGAGAGAGGAAGGGGGAGGTAGGGAGGGAGGGAGGGAGAGAGAGAGAGAGAGAGAGAGAGAGAGATCTTTTATTAACTGGCTCACTCCCAGACTGCCAAGCCTGAACCAGGCGAAAGCCAGGCTTCCCTCGGGAGTTGCAGGGACCAGGCACACTTGGGCCATCTTCCATTGCTTTCCCAGGTACGTTAACAGGCTCTAGACTGGAAGTGGAGCAGCCGGGACCTGAACCAGTACCCACAGGGGACGCTGGTGCTGCAGGATGCTATGCCTCTGCCCAGCCCCTGGAGTTTTCTATGAACTACCTGCTCATGTTCTTGGCCCATTTTGTTACTAAGTTTCTGAGATTTCTACGAGTTCTTTGTATGTGAGGATTTGTTAGAGCCCACCAACAGTTGATGCATCATTGTCCAGTGGGTAGAACAGGCCCATGGCCCCTGAGGGTCCAAGACAGAGCTACAAACACTCCCCCATGTTTCACTTCACAGTCTCTGTGAGTCCCTCTTTGACCACAGGACAGCGCCACTATATCCTGCCTGCCACTGTCACTGGGTGACAATGGCTGTGTCCCCTGGCGCAGCGCGATGCACCCAGAGAGTGAGAGCTGGGGGCGCATTGCCTGCCCAGGCGTCCCTAAGGCCAGCCTTGGGCGTCTGCAGAGCCTGGTGCAGTGCTTGGCGCGGCCAGCAGGCGGCGGTGCGGTACCGGATAACAGCGTGTGCGGCCACCTAGGGCGCGAAGGCAGGGAAAGAGGGGGCGCCCCTTTCTGCCGAGCCAGACCAGTGTCCCCCCACAGGCACCGTCCTGCCCAGGCCCCCCGGCGTTGGCGGAGCTCAGGGATGCCCTACCACCTAGCTTAACGCCCTCCACCTCCTCCTGTGACCCTAGCTGGGTCCCCCTCTCCCTCAGATCCAGTACACGACCACCCTTCCCCACATTCTCTCCCTAAACCCCAATCCGTGTCCCACCCTTCCCAGCTTGTGCCAGACCCCACGGCCTCATTTTCCTGCCTGGAGCTGTGGGCCTGGCGCCAGACACAGGATAGAGCCGAACCTGCCACTGGCCACCTCGCGGGCAGCGTCTCCAGGGGCCCCTGTCATCTTAAAATAGACTCCCAGCACCACCGCTGCAGCCCAGCTGACGGCTCTGCCCGCTCTCCCAGCTCCTTCCATCAAGCACCTGCAGACGTGCAGGCACCTGCCGGCCTTCCACCTGCACTGCCCCCTCCTGCCATTCTCCCTGTCCCTCACTGCTGCCGTCTGGTGGCTGGACCTGAAGCAGCCCCCTCCCTGACGCTCGGTGCTCCCCCGGGGACAGTCTCCTCTCCATCCTGGTCCCTTGGGTGCTGACAAGGATGCCAGGCACGTGGCAGGGACTTGGTGATATGACAGCTGCCCGGGACACTGGCCTGTCGGGAAGGGAGACCCAGGGTAGCTGACAACTCCCTGCTCCTGTTCACATACATCGGGCACCTACTATATGCTAAGTGCTTTTCTCAAAAAAATTTTTTTAAAAGATTTATTTTATTTCTTTATCTGAAAGAGATCTTCCACCTACTTGTTTGTGCACCAAGTGGTTGCAATGGCCAGGGCTGGGCCAGGCTAAAGCCAGGGACTTCTTCCAGGTCTCCCACATGGGTGCAGGGTCCCAAGGCTTTGGGCCGTCCTCGACTGCTTTCCCAGGCCACAAGCAGGGAGCTGGATGGGAAGCAAGGCTGCCGGGATTAGAACCAGTGCCCATATGGGATCCCAGTGTGTGCAAGGTGAGGACTTTAGCCACTAGGCTACCATGCTGGGCCCAGCTGCTCCACTTCTAATCCAGCTCCCAGCTAGTGTGCCTGGGGGAGGCAACAGAACATGTGGGACTTGGAAGGAGTTCCTGGCTCAGACCCACTCTTGTGGCCATGTGGGAGAAGTGACCCAGCAGATGGAGCACTGAACAGTTCAAATAAAATCCACCTAAAAAATCAGCTCTCCAGGTGTCAGCACGTCTCTCGGAGTTGGCACTTGCAGGTCCTTGGGCTACCTGGGATGTGTGACAGGCTTCGGCTTAAATGTCACCTCCCAGAACAGGCACAAACCAGACATGGACTCACTGCACACCGCCCTGTAACTCCTTGCCTTCGAAGCCTCCCCAGCGTGCACTCGTCTCCCCTGGCCCCTCAGCAAGCTTGGGTTTCCAGGCAGGCTGGCTGGGGATGCAGGCCGTATGCCTTCTCCGGGGATCCAGTTAGCTGCGAGTGCCCTGGTGCCCGCTGCACAGCAGCTGGCAGAAGTCCATCTGGAGGCTTTGTTTAAAGGCACTCTGATGGGCTGCTCAGCTGTACTGCCACAATGGACATGACCTTCCCGAGGCTGGCAGGTGCATCTTGCCCCATGTTACTTGTTTGCTTGCTGGGTTCTGCAAAGATGAGCCCCAGCCCTTCAGCTGACCCTCAGAGCATCGGAGGGCACTGGCTGCAAGTTTACAACACGCGGTTGGGACTGGGGCTGCAAGAACAGAAAGGGTGGGATGGCTCAGCGAGGTGGTGGCCCGTAGCGACCTCTGCCACTCAAGGGCGATAGGCTGAGCTCTCCTCCTCCTGCCCGAACTGAGACCACGGCCCGGCGTTCCCGGCCACCTTGCGCATGGACACAGCCTGTGGGTGACATGGTTTCTAGTCCCGTCATGCTACCCAGAGCCTCGGACAAAGCCCACACTCTTAGCCATGGCTACAGGACCCAGAGGCGTGGAACACACTAGGCTCACTGACCGTCGCTTCCAAGGACACCCTTGTCCCCTGCTGTCTGCCCCCGCCTTTCCAGCTGGGTCCCCTGGGGTCTCCATTTCCAGCAACCCTGCCCAGGTGTGTCGGCGGGTGAGGGGATTGGAGCAGGGGAGGAGACGGTGTCTCCAGACGCCAGACCTGCTTTGTCTTGGGGTCTCTAGGGAGGTGCACGTGGCTTCGGGCTGGAGCGAGAGACGCTGATGGCTCGCTCTTTTGTTGCCTGGGTTCATGTGTGATTTATTTATTAGTCTGATCACTGTAGTCCCATCCACTTTTATCATTAATGCTACAAAGGGCAGCTTTGTCTCTGCCCACCAGAAAGGTGGCGGCGGGCAGGGGGATCCAAAACAGAGCCCCCTGTTGCTGGGAAGCTCACAACCCAGTGGGGCCTGCTGGACCACGCTGTTCCTGGGGCCCCACGGTCACCCTGCAGTGCCCAGCTCCGCTCTTCTGTTGAGCTGCAGCAGCTTCTCACTGGGCCCCCTGCTCCTGTCCTGGCCCTTCCTGGTCTCAAGGTTTACCCCGCCTATGGGTGGGCGACTTCCCTCCCACCCAACCTCTCCCCAGGCCTTTGACTGTCCCTGCTTGGTGGCCTGTGTTGGTTTAGGCAGCAGTGGTAGCAAGAGGTGCGTCTTGATGGCTTTGAATGCCCCCGGGCTGCCCCTGGGGACGGCTGCTGCTGGGTCCCCAGAGTGGACCTGTCACAATATTTGTGCAGCAGGCAGAAGCATGCTTAGGCAGGCTGCACACACAGCGTTGCCAAGAGGCAGCCTCTTGGGCTGCCAGGCTGCCTGGCCGTGCCAGGGCACACCTGTCCTTTGGTTGTATCTGGCCTGACCACCTGGGGCACTGGTGGGGTCCAGCTTGGCCTGACCCAGGGGCGTGACCCTCATGGCCCATCTTCCCGGCTTCCGTTCAGCCTATCCCGGCTCCAATGTCCATGTACTTTGGCCCTTTGCAACTTTGAGGGCCTTGACCTCAGCCCCCCAAGACCTGAAGCACACGCCAGGTGCTCCCCAAGAACGACCAGCTTCGGAAGATAAGAAGACAACCTGCCATGCGTGGCCCCTGGGGACTGCAGCAGGCTGAGGGACACACGGGGAACCCCCAACTGCAGCAGGCTGAGGGACACACAGGGGACCCCCAACTGCAGCAGGCTGAGGGACACACGGGGGACCCCCAACTGCAGCAGGCTGAGACACACATGGGGGACCCCCAACTGCAGCAGGCTGAGACACACATGGGGGACCCCCAACTGCAGCAGGCTGAGGGACACACGGGGAACCCCCAACTGCAGCAGGCTGAGGGACACACGGGGGACCCCCAACTGCAGCAGGCTGAGACACACATGGGGGACCCCCAACTGCAGCAGGCTGAGGGACACACGGGGAACCCCCAACTGCAGCAGGCTGAGGGACACACGGGGGACCCCCAACTGCAGCAGGCTGAGGGACACACGGGGGACCCCCAACTGCAGCAGGCTGAGGGACACATGGGGGACCCGCAACGTGCTGCCTCTTGCACCAAGAGCAGTGGAGGTGGGACTTGTGTTGCTCAGGGCTCCTGCAAGGAGGGACTGTGAGCTGGAACTCTGGCTGTCCTTCTGGTCGCCTGTCCATCTGGCCTTCCAGGTACCCAACCCTGCACTGCATCTGTCCCACTGAGTCCTCCAGTGACCCCACTTCAGAGATGTAGACCTGACGTCCAGCATGCTACACATTCCTTGGGTCTACAGTTGACCCACTCCGGTCCTGGGACCCTTGCTCCCTGGCGCCCCCACTGTTGTGAACGGCCGCTCTTTTCCTGCCCTACCCCTGCCATGGCCTGGCTCCTACCTGGGACCCCGGCTCCTCTCATCCGGGGCCTCTCATCCGGGGGGGGCTCCTCCTCTCATCCGGGGGGCTCCCACAGGTCCCGGCTCCCACAGCCTCCGCAGCCTGGTGTGACTCCCCCACCTCGCATTCCTGCAGCTCAGCCAGTCTGAAACACACAATTTAGCACTTAATTACACACTCTGCGTACTAATTATTTTGTGCCTTATCCCTTCAGCACGCGTGAGTTCCTCCAGGCAGAGCTATGCCCTGGGCTTCAGCACGGCCTCTTTCTGTGGGGTGAGGGCTTCCTTGCTGCCCTGGTTTGGGGCACCTCACACTGTCTGTGTCCCTGGCAGAGGTTTCTCCACACCCCAACAGGTGCAGCGGAGCAGCGGGATCCCGCTGGCTGCCGGGGCAGATGAAGAGCTCAAGCCGACATCCAGAACCTGAACTCCTCTCGCTCCCTCAGAGCCCACAGGCGAGCTGGCTGCTGGACCTTCAGCCCTGGCTTCCAAAGCTCATCTGCACTCAACTGGGGCCACCAGCTCCAAGGCTGTCCCCCCAGCACCCCTTTGGCTGGCCCTCCCACCTGGACTGCGCAGCCTCCCTGCCTTCCTCAACTGGCACCTCCCACCCAAACCCTGCCTGCACAGTGCGAGGCGTCTGTTGGTGCCACCTCCCTGCAGGGCCCCAGGTGGCTGGGCCCAGGTGAACACCCTGGTTTCCTGGCTGCTCTGGCCCCCCCCTTCCTGGAGCACCCCAAACTCCAGCCACGTTGGAGTCCTGCGAAGACACCGCATCAGCAGGGTGAGCATGGTCCTCTCTCACACACACGCACACAGATGTTGATTTAAGGAATCAGCTGGCAACTTCGAAGCCTTGGAGCAGGGCAGCCCAGCTGGAGAAGCTGAGGGGAGTCTGAGAGAGGAGCGGCTGGAGCAGTTCAGGCCTGGAGAGCACGTGCCTGACCCACGGACACCCAGGAGGAGCCTAGAGTCTGGGGTCGCAGCTCTGGCGGATACCCAGGCTGGACAGGGCGGCAGCCAGGGTCTCCAGCTGTTGTTTCCGGTTTTGTTTATACAAAACCTCTGGCTTTAGTGATGTGGCCGCAGAGGGCAGCTTCCTTCTTTGGCTGCTTCGTGGAGGTTTGGATCCTGGAGACTGTGTTTGTTGCTTGGGTCTGAGGAAGGCGACCCGGCCAGCTCCTATGCTGGCTTCTGGTGACCAAGCTCCCATCCTCAATGGGTTGACATCTTGCAGAGGTGACAGAAGGGTAGTTGGTCATGGGAACAGATGCCTGCTGGTGGCAGGGCATCCAGGGCTGGGCCATACACAGAGCTAGGCTAAAGGCCAATGAGTCCATCTGCTCTGAGAGAGGCAATCTTTCTCCAGCTGGCGGTTAGACCAGTAACGCCCAGCGCAACTACCCTGGAGGTTTAGCCGTGAAGGTGCTCACAGCTCAGAGTCCCTGGGTTTTCTGCCCAGCACTGGCTCCCTAAACTGTGCAGCTCCAAGTGGGAGCCAGGCCTGGTCTCTGGGCTGAGGGCTTGCCCAGGAGGTGCCGGAGCTGCAGGGATCCTGGCTCAGACCTGCTGTCCTTCTCCAGCTCCTGCTCCCAGTTCCCGTTGCTCTGCGTCCTCACCAGCAGGTGGCACTGTCGCCAACCCCTCTCCTGAGCAATTCCACCCAATCCACACCTCTGGGTTTGAAGGGACTTTTCTTGCAGAGTGCGGAGTTGGGCAGATTGGGTCCCCTGGCACACAGGTGCTAGTAGGATTCATGAGGGTCCCAGCCACCTCGTGAGGACAGCACCCACAGACACCATCAGAGCCAGGGTTAGGACTTGGGTGTGTGGACGCCGAGTCATGAAAGGGCGGGAGTCTACTGTAAATTTGTATCTTTCCTTTGTTCTTTTTTTAAAAGAAATGTTTATCTGTTCTTTGCCCTGATTCCTTGCAGAAGGCTTGAACCTTAAAAAACAGTTCCATTTGGGGGCCAATGTTGGGGTGCAGCCAGTTCAGCTGCCCTGTGATGCCAGCATCCCATATCAGTGTTAGTTCTGGGACCGGCTGCTCTGCTTCCCCAGTCCAGCTCCCCATGGGTGCACCTGGGAAGGCGGCAGAGCATGGCCCCCCGTTTTGGGCCCCCCAAGCACCCATGCGGGAGTCGCGGATAAAGCTCCCGGCTACTGCCTTTGGTTGTGCGATTCCTTGCGGGTTATCTTAGGACAGACACCTAGTTCCCTGTGTCTCTCTGCTCGCCCTCACAACGGACCTGGACAACTTGGGCTTGGAGGGTCTGGACTTTAATTACCCCCTGGTCTCTGGCCTCCTCTGCTTTTCTGGTGGAGAAGGTTCAGGTGGGATGACCCACTGCAGCCAGATGGGGCAGGAGTCTGGGTTCCTTGCACCTGCTGGGCGGGGAAGGGGTTCTACGCCCCACTAGGTCTACACGGATGGTTCACCTGCTGGGGAGGGCAGAGCAGGGAGGAGACCTCATCACTCATGCACCCCCGCCCCGCCGGGGGCTCCACCTAGGTGTCACTAGGCTGCCTCAGCTGGCGCTCCCTCAGCCTGTGGGTGTGAGAGCCACTGAAGGACGCAGCCCTGTGCTCTCTAAGACCAGGCCCTGCCCCGGTCCTGATTACCCCACGAGTGGGCTTGTCTGGGCTCACAGCGCAGCCAGGGGAGCTGCAGGTGCGGTGGCAGCTACCTCTGTAGTCCGACGGAAGAGGCTGGGCCTTACCTACAGGTTGTGGGGATGACGTCACTTCCTGGCCCTCTCAGGTTTTCCTGCCCAGGATCCTCCCGTTGCTGGTTCTGAGCTGCAGGGCCCTCCAGCACCCAGGTGGGGATTTATGAGGCAAAAACAAACACCCGGCACCCCTCGCATGGACCCCCGTCATGCGGCTCCTGGGTGCCTGGGTCCCAGCTGCTCTGCTTGCTCTGCAGTTCTGGGTGTTTCCGTGATCGTGCCACACACCACACACGCGTGACTCTGAGTTGCCCTTAGCAGGAAGAATGGGGACGAGAACTCTCGCTCTGTCTCATGTCGGGGTCACAGAGGCCGCAGTCGCTCCTGGACCCCCATCGCCTGCCCCTCCTCCAGGGCCCCAGGGCCCCCCACGGCTGGAAGTCACACTGCTCATGGCTCTGCTCTGATGGTTTCTGTTTCTGTGCCTGAACACCTCTGTGGCGTGTGCCTGAGACCTGGGGTGACACCCGGGCCACGCATCAAGCAGAAGCTTTCCAAGACCCCAGAGGGTGGGCAGGGCAGCCGAGAAGGGGACCCCACTGAGGTCTGGAGACGCCAGTGTCCAGCGTGGGCCAGCCAGGCTGATCCCTGCCCCCTCCACGCATCCCCGGGCTAGGTTCCCAAGCCATTCTTGCTGGGTGCTCATAGTCACTCCACTCTCCTCCGGCCTGGGTCTTCCTGGTCTCACCCTGCCATGCTGCTGGCAGCTGCCACCCTGTGCACAGCATCCCTCCCACCCCACAGCCCCGTCCTCTTCCTCTTCTGAGCTCCTGCCTCATCCCCGCCCCTCAGGCCACCTGCCCAGGCGTCCTGGGGTGCTGCCCTTCCCTATCTGGCACACTTCTCTCTGGACCTACAGTGTCTGGACCAGCTCAGCGGAAGGAGACACACTCCCAAGACAGACAAAAGGGCAGTGAATTCACTAAGAAGCTAATTTAGAATTTCTGCATCGAGACCCTTCCGTTCTAAGGGGTTCCATCTCCTCCCTCCATCCTGGGGAAGAGATGAAACTCCTTCAACAACCGTCTCCCTTGTGTTTTCCTTCTCATCTCACACAAGTGAACGGAGGCCCTGAGGAGCACAGCCAGCGACCCAGCTGCTCGGCCCTCCTGTGGCCCCAAATGGCTGCTTGTACCCCAGCCGGCACAAAGGGAAAATCACCATGGCCTGTCTTTCTAATGCCACATATCGTTTCCAGGCTGCCTCTGGGGGAGCTTTTGAGCACCTAACCAAAAAGTACCCAGGGCTTGAGTGCCCCCACCGGCAGCCCTCACATGGACCTGTAAGATCAGATGGGCAAAAGCATCAGAGGGGAAAGGTAACATTGACTGAAGATGTACCATGCCCTGGGCTAGAAGCTCTCCTTCCAATCTCCCTTCCTTCCTTCATTGCTATTTATTTATTTGAAAGCTAGAGTTCCAGAGATGAAGGGACAGAGAGAGGGAGATCTTCCATGCTTTGGTTCATTCCCTCAAATGGCTAAATGGCTGGAGCTGGGCCAGGCTGCAGCCAGGAGCCTGGAGCTCCATGTGGCTCTCCCCATGTGGGTGCACGGGCCCAGGTACCCTCACCATCTCCCGCTGCTTTCCCAGGAGCATTAGCAGGGAGCTGGATGGGAAGTGGAGCAGTCGAGATTAGAACCAGCACTCTCCTGTGTGATGTGGATGTGGCAGGTGGTGGCTTAACTTGCTACACCACAGTAATGACCCCTGGCTAGGGAGAGACTTGAGTCCTGGTGGAGCGTGGACTCAGATCCAGGCACTCCCAGGTGGACTGCGGGCAGCTCAGCAGGTGTTTCATCAGCGCTAGCCCAGCACCCCGGGCCGGCCTGTCCTGTATACCTCAATCTGTGCACAGTTACACAGGTGACGTGCCTGTGCTCCCTGCCTCTGGGAAGGCCCTGCCACGGTCCTCGGTGCACACTGAAGGGCGTTGTGTCCTCTCATTGGCTGGCCACCGGACATGAGATGTCCATTGCTCTGGAGCCCTCCTCCCTGGACAGGGCCTGACCTTTGGGCAAATTAGCCGTCTTGTGCAGGCAGCCCCCTCGAGGACCCAGTTACTGGCCCTCAACCCTCCTAGCCTTGGCCGGGAGGGGGGCCAAGGGCTGAGTAAGGGGGGATGGAATCAGTACCTTCCTCACAAGGGGAGGTCTGGGTTGCCTGGACCAGGGTCCTCAACGGAGTACCTGAGGTCACACGGCTTGCCAGGTCAGAGCCAAGATGCCAGCTGGCGTCTGTCTCCCAAACCCATTTTCCTGCTTATGGCCTGGGAAAGCAGTGGAAAATGACCCAAAGCCTTGGGACCCTGCACCTGCGTGGGAGACCTGGAAGAAGCTCCTGGCTCCTGGCTTCTGATTAGCTCAGCTCCAGCTATGGAGGCCACTTGGGGAGTGAATCAGCAGATGGAAGATCTTTGTCTCTCTTGGTCTCTGTAAACCTGCCTTTCTGATAAAAACAAATCCTTTCAAAAATATCTTTAAAAACATGTTTTTACTTTCAATGGTCACTTTAATGAATTTGTAAAAAAAAAAAAAAAAGATTTATTTACTTGAAAGTCAGTTACAGAGAGGATGGGAGACAGATTTTCCATGTGCTGGTTCACTTCCCAGGGAGCCGCATCGGCTGGGGTTGGGCCAGGTTAGGGCAAGGAGTTTCATCTTGGTCTCTCACATGGCTGCAGGGGCCTGTGCATAGCCTTCCTCTGCGACTTTGCTCAGGCCAGTAGCAGTGAGCTGGGTTGGAAGTGGAGCAGCCAGAACTCTAACTTGTGCGCATATGGGATGCCGGTGCCACAGCAGGTGAGTATTTTAAGCATACTTCATCCACCCTGCTGCGCTGATAGCAAAGATGGTTCCAAGACGGCCAACAAATGCTCGTTTAGCGCCAGGCAGTTGCCTGTGGTGACCATGGGATGCAACTTTTAAAAGTTTAGCCACGAACAGCCTCGTCCTTTAATCTTCTCTTGTATCTCCATCTGTGGGGCCGCGCTGGATTCCTGGCTTCCGGCCCTGCCACGCACACAGTGGGCGGAATCTCTTTCACCTCCTCTCCTCTGCCTGGGCAGGCACCGGCCCAGAGCCGCTAGGCATGGTGGGCGGGGAGCCAGGCCCCGCTTGGGTAGCATCGCCATGGCAACCTCTCCCCACTCTGCTCCTCGCTGAGACCCGGGCATCTGTGGCCATGGCGACCAGCGCCGCCACTCG
Source organism: Ochotona princeps (assembly GCF_030435755.1). NCBI lineage: Eukaryota > Metazoa > Chordata > Mammalia > Lagomorpha > Ochotonidae > Ochotona > Ochotona princeps. The sequence continues at coordinate 33,936,095 of NC_080852.1, read as the reverse complement.
CACATCTGCATAGCAACCAGAGAGGGTGCCGGGCGCAGCTGGGCCCCCGCTTCGGGAGAGCAGGTACGCTCAGAGCTTTTATGAATCATTAAGGAGAAGATGGGGACCTCGACGCCAAAGCGGACAAAGGACCCGGACAAAAGATATGGAACCACAAGTGGCTAATAAATCCGTGACAAGTGCCGAGTAATTCCTGTGATCATAGAAATGCAAATGCCAACAACAATAAGACACTTTAAAAAAAAAATCCCAGTGTGATTGGCGATTGGCAAGAGATGAGGAAACAAAAAGATAAGACCCAGTGCTGGGGGTGGGGAGGCGGTGCGGGGGGGGGGGGAATAGGAACTTGCCCACCCTGCTGGTCTAAGTGCACATTTATAGAACATTCTGGAAGGGCAATTTGGCAAGACGTATCAAAGCCTTTAAAATGCACATATCCTTTGAACCGGCAATTCCCCAGTTCTAGTAATTTATTCCAAGGTAATAATTAAGTGAGTAAAGATTTAGCTACAAGTGTGTTCCCTGGAGGGACCGTTAAAATAGCATAAAAAAAAGTTTGGAACAACTACAATCTGAGATAAATTGATTTAATCCACTGTGTGGCATTCGTACGCGGGAATGCTATGCAACCATTAACAAGTACTACAGAAGACTAATGGCGGTGATAGACATTCAGAACATGTTAAGTGGAAAAGAAACAAAACAGGTGTGTGGCGCCTGTGGCTTTGGCGGGGAAGGGTGCTGCTCTGGGCCCTCCCACTGTGCCCTTTGGCCTCAGCATGCTTTGCACCCAGACAGCGACCCTGGGGCTCAGGGGAACACCTGAGTCGTTAAACGCCCACATGAGATGTTTAAAATTTTTTAAACATTTCAATTATGGCCAAAACATATCACCCTAGCAATTTTTTTAAAGCAGGGTTTTGTTTGTTTGTTTAGCTATTTGAAAGGCAGCGGGCAAAAGCGAGCAAGATTGTCCATCCACTGGCTCACCAGCCCCCAGACGCCCACAATAGCCAGGAGCCAGGAACTCTGTCCCATTCTTCCTTGCGGGTGGGTGCCAGGGACCTGGGCACTCTCCCTGCAGCCACATGGGAGACCTGGAAGAAGCTCCTGGCTCCTGGCTTCTGATTAGCTCAGCTCCAGCCATTGCGGCTACTTGGGGAGTGAATCATCGGATGGAAGATCTTCCTCTCTGTCTCTCCTCCTTTCTGTATATCTGACTTATTGATAAAAGTAAATATTAATATTTATCTTTATTGGTAAGGCAGGTCAGATTTACAGAGAGAAAAAAATATTTCATTCACTGATTCATTCCCCAAGTGGCTGCAGCATCTGGAGCTGAGTTGATCTGAAGCCAGGAGTCAGGGGCTTTTTCCAGGTCTCTCACATGGGTGCAGGGTCCCCAGGCTTTAAGCCACCCTCAACTGCTTTCCCAGGCCACGAACAGGGAGCCAGATGGGAAGTGGAGCAGCTGGGACATGAACCAGCACCCACATGGGATCCTGGAGTAGGCACAGCAAGAATTTAGTCACTGAGCCATCGCGCCAGGCCCCATATGGTGCATTTTGCACTGTTCCTCACACCCAGTTGAGATTCTTCCGCCCAAGCAGGAAGGGGGAAGGGAACTCGTGGATTCTGAGATCATCCTTTCTGCTTTGCTGGATGGGTTCCAATCGGATCTTTAAAATACAGTGACCATTAAAGCACAAAAACGGCAGGATTTCAACATGATTCTGCTGTGATTAAAACAAAAGAGTGCGTATGCATGAACGGAATGAAAGGCACTGGAATGCTAAGCACGGTTTACCCCGAGGAGTGGGGTCTGGGTGATTTTATTTCCCTCTTTCTGTTCTTGTCCGTTTTGAGATGCTCTGTGGTAAACATGGGTGACTTTTGGAAGAAAGAAAAAATACATTTCAAAAGGGCTGACACCTGAAGATACACACCTGTAAGACCCATCCTTTAGGGAAAGGGCCACTCACTCCTGCAGAGACACTTGTATGTTTCAAAGGGGTTCACAGTTCTGCGGCTAAAACAAGACACACGATAAATATTTGCAGAATCAATTAATCCGTGAGCCCGCTCGGGGGGTTTCTGTAAGTGGCAGGCTCCCTAGTGCACTGGAGAGGAAATCAATTTACAAAGCCTCCGTTGGCATCATCCCCCCCAGACTTATCCACTGTGCAAAGTGGAGGAGCAGAGGAAACAGAATGTTCCATTCCTGTTCCACCCCGCACATAGTCCTGGCCCTCCGCCCCAGACCATCCCGGGTCTGGGTGGGAAAGGGGGAGCTGCAGTCCTCTGCTTTCTGGGTACTTTGGTGCTTATGGAAAAGCCACCCAGGAGGAAGACTGTTAGGACTGAGGATATGTGGACATGGCTGTGAAAGGGATCCAGCGTGGGAAAACACAGGGCTTTCCCTAAGTGCTGTTACTGCGAGTTGGGAATGAATGAAACCAAGACACACAGCCCAGTGAGTGACTGGAAGGCAGAACACCCACAGAGCCCCCGACCGGGTCATGAAATTGAACTTGGCTAGCACCCCGCAAGGTCCCCTGATCCTCTGCCGTCCCCTCCAGGCAACAGTGATTACCGTTCTGCTTGATTTCCATCTATTTCTCAGTTTCTCCAAATGTTCCACTGTTGATGAAGTTCGTTCCAGTCGTGGCAGCTGGGAGGGTGTCCTGTATCACTTCTATTCTATAGGTGTGTGGAGGTCTGTTTGATAAGCTGGCTCGTGGTTTACCCTGGAGAATACACCATGTGCCCTGCAGAAGGATGCTGGTCCTGTGGCTGTTGGGGACAGTGTCCTACAGACGCTTGGTAGGCGTACTTGCTTTGTATTTAGGTCTAATATTATTATGATGGACTCTCTGGCCTAGTTATTTACATCTCAAAGGCAGAGAGATACAGAGAAGGGATGGGAGCAGGGGAAGAGAGAATCGTCCATCGCTGGTTCATTCCTTAAACGGCTACAAGAGCCCAGAAATGGGCCTGGCGCGATGTCTCAGTGGCTAAATCCTCACCTCGAAAGCACTGGGATCCCACATGGGTGCCAGTTCATTCATATCCCAGGTGCTCCACTTCCCATCCAGCTCCATGCCTGGGAAAGCAACAGAGGATGGCCCAAAGTCTTGGGATCTTGCACTCTTGTGGGAGACCTAGAAGAAGCTCCTGGCTCCTGGCTTTAGATCAGTGCAACTCCGGCCACTGCGGCCACTTGGGGAGTGAACCAGCAGACAGAGGGTCTTTCTGTCTTTCCTGTTCTCTGTATATTTTTAATAAAAATAAATTTTTTTTAAGATTTATTTTATTTTATTTTTATTACAAAGTCAGACATACTGAGAAGAGGAGAGACAGAGAGGAAGTGGAGCTGCCGGGATTAGAACCAGCGGCCACATGGGATCAAGGCGAGGACCTTAGCCACTAGGCCACGCTGCCGAGCCCAATAAAAATAAATTCTTAAAAAAAGAGCCCAGAACTCCATCTAAGGCTCCCACATGAGTGTCAGAGGACAAGGTACGCTACTTTTCTGAGCACTTTAGCAGGGAGCTGAGCTGGAAGCAGAGTGGCTGGGATTGTAATGGGTTCTCTGCAAGTGGTGGCTTAACTTGCTGCACCACTGCGCCAGCCCTTTCATCTAATGTCTCTATCCGTTACCGAAAGTGGATGTTCCCATCACTATGACAGTCCTTCCGCACTTTCACACTTTTATATGTTCGAATTGGAATCTCCTCTTGTTTTCAGAATTTAGCGGTGCCATGTTTTCAAGTTTATCCCGACAATCTATGTCTCTTGGTCAGTTGTTAATGTATTCATTTTCTCATTTTATTTGAAAGGCGCACAAATACACACACACACACACACACACACACACACAGATCTGCTTCCATCCACTGGTTCACTCTCCCAATGCCTGCAGTGGTCACGATGGTGCCCAGCGAAGGCCAGGAGACCAGCACTCCATCCAGATCTCCCACACGGCTGGCAGGGACCCTAATACTTGAGCCATCACCTGCTGCCTCCATGATGCACATAAGCAGAGGATGAGCTGGGATTCCAACGAGCTGCTCTGATATGGGACGTGGGGGGCCTGAATATCCAGCCTTCGGCTGCTTCAGACATTCACAGTGGATGTCGCTGTTGGTAGGGTCGGTACTCTGCCATTTTACATTTATGTTTTCTGTTTTTCTGATGCCATTTTTGTGTTGTCTTCCTTTCCTGTTTGCTTTTTTTATTTATTTATTTTTATTGGAAAGTCAGGTATACAGAGAGAAGGAGAGACAGAGGGGAAGATCTTCGGTCCGTTGATTCACTCCCCAAATGACTGCAACGGCTGGAGCTGTGTCGATCCAAAGCCAGGAGCCAGGAGCTTCCTCAGGGTCTCCCATGTAAGCTGCAGGGTCCCAAGGCTTTGTGCTGTCCTCTACTGCTTCCCCAGGCAACAGGCAGGGAGCTGGATGGTAAGTGGGGCTGCCAGGATTAGAACCGGTGCCTATGTGGGATCCCAGCATGTTCAAGATGAGGACTTTACCATGCCGGGCCCTCAAATTACCAAATCCCAAAAATATTTTAAGAAGTGGCATTTGTACCATGTTCCCTTATAAGCCACAGAATTTCTGTGGAAGGGATGGGATGGAAACTAGATCCTTTAGAGAATATATTGTGAAAGATCGAGCCTGTGGGTTCACCATCTTGCCCCACACACTGGCTTTATTGACTTGTTCATAACTGAACAGGAGAAGGGACCTCCTGCCTCCAGAGGGCACCCAGCGGGTCAGCACCAGCCAGGGGCAGTCGGGCAAGAGGCACTCCTGTGTCCCTGGCTGCAGTCACCTGGACGGGAGGCTCCGCCTCGCTGGGCAGGGAGGCGGGAAGGGGTGTCACTGAATGCCACAGACCTTCGAGCTTCCCGAGTACATGTTTCCTCCTCGTTTTGTGTCTTTATTCTCCACCTGTTAACCTTTCTGCCCCCCAGCCCCCCGCAATCCCCACCGGGACATCAGCATCATTATTCCAGCGTACAGGCAATATTCTTATAGTTTCTCTCACCTATTTGCTGATTGCCTCACTCCTTCCTGCCCGCCTGGTTGCTTCATGGTCATGCTCAGTTCTGGCCCTTACTGTAGCGTGGCTGTTTTTTTTTTTTTTTTGGATGATTCACTTCCATTGCTTTCTGGTTGACACTATTCTCATCTTGGCTCTGCTCTTGAGTGATCTGTCTCTGAGGACAGAGGGCAGACTTCCAAGAGGGCAGACTTCCTTGCCACGGCTGGAGGAATCTTTTCCATTGTCTTGCGGTTTGCATTGGCTGCACTGCCATGTCAGTTGTCAGTCTCTGTGCTACTCCTGGAATGCCACACAAGTTGGTTGCTCTGGATATTTGTAGATTTTCTCTGCTTTTTGTTTTGTTTTCAGCAATTGATAGGCCTAAGTGTTGATTTATTCTACTTAGCTGTTTTAGGGTTTGTACAGCTTCTTAGATCTGAGAATGTATGTTTTCTCACTGTTCTAGGAATATTTTCGTCTTTTCTTTCTTTTCTATTTTGTTTTTCCCCCTCTTGAGGTTTCCATTATGTTAGATACTCTCTTCTATTCTCATTGTCTCACATCTTTTACTTTCCCTATTGCATGCTTTTCTGGCTTATTCTAGCGTCTCCACTCTCCAAGCCCCCATCCCACTCCTTTCCTTTAATTCACTGAGGTTTGCAAAATTTCTTAGCTCACAACATATTTAGTTTCCCTGTGGTATTCCTCAGTGAAAACACACCCATAACAGTTCTCTAAGTTGCTAAGTCCAAAGGACCCAACTGGCCTTAACATCCTTGCATCTGAGTCACCTTTTGGGCCCCATATAGTTTCTCCTGCACTGCAACCAGCTTGGACATTGCTGGGGTCCCTCATTCTTCACTGACTTTCCTGCAGTAATTGCTTTGTGTCATAGCCATCTCTGAAAACTTGGCTTTGTGAAGATATGATATCGTTATAAGTAATACAGTTCTCTCATGCTGAAATTGTGAACCTCTTAGAGTTAGTAGTCGTGTTTCCCCTGCTAATTAAAGACCTCCACTGAGCCCATTGCCCTAGACAGCACAGTCAGGCCAAGTCTCCACCCTTAACCATCAGGACTTTGAAGGACTTCTACCCTGTCAAGGACTGACATTAATATCAGAACACTGCCAGAACTCTCAATTTCGCTCTCACGCAAAATAACCAGTCATTTTCACATGTGTGAGTCATTATGCCCCTACCTGGGCACTTGTGGGTCTGCTTCTATCATCAGCTTTCTCTGCTACAGCCATGCTGTTTCCTGATGTAGTGCTTGGTCACGGTGGTGCTCAGGATGGCACCCACAATGTCCATGGTGTTCTGGGCGCTGCATTTGAAAGACTGACACGCAGGACAGCCGGAAGCCCAGGACAGTGTTTTGTTCCTCTGTGGGGGAGTTCCTCTGGTGTGCACAAAAGGTGGCCAGCTTGGGGTTTCCCTTGTCCCTGAGCTGTCCCAAGCCCAAGAGTCCCATTTGTGAAATGGGCTCGGGAGGCCACTGCGTCCTGCCCAAGCATGTGCACAAGATCCATGCAAGTATGGATGCTGACTCCCCACCTGGATCCCTGGTTCCACAGCTGCCTGTGTGAGAGGGGCTGTGTCCCCTGCCTTCAGTCTTGAGCTCACACTGCCTATCACCGTGTAGGGCATTCCAGAGTCCTGGACTGCAAGTGGGAAGACCTTCACGGGGTCTCTGCAAGACGTGTAGGACACTTAGCCACTTTCTTTGTTTTCGGAAGTCCGGGCCCATGTGTATTGATCATTTTCACAGCTGCCATGTCTCTCTAATTTATTTATTGGCTTTTATCTTGATGGTTGTCTTTCCTGTACGTTGCTTTGGGGATGTCCTTTTTTTTTTAAAAAAAGACATCAGGGGTTGAAAGTTTCATCTGCTCGTGCTCTTAGGGGTACGAGTGGGTTGGTGATGAAAAGTGTTTAATGCTGGGGGCGCATCTCTGAGGCTGACGGGAACGTCCTGCAGGTTCTCAGCTGAGTGATTTCATTTCCATTGTTTTCTGGGCAGGCGGTTAGTGCGCACATACAGTTTTTCCCTTGACCTAGATGTTATTTCGGAGCGTGCTTTCCACTCTGAGTCTCTATTTTTAGATGGCATTACTTGTTAGTTTTGGGATACTGCACTCAAGACTGAGGTCTCAGAAATACATCTTCAGACTATTTTTTTGGGGGGTGGGGGAGGTGGGACATTCTCAGGGTGACAGAGTACATGGTCGGCTTCCACAGATGCCTCAGGGACCATCACATGGAGGACGTCCTGTCTCTGTGTGCTGAGGTGCCCACGTGTGGATTTTATCTTCCCAACTAGACATTCCCTATCCTCTGTAAACAACCCTTTTTGATTGTTTATTTATGACTTCATTACGAGGGTGAGCAAATTAAAAATGCCCTCCCGTAGTCAGATTTCCTGATCTGAGTTTGTTTCTAACATTTAAAAACATGCTTTGGGGCTCGGCAGCGTGGCCTAGTGGCTAAGGTCCTCGCCTTGATCCCATATGGCTGCTGGTTCTAAACCCGGCAGCTCCACTTCCTCTCTATCTCTCCTCCTCTCAGTACATCTGACTTTGTAATAA